>NC_047171.1:9368234-9711984 GCF_009819705.1 Hippoglossus hippoglossus | reverse complement strand
TGTGTGTGTGTGTGTGTGTGTGTGTGTGTGTGATCTAAAAGTGCAGAAGAACTCCTCTTTCAATTATTTTTGGAGATCATAAACCTTGTGCCTTAAACAAGATGATTAGACATAATCACTAAGCTTCAAGGGAAAATCCCCTGGGACACATAATTATATATACTGCATATTACCTACTCCTCAATATGCATTTTAGATTTGATTTGAAACCGTAGTATGTGAGTTGTGTTCACATGGACTAATTGTCTCACCCAGTGGCTTTGGATGCCAGAGCCGAGCTTCTGGAGAGCCGGGCGTTCACCTCAATAATGCAGTACTCCAGGGACAAAGGGTGGAGAGCGTACTGGATGTTGCATTCACCTACAATGCCGAGGTGACGGACCACCTTGATGGCCGTCTCACGGAGCATGTGGTACTCCTCGTTGGACAGCGTCTGGCTCGGTGCTACTACTATAGAGTCACCTGAGGAAGAAGAAGAGGAGGGGCTAGAGCGAGACGTGACTTATTATATATTAACAGTTTTTTGGTGGATGAGAAAGTGCAACACAAGTTTGCTTCTCATTTGGATTTTAAACTGAGAGGTACCAAAATCTCATTTAAAGAATTTCACTATTCATCTCCAATCTAAAATGTCTGTTTCCTTTCCTTCCTTACTTTACATAATTTACTGGACATCAAAAAAACAAAACATTTGGGCCTGAGTCATCTGAAGTCTTTCTGATGTCATGTCATTTAATTTCTGTATAAATACTACAAAGTCCTTAAAATCAGCAATAAACATTTGTATGACAAAACAAAAATGATATTAAGAATAGTGAATATCTCTGCTAAGGTCCCTTATGAAACCGCATTTAGATTCACTAGATCCAGATTTTTATTTGGTTCTGCACCAAATCACAAACACTCATAAATATTAGTCCCCTAAACATGGCTAATTATATTCATTAATTATTCTCTAAGAAATCAAGGAGAATGTGGAAAAAATCCCTCTCTCGCAATGTAAAAGAAAGCGAAATTCCTCTATCGGTCCCAAAATGTGTTCTTCTTTGGGTCATCCCCCTTCCCTCCACAAAATTTCATGGAAATCAGTTGAGTAGTTTTTGTGTCATACTGCCAAAAACGCAGATGAAAATATAAAATTCTTGGCAGAGGTAAATATTTATAAGGTGAAGGAAGCTCTGGGGCCAGAAACATATTGCATTTTAGATAAAACAATACTTTTCTGTTTATCCTCTGGACTTTGTAAAGTACACAAGAACACAAACCACCTTTAATCTTATGTACACTTCAAGTGTCTCAGTCAGTACGAGCGCTGGATGTTGGCTATGAGAACTGAGCTAAACCCAAAGGCTTAAATTTGCCATTCAACTATTGATTTTCAGCGCTTTCTACTGATCTGTAGAAACAAAAACAAAAAAATGATGCCGACCGCTGTCCTACATCCTCTCACCAGGTGAGGCAGCGAGCTCGGTCAACATGAGTAACTCGCTCAGCTGAGAACAACAAGAATACAAGCAGCAAACAGAATCATGGAACCGGATCATAGTGGAATTACTGCACTGTGGCCTCCACACACTTCTGCAGTTTCAGTCTACATAATTCTTTTTTCCACACTCGCATGAGATCACTATCACATCACGTTCAAAAGGCCAAAACATGTTTTGTGAGGCCAATGTGACATTTGACCACCCAAATCTAATCAGCTAATCCGTGAGCCAACAGGGAACATTTGCACCACATTTGAAGAGATTCCCTCGAGGCTTTTGAAATATTGTTTTGAAAAGACTGGGACAGACAGATAGGTACTTAAGGACCGACGGACAACTCGAAAAACATCACAGAACAGAGCCTGTAATAGTTTTGAAGAGGACGTTATTATTCAGTGTGTACTGAATGTTTCTGTTTGGTACCTGTGTGAATGCCCAGTGGGTCGAAGTTCTCCATGTTGCACACGGTGACGCAGTTATCAGCCACGTCTCGCACCACCTCATACTCCACCTCCTTCCAGCCCATCAGAGACTTCTCCACCAGGATCTGACTGCTCATGATCAGAGCCTGTGATTGATACGCACAGATCATCATCAATTTAGATGCTTTGTCAGCTTATCAGCAGGTTGCAACGTGTTGAATTTAAAACTTAAGAACATAATGAATTAAATTAAGACCCACTATATGTTAAGTATGACAGATATGAAAAATTTGATTTATAGCATATCAAATTACATTAACTGTGGTTGTTAAAGGTGTCGTTTGTAGTTTTATTACAGCATGCTTAAATCTGTGTCATTGAGAAAGAACTACAACACGTGGAGACATTACAAACTATACATGCTGCCAAAACATTTCTTCTAAAAAATTATATATTTTAATTTTAAAGAAATGATGGAACATATTAACACTTTAGGGTCTTAAATTCTGAGAACCTGCAGAACATGCTATGATAGTAATTAATATAAAAACAATTTTTATAACAAGGACATGGAGTTGAAGAAAAGTGTTTGCCTCAGGTTTTTAAACAAAGACTTTAAGAAGTAGTTCTCAGCCCTGTAATTTGATACAAACCAGCCTAACAGCCACCAACAATATCTGGCAAACAAAGATTTACCACTGATACCTCCAAATGATAATAAAAATAATGAATTATGTATTTTTTATTTAAATACCAAAAACTGCAGAAGACAGTGCATTGCATAAAAGCAATGTGTGTCCATCTAATACAGTCTAGCACAGACAGTTCATTTTGCAGTTATGGGATCACACATTAGAAACAACTGAGCTGCCACATGAAGCTGGATACTGGACGAGCACAAAGGAATGTTGCTTAGCAACAGAGAACTATTCCTTTCATGGAAGAGGGCCAAAGACACATCTAAACAATTTCAAAGCTTTTATCTTTGTGCAGGTTTGTGCTGCAAACAGGTGAAGGTACAAAGTAAAAGTCTGAGGAAAATGCTTCATTTGCTGGTTTGATAGGAATGATTGATTAGATGTCAAGAAAAATAAATACAGAGAAAAACTATTATAATTGTAGCCAAATGTCAGCCAGCCTGCTGAGCAGTATTTTTTCTGACCTTGTTTGCGGTTTCCTCGAGGATCTCTTTGTTGGCACAGAGACCAGAGCCCAGACCTCCCAGGGCATAGGCCGATCGTAACATCACTGGGTATCCAATCCGCTCCGCTGCTTTCAGCGCATCAGTCACCTGGAAGATGCACACAAATATTACTCCTCCAAAATAAAGCTTTCATAAACCATTACAGGACATGGAGAATAAAGATCTATCTATACAATACTACACAGACTTGGGAAGTGACTGGACAGGAAGTGATTATTTTTTTGGGGTCCTTACCGACTCCACAGCGAAACTGGGCGCGATCTTCTCATTGATTTCCATCAGTTTGTCAGCAAAAAGCTGTCTGTCCTCTGTGGCCATGATGGACTCCACCGGGGTTCCCAGGACCTTCACCCCGTACTTCTCCAGGACACCAAGCTGGAACAACTCTACTCCTGAACGCCACACAAACACAAATAGAGATATATGGTTAAAACCCAAGCTACGGAAAAAAATGTAAAACAGTGATTCCACATATGCAACCAAACAAGTGCTCGTCTTACCGCAGTTGAGCGCAGTCTGTCCACCCATAGAGAGCAGGATGCCGTCCGGACGCTCGGTCTTGATTACTTCAGTTACAAATTGTGGCGTGACGGGCAGGAAGTAGACCGAGTCGGCCTGTTTGGTTCCCACCTCGTTGGTCTGAACTGAGGCTATGTTTGGGTTCATGAGCACCGTCTTCACATGCTCCTCCTACAACATGCACACGCAGTCAAATATTACTATTTTAAAAAGTGTGAGTGTGATGATTAGTTGTCAGTGTTACTTTGACAACATCCATGTTACTGTGTTTTTTATGAACTGGCATTGATTTTTCTGAGTTTTACAACACACACTTGTTCACTGCAGACATTTAAAATGTCACAGCAGGAAAATGACATTTATTACCAACAGGATAAATTATGAATTTGAAGTATCAATTATTTGACATGATATGTGACATTAGCTCTCTTCTCATATCACACTGCACATTATATTGATGCCCATTGATATCCTCTTCAACTTCACAACCATACTTGAGATTGATGGAGTACGGTTTTTGGTGCAGACAACCTTGAAACTGCATCAGGATGTGTTACTACCTCTTACCTTCAAGGCTTTAATGGCCTGAGATCCAGAGTAGTCAAACTCTCCAGCCTGACCGATGGAAAGACCTCCAGAGCCCAGCACCAGCACCTTCGACACCTGCATTAACACAAACAGACCATAAGTGAGTAAGTGCAGGTTAAACTAACTGACATTCATCACCTTTCTCAGGGCTCATATTGTGACCCTGATGTAAAACTCTTAGTCACAAAGTACAGTAACGAGCAGCATTTTTCATACTTAAAACTTGGTTCCTTATCAAACTCAATCCTGGTAGTTTCCTGTAAAGTGATCAATTTGGTACATTCTTTTTTTAAGGCCAATGTTTAATCAATTAACTGTTGGGAAGGCTTGAGGTGAACCTGCTGAACCTGAGCGTCATGCTGTACCTTGGCTCTCGGGGGTATGTGGGGCTTCTTGGGCATGACTGACACCAGGTTGGCGTCCTTTCCTTTCTTGATCAAGGATATGAAGGTATCAAAGAGGAACTGTGGACAGAGAGAGAAATGCCAATACAACAAGGATTTGCAAAGTACATTTACAGATTCCTGCGGTCACTTTTCTTGCTTCTGAAATGTTTTCACAAAGCTCGGATTGGCTACAGCCCCCCCTGCGACTCTCAAAGGATGAGCTGTACAGATAATGGATGATAAAATGCACTTTTTTCCTCAGCCACTCAAAGGTTATAGAGTAAATACTGTTTGAGTCCATGTATCTGGGGTTGAACAGGATGTAGATCTACAACCCGTGGAAACGTATCTGTGGCCTCAGTTACAGCTGTGTACAGATGTCAGCTGTGGTAACTGTGTCTGAAGTTTCTATAACAAACTGTAACTGACTGTTTACTGACAGACAAGTAAACTTATCCTCTTGTCATGTTATTCAGAAAGTCACAGAAAAATCAATAGTATTCTCCATGTCTGAGACGGATGCATTAAAAAAAAACATTGCACCTCCCTGCCGGTAAGACATTTGTCACGGGCCCCTGTGCAAATTGTTGGTGATGTCTCCCGCAGTCCAGCCCAGGTGGAAGCAAAGAGAATCTCCAACTGAGCTGTCAGGTTTATGTTGTGGTTTGGAGGACAGGTCTTATTATTCTGCCTCCACATGACAGAGGTTACAACATACTTTGACCAGAACTTGAACTGCAGTCCTCGTCTGCCGTGTGGGGGAGGGGGGGGGGGGGGGAGACAGAAACTGGAGCACAGAACAATCAACGGGTTAGTGCAAGGACACGGACAGACACTGTTAGTGAGTGCTCCTCCACCTGAGCCCTGACACGTCCATGATTATATAAATATAGATATAACATTATAGACATAGGTCAAGAGATAAAGCCTTATATATTGTTTAGATACAACGAGATAGAGATAAAGATATAAATGTAGAATATAGAGTGATCTATAGAGATATAAATACAGGCAGTAGCGGCTTTGGTCGCTTCCCCTGTGGGCTGTTTCAAAGCGTCAGCACGGAGGTACTGTGGACGACGGGGGTGAGAGACCTCAAACATCTCTCTGAAAAATGCAAACGGCAGGAAAGTTGCCACAGTCGCTTGGACACAATGAGGCTACATTTTTGCAGCAGGCCTAGCATTACTCAGCAGCTGGATGAAGGCTACAGGACCTGCATATTGTGGGTTGTGTTGTTTTTGTTGAGTCTGGCTCCAGTTTGTAAATTTAAATAAATATATATAAATTCATATATAGAGATACGGAGAGATAGAGATAGATAGAGGGAGAGAGAGAGAGAGAGAGATTTATGAGATCTAGGTATAGAGAAAGATGGAGGTAAAGAGACAGATAGACAGACTCAGACTTTTACTGAGTTCTCCCTTGCTGTGCCCTGCGAGTATGTGCCTTTACTTAACTTCAGTGTAGTATTCAAGTACTTAATGCATCGCTATCAGAGTTTTTAATTACCTCTGTGTCTGTGGGACCCCCTTTAGCCTCCGGGTGGAACTGAGCCGTGAAAATAGGCTTAGTGTTGTGCATGATGCCCTGGAAAAGAAGCACATTTGACAGTGAAAAGAATAGTATATTACAGTTCTGCATTTCTTTGAGAAACATCTCAAAAACCGGCGAATCTTTCTGAAATATTATTTGTAGACTCCATGTGAGAGAAATGAACCTCATTGGTGCCATCATTGGCGTTAACAAACAGCGGGCTCCACCCCGGGGGCAGGGACTCGCTGTCTATGCCGTAGCCGTGGTTCTGCGCCGTGATGAAGGCCTGGCCCGTCATCACATTCAGCACTGGCTGGTTCTGGCCTCTGGAGAACAATAACCACACTGTTTATTATTGGTTTATGGCACACATGATACCAAATAACTGAAAATTAGAGCATCACAATTAACTACAACAGTGTTTAAGTCCACAGACACTAAACTGTTTACGAGGCTCCTTAAAAAGAGTTTACATGT
The DNA here is from genome assembly GCF_009819705.1 of Hippoglossus hippoglossus. Taxonomy (NCBI): domain Eukaryota; kingdom Metazoa; phylum Chordata; class Actinopteri; order Pleuronectiformes; family Pleuronectidae; genus Hippoglossus; species Hippoglossus hippoglossus. Next base: position 9,705,365 of record NC_047171.1, on the reverse strand, counting down.
TGTTTATATTCCTAATTATGTAGAGTTATTTACAAGTTCACCTGTTGCCCATAGGCAGTTTATATGATGCAGCTCCTGCAGCCAGAGCAGTGATTTGGTTTCCCATGCAGATACCAAACACCGGCTGGGGACGATCACTTTCCAGCACCTTTAGGACAAAATGTAAACAATTATTATTCATGTTAGTCTAGATCATGATAGAATAGTTATCATATGACGGAGTATTAGGGCGACTTAAAGGGAAAAGAATATATTACCACCCAAATCAAGGTTTTGGATCCAGAAGGATTAGAACTCAGGCAGACACAAGTTCTGCTTATCTGCTCTATTTTGGGGAATATTATGACTTTCTTTCTCGTTAAATTACGAACTCACATAATGACACTTTATCCTCAATACATTCTGACTTTATTTTCATATTATGAATTATTTTATCGATTTTTTTATTTTTTCATTTGGCCCGAATACTCTGTCGGGGTACTATGGGGTGCTGTGACTACAGGAAATAACATAAATTAATACATTTGAATTTTACTTGATGATAATAATAATAACCTGACGTGCCCTCAAGTGAAAATACAGATCACTGATTTTGGCTTATGATGCAGTCTTCGAAGAAAAATAAATGTCTCGACATGAACTTCTTCTCTTTATGGTCCAATTTCACAAGTTGCAGAACTGAGGACTTTAGTTTTAATTCTACTGATGCCCTCAAGATCTAAAAATTATCCATGCCCTACCTTGCTGACATTCTGGATGAGCGTCTTGGCCAGAGACGGGTCTCCTGGTCCGTTGGAGATGAACAGACCATCGTAGTCTAGACTCATCAAGTCTTGGTCCCACGGCACAAGATGGACCTCTGCCCCCCTCTGCACACAAATAAAGAGACACTGACCCACTCTGTAGTCTAACGATGCTACTTAACGAAGGTCATGGCAGAGTCCCTCGAAATAATGCAATCATTTTACATTAACATTCGTGCCTCTAGTTAATAAACATTCAGCACTTATAATGAAGTCGGGGTTAATAGACTCCAAGGTCCTCAGACAATGACAATATTCATATGTAGATTTATGACACAATTAATGTGACATCTCCTCCAGTAAACTCTCTCCTCAAACACAATAAACAGGCAACAGCGTCATCATTTCCATTTTATGAACCAGGAAGTCAAATATCCTCCCTAATGATAATTACTATTAATTTGACCAATTCTATGACAAATGAGACTCTTCACACTGACCAACAAACCAATCAACAACCAATAAAGGAAGATACATTATATGATAAACAGACAATAAACAGACTATTGTAATATACATTGTAATAAATTCTGCAGGCTGTTTTTAATCCACTACTATTAGAACCAATTATAAATAATATCTAAACGTTAAGTGGAGCACAAACAAAGAAACAAGAAACCCAGTTTCAGTTACAGCTGGGTGACACAAATAACTTCTACAGAATGAGTCATTTAGACCTAATGTTACTGTCTGAAATTTTCTAGGTCACGTTGCAGAAAACAAAGTGTCAATTTTCTTTTCCTATATTTGTGCAGAGAAGGTTCATTAGGGGCTCAGCCACAGACACATCATTCCTGAGTGTGTAATTAAATGAGGACGCACAATGAACGAGAGGGTTTTTCTTTCTCACCTTAACCAGCAGGCGGATGATGTTGTGTTTAATGCCACAATCGACGGCCACTACTTTGATTGGGTTCCCTTTTCCAAAAACTTTGGTTTCCTGACAGGTGAGGGGGGGGGCGGGCAAACACAACAGGAGGTTAGTGATCATCAACATCATTTGTAAAAAGAGGAAAATGTGTTTTGAGTCCAGTGTGAATGGATGTAATTGTGGCCCTGGTCAGACCTGGTATGAACATTGACCCGACACATGACATTAAAATACGTCCTGAATGTGTCACTCGTCATTGGACGTCCCTTTCCCCTCTAGATGCAAAATAAACACCTCCCTCATTTTTGTTCACAAAGACCAAATGATGTTTTTTAAAGAGGTGTCCGATGTCACTGTGTGTGTGTCGGTGTGTGTGCAACTGTGTGTCGGGACGAGTGAGCAAGCGAGCGAGGTATAGAGGAGTCAGGAGTGTTGAAATAAAGTATCATTATGTAATGATTGGTGATTATATTGTGGTGGCGTAGAAATACTTTTGATTCCCTGTAAAACTGTAGCAGGTCAGAGGACCGCAGTATGTGGTCCTCCATAGGTGAACCAGGACGGACCAGGCCACCTGCGTCCCACCTCAGGATGTGCTTTAGACGCGTTTGGGTGCATTCAATCCTGAACCGAACGTTGTCCACTTGTGATCCCTCAGGACGGATATTAATATCAGGTATGAACATGGTGTGTGACGATAACCATAAATAAATGGTAGCAGCTGTTACCTTGGTTGAGACCTCTGCCACCAAGTTCTTCTGGTTGGGGTCCGATATCTCAACGGGCTGTCCGTCAAATTCAATCTTCCCCAGAACCGTGCCCTGAAACCACGAGCACATTAACAACAGTGAGCGATCCAGGCTGTCCATTTACTAAATGATGCACCAGATCAGAACTGTGCATTTACTGCACCTTGTCTCTGATAACTTTGGTCAACATTCGGGTGTCGATCCCAAACAGTGCAGGAACCTTCAGGGAGGGAAAGTAAGAAATTGTTAGCTTGTCAAAAAGCAGAGTCTTCTTCACTGCTCTAACATGACCCCTGAGGAGGTGGTAATTTGAATCCTAACCTTTTCATCTTGGAGCCACTGACCCAGGGACTTGACAGAGTTCCAGTGGCTGTACTCGTGGCTGTAGTCTTGAACCAGGAGACCGGATACCTGGAGGCACAGAAGCACAAATATTAGCCCGGGAAATAAATGAAAGGTCAAAACTAAAACTCTTCCAACTAAGAGAGGTGTCAAGAGCTGCCATAAAATACAAAAATGTGTTTCAGGGTGCCAGCACATCCTGAGCATGAGGAAGTACACTCAGAGTACACTCTGCTGCTTGTGTTTAATTGTATCTTTATATGTAAAAGACAACAAACAAGAATTCATCAGCTAATCTGTCAATTAATGTAGCAATCTTAATTAGTTCAGGCCTGATTGATTTTGTGACACCCATGATTATTGTGGTAGCAGCAAGAACAATGTAGTAGCATGAACAAATACTTCTAGAGCAGACGACTTTATCAGGGTTTCAAGAAGTACATTCAGGAATGAAATAATGAAATTTAAAACCGATGTCAGGTATGACAGATGTGAAGGAATATCAGAGTCTGCGTAATGGAGGATAAGTTGAAGTTACCGAGTGGAGAAGGATCCTCGAAACGCTACGTTATCACACAAACTACAGACATATGGCATCTCCAAAGCCCATCTCCAATACAAAAATGATCCTCCGAAGAAAACAATCCAACAATGGCCAGGTCTTGTTTCGTAGATGCACTTTAGATGAATGAGCTAAATGCATCACCCCGCACTTCCTGTAGCTGCTCCACAATAAAAGAAACCACGTGTTTTACCTGTTGAAAGCTTTCAATGTGAAGTGCAGTGTTCGGTTGGCACAGTGAAAAGAGAGTGAACAGTGAGGATGATGTCAAAGAGATAAAACTGCACTGAATCACATGCAGAAAGTGTTTGTGTAAATCCCTCATTACGCATGGGCAAGCAATCTGAATCCAACTCAGGAACCCTGGCACTACCAATGAAAACTACTTTATAGAGTACCAACAACTGAGTGAAAATACTTTGATTATATAAAATCAAAATGGAGTTTAATTTCATGAATATTGCGAAGATTTTAACTTTAATAGGTCAATTTGTTTCCATTAAAAAAAGGAAAATAGCAGATTCTTGTAGGATGTTTTGCCAAATCAACAGTCAAAAAACGAAAATTCCCCTATTTTTTTTGCTATTATAAAAGTTTGGAAAAGTAGGAAATAGTTCATTTTGAAAAGTGGACTTGTTAAATGACTTAATTCTTAAAAATCTATGTCCATCTTTCTGTTGATCGATTCATCAAATAATCACCAAGACAAATATACTTTGTCAATAACTCGAGTCGGGGAAGTGACAAGGACAGAACTAAATCGAAAACACATTTGTGTAACAGCATAATTTTTATACATTTATATGAAATGAAATGCAGGCCCTGAAACCTTGGGACCACAGCAGTGTTTCTAACCTGGATGCGTTCTGACTCTGCATTCTTCCTCAGGCCCAGCTCGTCCAGCTCCTGGGTGTTGGGTACGCCATAGTTCCCGACTATTGGGTACGTCAGGGTCAGGATCTGACCTCTGTAGCTGGGGTCAGTCAGGGCCTCGGGATACCTACAGCAGTGGAACGGCAGGAAAAATATAAAAATATGGCCTTGTGAAAAACTTAACTAAATAAATGTACACACAAGGTTGTCAAGCTCAAAAAAAGTCGTTGTGGCACTGAAAGGTTACGAGGGTCTTTATATTTACATTTTATTTTCTGTTTTCATAGCATCTGACCCACACTTGTTCAAATGCACTTTGTATTTTGATTCATGTCAGCACGTCTCCTCCTTACCCCACCAGGCCAGTATTGAAGACGAGTTCCCCTGCGGACGACACATGGTGCCCAAAGGAGAAGCCTTTCATCCGGGTTCCATCCTCCAAGACCAGGTGGGCTGTCTGGGCCTGCACGGGAGGCAAACAGAAAGAGTGCAGGCAGATGTTAGAGCAAAAATCGCACCCAGGAGTGATGCACTGGAGAGAGCAGAGGCAACACTTAAAATGGTGAGCAGCGAGAGCACTGAGCCTCTGGGACTTCATGCTGAAGCTGCAGGTCACTGTGGATTGTGCTGTGAATGCTGAGACACACAAATCTGTTCTTCTGTTCAGTGTGTGTCAGTGTGTGTGCGTGCAGGGAATATGTGAATATAAAAGGTTGCGGTGACCCACAATGACCTCCAGCTGCTGAACATCACATTACCAGGGACCAATAGTCAAACCAGAGTCAGTTCCTCAAATCATAGGAAAATAAAATGTTCACTTACTAACACATGATGTGTTGTTGGTGTATATGATGCATTAATACTTTGTTTGTTAGCAGGGTTACGCAAAAACTACCGGACGGATTAACACCAAACTTGATGGAAAGATGTGATATGGGTCAAATTTTTACATATTTTACTCAACAGTTTGTTTACATTTATTTCAAATTATAACCAACACTTAAGCATCAACCATGACACTGATTTAAACTTACTTTATAAACTTTAAACTTAAAAGTTAGTGGACTTATCTGGAAAAGTGTTCTGTAAAGGCATATTGCAATCAGGGTGTATTTCCACACATGATGCACACAGGTTCTGTATCTGTGTGCTTCTCATCATTTGAGCAGTACTTTGAAACTTTCCAAAATGCATTATAAAAACTGCTGATTTACTGCGGTTTAACTAAATTACACATTAACCAAATGCAGATGGCTTCCTGGTTTTTTTTGTATTTTAATTAAAGATAGTCGTGTTTAATTCAGCTTGGTATCAATCCACCAGAGTGACCATGTTTCAGCACAGTTCCATCTTTTTCAACTGGCTCATGCTGCCCTGCCACGATGCTGTTGCTGATGCAAGAGCGCTTTATCCATAAATGGTCAACTACAGCTAAAGTTCAAAATATGCTAAAACAATAAGTTCTTATTCTATTGGGTGTGAGCCGAATCAATAAGCAACCTTTGTTGTATATGCACATGGCGGTAATACGGTTTTGTGTGTTTGCACTTTTGTATATAAGCAAGATATCTTAGACTTCACATATTTCTCTATGGAGTTCGGCGCACAGTTCACAGGCATTAGCAGAGTTCAGCGGCGTTAGCGCTGAGCTGGCAGAAAGTTTTGGAAAACTTAAAATCCAGCCATTTTGCCACCGACAACAACACGTCTCCGCTCACGCGCACTTTCTCTTACCTTGACACTGTAAAGTTTCGCAGCTTGGAGCCTCAGGCAGGGCGACGTGCTTCCCAGGTTTCTGCCGAACACACACACATGTCTGAGGGGTTTCACTGCGCTGTAGGCCCGAAGGATCCTGGTCATATTAACACTGCTGCGGGTCAGAGCGGCGGCTGAGGGACAAGGTGCTGAGTGAAGGGCCGCGGGGGGGTTTGGGGCTGAAACTGATGAATGGATGAGGAGCTGGTGCAGCCCCCCACCTCGTGTCGTCACAACACACTCACACTCAGCGCTTTAACTCGTGACTTCTGATTGGCTGCCCGCTCGTTGCTTTTCTCATTGCACCACGCGCACAGCGTTCGGATTGGTCCCCGGGAACACGCCCATTTCTTTCTTTTTTGACATGTGAGAACTGATGAAACTGAGATTCACGTCTGTTGAAAGAGATTCAGGTGTCGACGATGGCAAATATTTTTACTGCTTGAAATATTTTGTGCTGAAGCAAAAATGTTGAAGCTGTCAACTTATAACTAAGTTGAGTTATTACTCTCATAGTAGCAGGTTATTTATAGGCCTGGCAGTTTTTAATGGATTTGGTTGTGATCGTTAGGGATAGAATTAAGTTTAGGTTGTGATCGTTAGGGATAGTATGAGGGGCTAGGGAATTCATTATGTCAATTAGTGTCCTCACAACTATAGAGAGATGAGTGTGTTTGAGAGAGAGAGAGAGAGAGAGAGAGAGAGAGAGAGAGAGAGAGAGAGAGAGAGAGGGGGGGGGGGGTAATTGAGGGTTAGTTAGGTTAGTGTTACCATTGTTTTGGTTTAGTTGTGGTGGGTAAGGTCGGGGTAAAGGTATCTGAGATTCTCTGTCATCCAGGTCATAGTATCTTTGCTTGTGTTGTCCTCACACAAGGTTTTGTGTCAGCGTCATTTCTGAGGTGCTGTTTAAGGTAAGGGGAAAGATGTGATTAGGGTTAGGTTAAGGTTAAGGTTAGGCATGAATTGGTCATGGTCAGGGTTAGAGGGATACGGTTTTGGTCAGGGGCCGTCCACAATGAGTTTATGTCAATGCAAAATACTAATTAGAAGTGTGTGTGTGTGTGTGTGTGTGTGTGTGTGTGTGTGTGTGTGTGTGTGTGTGTGTGTGTGTGTGTGTGTGTGTGTGTGTGTGTGTGTGTGTGTGTGTGTGTGTATGTGTGTGATGAATATGTGACCATAAACGTTGCGGTGACCCAATACCACCTCCAGCTGCTGGCCATCACATGACCTGTAAGCAATAAGCCGCATTAAATAGCCTTCAAATATCATACAGCCTCTTTATAAAGAAAAATACCATTATTTATTACCTTTATTTAAACAATTTGTATTCCTTTTTTTCCATTTTCTTCTACTTGATGCTGTAAAAGAAAAAAGTCTGCAAAAGAGGAACTATTGATTCCAAAGTCTTTATTTTAGAGCATTGGAAATAAACTGTACTTTGACTTGCACCTGCTAACAGAAACCTGCTTTACTTTCTGTGCAGCAAACTCTTTTACAGCCTTTTCTTTCCTCGTCAAGCTGACCATGGGCAGGCTCCATGGTGGAGGGGATTAGAGCGGTCCGTGTATTTGCTGATCACTGCAAGACCGGCGCTGTGTTGAGAAGGCTGCCTGACTGCCACTCTGCTGGGTTCAGCAGTCTGGACAAAGTGGGTGTGAGTAATGGGACCTGTGCAGATCTGGAAATGCCTCCACACTCTAGAAGTCACAACCTGGAACAATCGACTGTGTGAAAAAAAAGCTATAATGTTACGTGCAAATCGTGAAGAGGTAGAGTGTCACTGAAGTAGCTCCATCTAAACCCATTCATGCTCGTGCATATAATATGTATGTAATGGGAAATATAAATATGTTATAGCCTGACCAATCTGTGTCTTTTGTCCTAATTTTCATTGATTCAAATCTTTATTTATTTATTAAACTGAACTCCAGCCCCCTACAGCCCACACCTCATGTTCCTCTTGTCCAAAATTTAACACCGACTCCCTCTCTTGACGTGTGGAGCTCTGCTGACATCCAGTGGAGACTGCTCTAAAGACTGAAGAGGTATTCCAGTTATTAACAGTGTTGTAGTGGCACATGTGATGTGGAGGAGACACTGCAGCTCTCACTCTTTATATATATATATATATATATATATATATACAGTATATGAGATATATTTACATGTGAGAAGCCTGGTATCATTTAGCTGGCAGCATGAAGTAGAAGCTGTCACAGCTTTACAGGTGATGTGACAACCACAAGTCTTCAGTGATGCAAATGTGTATTTATGTCATGTGGGAGGTGATGCATTCAAGTACAAGGTCTCATTATAATTAGTTCTCTGCTTGGATCGTGGATCATGATGGTGGGTCTTCAATCATGGATCATAATTATAGATCCTGGTGGCAGATGCTGGACTACGATTACAACCAGATTCCTAAGATATACAATAAATCTCACATATTGATTATACTTATATTATTACAATTGTCATCACTGCTCCTTCATCTCTTTTGGATCAATACTTTAAACATGGATACACCTCTCCATTATGTTGTTTCTCATGAGTGGTGTAAATGTTGTTGACATTCTCTGTTACACACGGCATCATTTGCACTTCTGTCCGTCCTGGGAGAGGGTTCCTTCTCTTGCGGCTCTCTCTCCATGGTTTCTACATTTTTTGGAAGTTTGTCCTCTTGCTGAGGGTTAAGGACGGAGGATGTCGCACCTTGTTCAGCCCAATTAGGAAAATTGTGACTTGTGAATATTGGCTCTATGAATAAAATATGATTGATTGATTGATTTTTTCAAGTGAAAGTACTGATACCGATACCTTAGTTGGCCTATGCCCCTCAAAATTAAGCATGACATATACAAGTGACTATGAGATTTGCACCAGAGCAGAGCCTATCAGAGAGAGGATGCAGTCAGACACTCTGGAGGTTAAAATGACAAACAGGCCATGAACGCATCCCAAGTGAGAGTGAATATGTAATAATCATCATTAAGCCGCTGTGCTTAGCCGCTCATTGTTCTGCTTATTACAACTTATTTAGGTTTAATTTAGGTAACTGTGGATTGATTAAATATGTGTCCATCACCACCTCTTAATTTGGGCTTTGGAAACTGTTGAAACTCAGCCCAGACTGATGCTTCTACCTGATGCCTCAATTCCATGTGCACTCATCAATCATTCCAGCTGAGGATGTCTGTGAGAACAGCCATCACACAGAGGATTTATAATCCTGTTCAATGCCTGCGTGAAATATCACACAGAATGTTAATATTTAGAGAGAGTGAAAACTGAAAGCCATAAAACCCTTTACTGGGAAATGAGTTTGTTAAAACTTCACCACCAGACAAATATCCTTCGATAAAATAAAGCAGAATCAATAAACGCAATATTTTCCTTGTAGCAGGGTCCCTATCGTCTCAAAACCCCCCAAATCAAAAGTTACATACCTGAAGTGTTTTTCTATAAAATGTATAAGTAAAGCAGATTTATGGTGAAATGAAATGCACATACTCACACTTTTGTCTCTTGGATGCATAAAGCAAACAAAGCTATATGAATATTGGAAAGACACCCCCTTATGCACTATTTCACACAATCTACCTACTGTATATTAAAATTAAAGCATATATTAGTAGTTGATTAAACTTGAATTGTAAAAAAAAAAAAATCAAATAACAATAACAATGTTTTCCTGTACTCTATTGACTTAAATATAAATATGGCCTCAAAACGCAGCCCCGGCTCTTTGCTGACAATAATGACAGAATCACCCACAGTGGAAAATTGTTGGGCGATGAACTGGGAGAACACGAGACGACGTGGCCCTTTATTACTGGAGGGCCGGCGGTGAGCTGCCTTCTAAATTCCTCCACTGATTGGCTCAGCCTGCGGCCTAATGAGCTCCAGTGTCTGTCCTCGGCGGAGGGACCCCACATTGTTTGCAGTTTCAAGTGTACATTTCAGATGGTGACCAAGCTTAAGGGAGGACGTAAATAGGCGGGGGGGGGGGCAGCTCTCCCTCGCCGCTCTCTTTGCCAGGTTTCCGAGCGCAGCCCTGGACCCAAGATGACAGAAATAATAGATTCAAGGATCCACGATGGCGGCTCGGACTGGTCTGACAGTTTGAAGATATTGAAATTAAACAGGATATGGATGTTCATATATATTATTCTAAGGCAAGGCAGGTTTATTTGTACGGCAGCTTTCAGCAGCTGAGTAGTTCACAGTTTACATAAGACATAAACAGACCAGAAAAGAAGATTTACAGAGCAGTTACAATCTATAGTAAGACATGAGTGAAAAGTGCAGGTTTTAAACTTTTTTATAAATTTGCACGGTTTTTCAGAAGTAGCAGCTTTAATATTGTTGTACTGCTAACACCCCCCCCCCCCAGTAAAGGCTTTCTATTCTATTCTTTCCTATTCTATTCATTTTGCACTTGCAGCAGAAGTGACAGTGTAGGTTATTGTGACTGATTGTTATTGTCTAGTCCAGCTTCAGCAGGAATATGTTCACTTGTAAATAATAAATAACTTCATGTTATTAAACAGACTCTAAGTTAAAATGTTTTAAATGATTTCAAATGTAATTTATTGTCATTCCATTCAGTCAACTTTTGCATTATTGAATTTGTCTCTGTGAGAGTATATATAGTCATCACAGGGGTTCACTCAGGTGGTTCAGTAAATGTGGAGCTGCTATTATCACCATCTTTAGAACCATACTTTGCCCCCATGTCACAGTGTCTGCTGTCAACATCGAAGAACGCCCTCGCCCATCGTCACCATTTCTGTTTTGGGGCGATGACAGTGTGATTGTCCGTGACTGCCGCCGCAAGTTCACGACTTCCACAGCGTCAAAGGAAGATCAAGTCATCAGCTGGAGAAAAAAACAGACAGAGGCCATCCCTATCAGATTCCCTTCCTCTCCAGTGATGTTAGTGTCTCCCGTGAAAGAAAATAGAAAAGGGGGGCAGCGAGTGTCTTTGTTTAGCCTGCCCCCTTCTAATCCCTGTGTGTCCAGAGAAGGGCTTTAGAGGAAGAGCTAGAGGGGGGGGGGCACACAGGCCACAGAGGCTGCATCAGCCCCCTTAAGGAGCCATGGCCCCTGCTCTTAGAAATCCCAAGAAACTTCACACCTCTCTGTGGGGACTAAAAATAGGCTCCATCTGTCCCCCCAGGCTCAGTTACAGCCTCATTCCTTTTGGCATGGTTGGAGGGCAGGGGAAGGAAGCTCTCCGGGTTTGAACAAAAAGGGAGGCGGTTGGTTTGCAGGGAGTCAAAGTCCAAAATCGACTCTCTAGTCATTGCAGAAGGCCGACTGGGTGACCTCTGCTGCGTGTTTTGCGGCAAAGGAAGTTCCTTCAGTGCGGCGTAACCCCTCGTGACTTGGGCAGAATACCAGCGACTGTCTTTGGAACCTTACACCACACTGTACTCATCACATGATTTTGTATTTTACTCCCCCCCCCCCCCCCCCCCCCCCCCCCCCCCCCCCCCCCCCTCCCCCCCCCCCCCCCCCCCCCCTCTCAACAGCTCAGGTTCCTCACATTTCATTAATCACGCCTCTGTCACTTCTCCTTCACAGAATCTTAATTACACGGCTCACGGTTTCAAGGGGATCTATGGCTTAGTCCCGGGCCTCCTGGAAACAAGGCTGAAATCTCCCCTCCGGGGTCACGTCGGGATAGTTTGATAGAAAATACAGCAGAGCGGACGGCAAACCTGAGAGACGCCAAGCAACATGCAGGCTGTGAGAGCTTCAGATCACACATTCCTGGGAGGAGACAGTTATAGCGCCTGTCCTGAAGCAAACCTGGAGGTAATAAATAATAAAATAAATGCCTCCCCCTACACACACACACACACACACACACACACACACACACACACACACACACACACACACACACACACACACACACACACACACACACACACACACACACACAGACAAACACCCATGCAAGGACAAAGCAAGAGAGTGAGGTGGTGATGTAGAGACAGATCCAAGTATACTAGGCCGCAAAAGAATAAACCCCCATGAACCCCTCCTCCCCGGTCGTTCTATTCATCAGACTGAAGTGATAGACTCCAAAAATAACTTCTTTGTCTCAGCTGATGAAAATGAGTTGACTGAGGCCTCCTGCTTATTTCCATCAACATATTTTTAATGCCGAGATCTCGCCTCGTGATTGACTGCCAGTGATATTGCAGCCAGGAGAGATCGCTGCAGAGTGCTCATGCAAATTAATTCAATAAAATGAAAAAAGTTGGTTGAATAAAACTGTTTTTTTTAAATGCACACCATTTGCTCTGTTGTATCTCACTGATGTTTGATGGTGCCCCCAATGGACGCCCACATTCTTGTTGAATAAATTACTTTTAATTCCTACCATCAATCTGTTGTGAACTTTTTGCACTTATTAATTTTGTCGTCTCACGATCTCTATGACAAACGATCGATGAATCAGAAGGGAGGTGAAGGGTCAGACCTGAAAAGCACAGGTCGGCCAACTGGTGGAGCAGACTGCTGAGGAAGGATCACAGGTCAAGGAAAAAATGCTCTGACAGCTGTCAGTCACAGTCTAACTAGGATATTTTTACATTGGTATTGTTTGAGCTTTGCAGAACTTATGCAAAGTGGCTACAACTTTTTTTTTCTTGTCATCGTCACAATGTGACTCGTGGGGTGTTGATGTTGTTTTGTCGGTCAGTCGGTCAGTCGGTTAGTTTGATTGAAAGTATCTCAAAAGGTATTGGATGAATGGACAGCCATGAAACTGGGTACAGACATTCAGTGGCAGCAGAGGTCAACATGCAGTTGAAATTAATCTTCAGGTGGAGTGGTTCCCTTTATATCCCTGATGCCCCCTCCCCTCTTTAAAAGATATATGACTTAGCATCTCCTTTCCCAAAGGAGTTGGACCCTGACAGTGACTACGTTCAGGGTCAGTTTAGTCAGAAGAAGACAAGCGCTTATTTCACTAATGTGATACTTAGAATGACTCAATACCAAGAGGCTACATCTCATCCATCCAGTCAAGTTCTGCCATGAGGATAAACCCCTTGAGATGAACCATTTTGTTTTCGAGGGGGGTCCTCTTTATTATCTATCCCTATCTTTGAGGGTCGCGGGGAGCTGGAGACAATCCCAGCTGACATTGGGCGAACGGGTACATCCTGGACAGGTCGCCAGCATGGCACAGGGCCAACATACAGTTACAAACAACCTTTCACACTCACAGCTAGGGAAGAGAGTCTCAAATCAACCCAACCCAGACCTGCAGGTGTTTGGACTGTGGGAGGAAGGAGAAGACCCAGAGAAAACCCGCACCGGCACAGGAAGAACACGCAAACCAGGAGGCTACACTTAATTTAAAAACCTGTCTGCAGTTAAAAGGATGTTGGGTTTTTTTTGTTATTTGACAGGAAACTGATTGCAGAGGTGAAGGTTCAGTGGGTTTATACAGCTCACAGTTATAACTGGCACCAGATGGAAAAAACTAAATTTGACTCCCTGAAATGGTTGTTAACAGAATGCATACATGTCTGTGATGGAGTTCATGTGCAACTCACGTGCTTATATGATTCACACAACAATACCTGATTACTATTCATTGTCAGATAAACTCCAACCGTTTTTCCTCTACTCACACTGACCGGCCATCACATCTTAATAAAGCCCCAGCTCCGCTCATGTTGGTGAATCCATAAGACCTCTATAATGGAACTCAGACTGTGACCGCAGCCCAGGTGCAAGGGACCGGGGCCAGAGTTTCTATCTGGCGAGGGAGTGAGGGGAAGTGAGACTCGGAGAAGGTGCCACGGGGTGCCGCGGTTGAGCCAGATGACAGCTGAGGGACAGAGGCTTTCTCTGGCATGCCCTCGCTGGCGATGGGGCAGTGAAAGCAAGTGGATGTAGGGGGAAGGGAAGGGCCCTGCAGAGTGGAGGAGTTAATCACCGGGCCCTGTGGTGGTGGTCGGTGGTGGCGTCGGGATAGTGCTCCACCGCTGGCACAGGGAGACAGATATAGACAAGAATTAAGAAGACAGAATTTCCCCCCTTAGCCTTGACTGGGTTACTGGCATCAGCAGCTGAGAGCGCCACTAGACGACCCGGGCGCTGTACTTAAACGCCACATCCTCCCCTGGGGGGCAGCTGGACCTGCTCACCAACATGGAGGCTGAGCACAGGTGCTGCTCTACCTAACACACATTGTCTGACTGGAATAACAAGGGCTCATAATTAGAACTGAAAGACACCTCCATGTCCAAAGGTCTGCTCCTTTGACTCCTTTGGGTCAAAGTTTGGTTTCATCACTTCACTGAAGCCTTGATGAAGCTCAAAGTGAATAACGTTTTCTTCTAAACATGCAAACATTCTTATGGCAGCACTGTTACATAAAGTGCAGATATCCAACATATAACATATAATATATAAATGTTATCTATATAGCATGTGTATAGAGGCTTTATAAGGTAAAAATTTGAAAGCAAACAATAGGAAACAGGTAATATAACTTGAGTTACCACACAGCATTGGAGCATGACTACAAAAATAGAAAAGTACCAAGGAGAAAAGAGTAAAAACAACATAAGATCTAATTAAAATTAAATTAATTGAAAATAAAAATAAATTGTAATAGTTAGTAAGATCAGAACAGAAATGTCTCTTAAGAGAGATTTAAAACAGAATAAGGAGGTTCGCTGTTTTTGTGCATCACTTCCTATACACAATCGTATACAGATTTCCCCAAATTCAGCCTGATGAGGAGGATAAGTGAGTGTCTGTTGAAGGCTGGATTAATTGTACAGATCCAGTGCCATGCTTGTGGTAACTAAAATGCGTCCTATATCATGATAATGACGATCTGACATAACCTCCGCCTGTTAGAGACTATGATAAACACTGTTAATGTGAGAGTGACCCCTGTATATGTTGGATTAAAGGATTAAAAGTACATAAAAGCATCAAACTAGGTGAGTTAAGGTTCAGATACCATCCAAAACATCTCAGATACCAGAAAACATATCTATCTCAGATCTACACTGGTATTTGGTGCTCAAGGCATATCACTGCTAATGGCCTTTTCTTTTTTAGGAAACACCCTTCGTCATTTCTAGTATCTTGTTTCCAACCGTTCACTGGAACAGTAATTTCTATCTGACAGACGCTGCTGTCTATGAGAGTAAATCAGATGTTACGTAACCGCAATCAAGTTTAGAATAAAATACATTAGACTTAATAATAACCATTCGAAAACAAAACAAATAAAAGGGTCAAATTAAACTAGTGGCAATAAGCAACAGTTTTATAAAACACCAGTTTATTCAAGTGGGTTTTAAACACTGGTACAGACTTGACCTGACGTGGGGGTTTGAAGGTTGGGGGGGGGGGTCTCTTGTTTTTGGGCCTGGACCATGGGACATTTCAGAGCAGCTGCCTGTTATCAGGCTTTAATTTTCCTATTCCTTCCCCAAATAGACGAGAAACGAATCCTGTGCATCGCGCGTAACTGTGCGCAACTCCGTGCGTAAAAGTGGAGCAGCTTGACTTGAGACCCAGATGGCCCCGGGGTCAAATAACATTTCAGACCGTTCCCGATGATTTCGTTGTTGATTATGGATCAACGGCCTGAATTAACACCTTCTGGCCCGCAGCCCAATATTCCATGTTTGGAGAGGACCCCCCCCACCCACACACACACACACCCCTCACGTCAACTATCCAATCCTTACACGGGGAAGGCGTTGACGGGGGTCAAGAGGAAAAATAGCCTCATATATATACGCCCAGACGGTGATTTCTTGCTCCGAGTCGCCTCCACTTTGTGCTGTACACTCCTTGTCTTGTCACACTAACCCCGGGAATTGTCCTACATCTGACTATCCGCTGAAATGGCACCAAAGAAGGATCCTAAGGCTGCCGTCAAGAAGGCCGAGCCCGCAGCAGCTCCAGCCCCGGTAGCTGCACCGGAGCCCGCACCTCCCGCAGCAGCTCCCGCTGTCGACCTGTCCGCCGTCAAGGTAGAAAGCATGAGGTGGTCTGCGGTGGGGAGGGATGGAGATGGGAGGATGGCTGCTCGGGAAGAGCGGGGATTCGACTTTTAAGCACAGAGGTGCATGACAGAAGCAGAGCTACTGCAAAATGGAAAGGGGATGATGATGATGGAGACCTGGGAAAAACTGTTTTCTATTTAATGCATTTAAAGGAAGGATAATGAGAATATTCAGAGCTGCTGTGGCTGCTTTGATTATAGGAGTTAAATGGAAGAGAGGACAGATACATCTATAGAATGCATGTATCATATCCAAGATCAAAGATAGTGATGGAAGAGAAGGTCAACTTCTTGTTTAATTAAAGGTCTTTGTGTTTAATGCACATCTATCTTCACTTTGACTTAACTGGCAAAGTCCATCACACTGGCACCTGTGTGGACGTTCACTTTATGGCCAGTGAGTGGGAGCAGCTGCAGACTTTAAAGGACCACCCTCAGGGTTGTGCAGTGGTCTGAGGTGAAGGACTAGAACCATGGATAGCTCACCATGGTCCATCAGACCACGCCCCCCCCCGGTTCTCCTGATTGGAGCAGAGCGGTGACGCACTGCGTGATGATGCTGCCCTGCTGACACCAAATGTGGACATGTTAATGTAGCTAAAGATGGACCTCTCGTGACTCCGGAGCCAGAATGTCAACTTAATATTGGCAAAGAGAAAAAATGTAATCCTAGTCCTGTTTGTGTGGTCCAGATTAAGAGGAGGAAAAAATTGCCTGTTTGTACTGATGGTTTTTAGTAATAAATGGTTGTGTTATTGGTTATTCATGGAGTGTCAAAACTCCTGCATATGTATGTTCATACACTAACATGGCTGCTTTTTTATTGGCTTGTAGGTGGAATTCAGCGCAGACCAGATTGATGGTAAGAAAACTTCATTTTTACTTTCGCATCTACATCATCTCATCTTTTTCTTGAGTATCTCATTCGCCCAAAGTGTTGGCAAATCAGAAAACTCATCCATGTAATTCATATTATGAAGAAGTCAGATAGTAAACCAATCTCTCTTCGAGATTAACATAAGGTCAAAGCCAGCCTGCAACAGACATCTTAAATTTGTCTGTTCATGGTAGACAAATGTGTTTGGACATGGCTCGGAAAATCTGTAAATGGATGAATTTAGGAAAGAATCCATGCAAACATCAAGAAAACGTAGAGAGAAAAGTCAAAATAACATCAAAAACATTTTTGGGGTTTTTTTTCATAGTATTTTGGGGGGATAATTGCATTGCTGCAGGCTTTTGATTTTAAAGAAGCAGCAGTTGTACTGCAGCAGCTAAATCAAAAACCTGCATTAACTTGTTTCATCTTCAAAAGAAACCCCATTAAATCTCATATTAAACATAGACTGGAGGCCACAGGGCCACATTCATTCAAGTTAACTGGGGTCAGTGCGTCACAAACTCAATTCAATCAATCCCTGTGTCCTAATATCAACTCGCAGGTTGTTATTGGCAGCTCTCCGGTGACATGAGACTCTCTGCCACTGGATCTGTGATATCAGAGCATTTGCCAAGAGGCAACATTCTTCTTCTCACAGCAGCCAAAAATATTCAGCAGCTAATTAGCGGGATCACAGAAGGATAAAGTTTAGAAGAACCGTGGTACGACTGTTTTTTTTTTTACGATAAACGTGATGTCGATGCTTTCTAACCTGGATCGCACCTGCATCGCACCGGACCTGTTGTGTGGTTACACTGCAGTCAGCACTAACTCAGCTCACCCACAGAGGGCCCTGCCTGTAAAAGGAAGGGGCTCATATTCTCAGCTATGTTTGTCAATTCCAAGGTGGTCTTTTAAAAGAGCCCGTAGCCCAGCTGAGAGAGAGAGGGAGAGAGAGAGAGGGGGAGGGAGAGAGAGAGAGGGAGAGAGAGAGAGCGAGAGAGAGAGAGAGAGCTGAGATAGAAATAGTCTGAAGGTTGAAGCAGCTTGGCATGAGTCAGTCATGAGTCAGTCTATTCAGTCCTTAATACCAAAGCCTAGAGAAATGTCTTGCCCTTGTTTGTAGAGGAGCCGCCTCCACCTGCAGGTCGACAACACAAATTCAAACTACTGATTTAAAATGTGGGGAAAATGAAACACTTTTACTTAAACTTATCCATGGATATCTAGTATGAAAGACAACAGTTTGTCTTATTAGAATAAAAATAATATTGTTCTCTCAATATACAAATACCACCTTTTGTCCACTTTAAATACAAATTTATGCAAAATGCAGGAAGTTGACAGGAGATTTGTATCTACTGACCTCCACAGATTATTAGGCGGTAATGCAAAATATTTTGAATGAACTTATTTAATGATATTCTAATAGGACTCTGCAAGAATATAACAGAAATGACACCAAATATAGTTTCAGATGCAGACATAAACATCCTGTTCGTTCCATTGTTGTACTTTAGCTCTATGCTAACTCTAGCATGGTAGCTCACTATAATAAATAAGCAAATCACCAGTATATTTAATTTATAACAATTCTAGTATATTAGACATTTTTATTTAAAACAGTGAGCAAATATAATATCATACTGTATTCATTTAAGGCTTCACAAAGTTAAGTTTAGTCCCTGTAAACTTTAACATGTCTGATGCACACCAACAACATTGATCCACTGAGATGTTAACGTCCTCTCTTCCCCCCCCCCCCGCAGACTACAGGGAGGCCTTCGGTCTGTTCGACAGGGTGGGTGACAGCAAGGTGGCTTACAACCAGATCGCCGACATCATGCGCGCTCTGGGACAGAACCCCACCAACAAGGAGGTGAACAAACTGCTGGGAAGCCCCTCCGCTGATGGTGAGAGGATTCTTTCAGTACATGATTGATTTAGTGAGGTGATGTTTGGGTGTTTGGTGCAATTTATTACATTTACACATTCATTTTTTTTATTCATCTTTTTCTAATCAATTGAATTTTCATGTGACTGAAATGCTTCCTACTGGACATGGAAGACACAGACCTACCTCTAGGCTTTGTCGTATTTCTGATGATTTTTGTATTTTCTTTCAACCCCATCTGCAGTGTACCAGTCATTAACAGCAGTGCTCACACTGTTATGTCTTTTTGGGTCTAGGTGGAGGATTAGAAGGAAGAAATGTTCAGTAACTGCTTTGTGGCTGAAATTAATCACGTTCAGTCCCATGAGCCACTTTTCTTTCAGCCTGTGCGATAAAACATATGTTATTGAGTAAACACATGGAGCAGAACTGTCACTAAAAAGTCTCAGAGCTGAATCAGAATCTCTGTCTTCATTCAGAGCAACTATTAAGAGGTTGAAACCCCTGTTTGTGCTGCCAGTGGTTGACGCTGTAACCCTGCAGAGAGATACAGCTCTTTGCTCTTTGCACTGTGCAATGCAACATCACTGATGACTGTGGTCGTGTGTAAAAAATCAACACTTTTCCACATCCTACTGAAATAATTAGTATCTCAGTGCTTAGTCATGCAACAGAATTTAAAGCGTTCAGCCTGTAGAGGTCAGTGCAACATTACTTTTACTTCCTCTTGAAACTGAACGTTTAGGGTATGCAAATAAGGGAAGATACATAAATCTATAAATCTCTGTAGCCTTAAAGAAAAATGGCAACATTATTATTTTTGCAAATAAGAGATAGGATGCTGGAGCTGTAGTGGAGAGGTGGAAAAACATGTTGAAAGGATTTTGTCTGATTCAGTCATTTTTGTCTCCCGTCACGCAGACATGGTCAACAAGAGAGTAGACTTCGAGGGTTTCCTGCCCATGCTCCAGACCATCATCAACAGCCCAAACAAGGCCGGATTCGAGGACTACGTTGAGGGTCTGCGCGTCTTCGACAAGGAGGGCAACGGCACAGTGATGGGTGCTGAGCTGCGTATTGTCCTGTCAACACTGGGTGAGTGAGCCTCCAGGAACCTGCTGTGTTACTCTCTGAACATTTGTGTGTGTGTCACTGTGTTGTTAACTGTGGTTGTCCTCTGTCTCCCCCTACAGGAGAGAAGATGACTGAGTCTGAGATCGATTCTCTCATGGTAGGACAGGAGGACGAGAACGGCTGTATCAACTACGAGTGTGAGTTACAAACTGCAATATATGAGCACATGATAATATAAACGTTTTTATATTCTTCACTTTATTATTTTATATCTGAAATTACTAGTGTAGGTTAATATGACCCATATTCTGAATACAAATTCTGGAACATTTGACCTGTACAGCTTGATTTTGACCATATCTGATTCCCATGAGTCCCCATCTTGATAGTATTGAAAGTATAGAAAGTCTGGAGTGACCCTTTAAATAAATACTTAACCCAGAAAGTTTCCATTTAACGTCGATTTTGTGCATAAGTGAAAATACAGTAATGATTTGTAAGGTTGTTTAAACCAGGCTGAAGATATTTTATGGTGTTCTAGACAATATCAAAGCAGTTTCACGTTATTTGTATAGTAGCTGTGCATCTGAACTTTTTTAGTTTTTGATTTTTTATTATTATTTACCGATTTTTCTCCTCACTCACTCATCTCCCTCCTGTCCTGTCTGTCTGTGTGCCGCCCTGGTCTCCGTCCACAGCCTTTGTCAAGCACATCATGTCCATTTAAGGACCCTGCCACTGCGGTGGGGACCATCGTACATGTGCAGACCCCATGGTGCCACGACATCCACTCACTGTTTCTGCCACAACCTGAGGAAGCAGGGGGAACAAAGGACTATGAGATGTCATTTCCTGAAACCTTTTGCTTTTGTTCCAAACATTTTTTTTTTCTCGTATGTCCAACTGGTGCTTTTTCCCCCCCCCTCTCATCCTCCTTCCTCTTGTGGGAACCGTTCCTACCAGATGTCCTTCACCATCTTCACCCAGGTCTCATTGGGGATATTTTTTTTTTTTGGGGGGAATCGTCACTGGTTTTTACTCTATAGCTGGCGCTCGATCTGCCAGTCAAGTGACTGATTTGGCCCAGGACTGGCAACCATCAAAAATGAATCCACTCCTCCCCCAACCCTTCCCTAAGTCTTAACTTATTGTACCCTCTGCCATTTCACAATAAATTTTCACAAAGTCCCATTTCACCAACGAATTTCTGACTGATTTCTTCACAAGATCAAACACACTAGAAAACAAGGTTATTTTAGTGTTCTTGCAGATTTAAATTAGAATATTGATTATACTCTCTTGTCTATCAATTAAATATGAAGATAAAACTTGTTGTCAATACCCTTCATGCAGAATTGATAATTTTTACACTTTAGTATTTTATACACGTTAAAACAAAAAATCTCATTCTCTTCTTGTCATTTGAAAAAGAAGACAGAGCTCCAGCTTCAGTTTTTGTCCTTTTTATTGTCATTAATTATTGTAAGTGGTGTCATATCAACAAGAGAAAAACTGCGTACATCTACTTGACCTTTTAAATACATTTACAGTTGCTGTATGGTTGAGCAGGAGGTGGGGAGGGGGCACACGGAGATGGGGGGGGGGATGCAGAAGAAACACAGAAGCAAACAAACAAGTCGCGGGTGAGGGCAGTAATTAGGCAGGAGGCAGGATATACCACAGATGGTGTCTGAAAGAGAAACTAGATAACCCAAACACTTTTTTTTCAAAACAGATGTAACAGAAGTTTCCTCTGTCGTTTTATTTATTTTTCTTCATCTAGTGTTGTTTTAATTATTGATGTTTCAAAAAAAAAAAGCAGAAAAGAAAAGAAATCCAATTTCTTCTCCAACATATTGCCACTCAACATCCACATACGGTAGCATCTGTGGTAAAACAACGTGGGATCTGCACCGAATGCTCGAATGCACACGCACACACACGCACGCACATACACACACACACGCACACACACACGCACACACACGCACACACTAGCTGCTCTTCCTCTATATCACCTGTCGCAAACAGTAGCGTCTTCCACTGTGGTTCAGATTCAGTCCTGATGAGCGCAGCATCAGTCTGTTCTCTCGTCAATCATGTAATCTGATTACCTGCAGCTGTAAAGACAACACTCTTTTTGCCATTTTCCTTTCTGGGATGGAGGCGTGTGGACCAACTCCGGTGTGTAACAACGTTCTGACGTGTAAACAGGATCCTATAACGAACTACTGAGCAGGTACGAGTGTATGATGCTCTTCAACAGGACAGAGATGCATCCCTTAGCAACACCACATCAGCTGTCTGACACTGTCACCAAGCGTTACACTGTAAACAACTAATAACTACAAAACATGAACTTGTTTCAGTTTTATCCAATAAGTGAGGAAATAACTTACTAAAATTGCTTTTTTTTAAATTACAAAATAGCCTCTTTTTAATATTTGAATCAATACATGCTTGTCATAACACGAGACCTAGTTCTTGCACTTATGCAATTTTACAGGTATATTTTATCGCCATAGTGTCGCTTCCTTTTAAAATGTTTCATGGACATTTAGATGGCAAAGGACTTGTATTTTTTATACATGTTTCTATATATATTTGTTGAATATATTATATATTGGATGACAAGAATGACTCGCAGTAAGGATGCTTGGTTTGTTAGGGGGTTTTGGAGTCCATGCACAGTTACTGAGCAAGAACAACACGTGCTGCATGGTGTGCTGGCCAAGGCTGTAGCTTCTTCAAAAATACTGATCCAGGACAGTCAATGGACTGGTCCTCAATCTGATCTAGGACCAGCGCTCAATCTGAACTATTCTATGCAACATCATCCAAAGAGAGAGAGGCCAACAAAATGAATCAGAAATAACACACATCTCTTTAAAGAGATGAAAAATAAAGAGGATCAAAGTACAGTAGCTCCTAATTTCAGTTTCTACTCAAAGTTGAGACATGGGTATTGGAGGCGGAGATGTTCATGGTTTAGCTGAGGTTGGCCTCAGGGTGGCAGGAGTGGGCAGAAAAGTTCCAGTGGATCATGGCGAGGAAGTCTGGGGTCCAGTGTTCACAAACCCTGCTTCGCCAGAGCTGCGGTGACGTCCTCAGCCAGGGTCGCTAATTGTGGCGACTCCGTCATGTTGAGGCTGCCGGAGGAGGACAGGTGGCTGTCCCGGTTGCGGTTGGGGGACACCGTGCCGGACACGCCTGGTGACTGGATACTGATCTCGGCTCCTTGGTCGACCCGGGCCTTGGCCTGGTCGCGGAACGCCAGCCTGTGGGTCTCAATCTAATAAAGGAAGATTGTGCGATGGGAGAAGAAATACACCATGTTCGTTATCGTGAACTCATGCTTTTTTCTGAGTTCACTTGAGATCAACTGCAAATGATGTTTAACTTCAGAGTCTGTTTTGAAGTCCTCACTCAAAGGCTGTTGTTTAGTCCTGTGTTGGCACCAGAGCATGATGAACACTTCATGAACATACATTCATGTATTTGGATGAACCGTTACATTACTTTTTGATAGCGGCGTATACTTTACCTTTATCTTTACCCTTACTGGCTGATAAAGGAATACAACAAGTTTTTGAAAGATTGGACTGAACATACGTATGTATTACATATGTATGTGAATAATTATTATTTTAAACTTTACTCTAAATAAGATTATGGCAATGCTACATACCTTTTATGATTATAGAAGTATTCATGGACGAGGGATTTTTCTCTCTACATTCTTTTCATTTAAATTAACAAATTAATGCAACTGAAAATTCTACACACCGTGACATGTAGATTAAATATAATTTACTATAGGAATGTGTGTGTTGTCATGTTTTCTCCATCTATGTTGATAACTGAGACAATCTCTCAAAAACTTGATGTTTTCCATTAAAGGATGGATTGAGGACATGGAGCTGACACTCACCGTGAGGTGGGCTCCCCCAGGCATGTGGTGAGCATAATCCAGGGAACCCACCTTGGCTTGGGCCTTGTCTTTGAAGTCCAACTTCACAGTCTCTATACGCACGTTACCGCCCCCTGGAAAGAAGTAGAGGAAGTGTAAGAAACATATAGAGGAATCTACTGCAGTTGTATGCCTCCGTTAACCAGTGTAGTTTCTGTCGACATCATTTTTTTTCCAGATTCATATAAGGTCAGTTCATCCTTGGTAGTAATGTAGTCCTGAAAGAGTGTTTGTGGGCCCAGAGTCAGACAGCTGACAGCCAGCAGATGGCGTTGCAGGAGGAAAAGGAGTCACCACATACCAACTGGGAGGGGAAAGTGGTTTTCCACACCTCACATTAAAACAGCAAATACTCCAGAAACCTGTTAGATGCACATCCTGTCATTTAGTTTCCCTGCTGGTGGAGCACTAAAATAGGTCTGTGGTGTTTATATTCATCAGTAATGACTTCAGACACCAGGTCATTCAAATCAAAAATACAAAAGTATCATGTCGATTTTACAGCAGCACAGGTTTGACTGATCTGTCATTAGGAGTTTTACCACCAGCCCAACACAGTGGAGGGGAGAAGAATTGAATTTGCAGTGATAAATGGCCAAAACCAACTTCATGAAAACTGGCTATGGACTGTTTATATATTCGCCTGCTATGTTGACTTAAGTGACCTCATTCATTTCTGGGCTGATTTCCCTCTGATGAATGAGGTCAACTGAATGGATTGAATTTGCCCCCCGCCTGAGAGACCTTGCATTAGCATGGATTCTTCCTCATCCAGATATGATATCCAGATATACATTCACCATATCCAGAAACAGATCGCGTGTTAATGCTAGTAAAACTGGATGCTTGAGTAGGATCTCGTAGGTTACCAGGTCGGTGATGGATGTTGTCAAGAGAGCCACACTTGGAGGTCACATGGCTCAAGTCAATCTTCTTGTACTGTATCTGCACCTGAGAGAAACAGGAAAAACCACGGTCAGAGCTTGCGGTTACAAAATGAGGCTAGGAGTCATCTATCTTTCCTTTATGCATTACAGAGAAGAATATAGTGCATCTGATCTGCCCTTATCTTGAGATTGTCTTGAAAGAAAAGCTGCAGCTATCTACATTCTGACACAGTGATGTCCAATTTATTATTTGAAAACACGAGTAAGACAGCACAAGAGCAGAAAACCAGTGACCATTACATGACAGTCCTTGTGCTCTGCTGGGAGGAGACCTGCTGGTGTCTGTTCAACCAGCTCAACCAAGACTGAACACGAGCTATGTGAGTGCCGGGACTGAACTTTGAGCTCAAATGTGTTGGCACTTTCAGAGGACCTGTCAGATATACTGTACACCACAACACTGATCAGTGTTTTCAGTTGAAAGTGGCCACAGGCTGAGAGTAGATATATATGCGGCTATGTGACCCACCCTGGGGATTTGAGGAGAAAACCCCATGAGAGATACTAAAGGAGTGAACCGATGAGACAGCAAACAGAGCGGAGATATAAAGCTTAAAGCACAGCACAACGAACATGAGGCGATACACCACAAACACTGGGTCACGCCTGTGGTCATCCATCACTTTGCCAAGTCACAGATTCAGCTGAAAACTATTTTCAACAGGAAAAGTGAGATGATGACGAACAACACAGACCATGAGCCGCATGAGAAGCCACGACACCAGTCTGCACTGAAGCATGTTCATCTACCCAGTGTTCTTTACACATGCAACACTAGCAAAGATGAGATGTGGTTTGTGTCAGCGTGGGTGAACATCAGGCTGCTGCTTGGCTAACTTCTCCAGCAGTGATATCGTTATGAGCGTTTTGTTTGATGTTTTTCTCTATTTTCATGGTTTATATATAAAAAAACCCTATCTGGTATTAGTTGTTGTATTACAGGTTGATAGAAATTGGACTTTCCAACCATATTTAAGTGAATGCTTCACAAATATAACCTTTATTATGAAATATTAAAATTGGCTTCAACTCCAGATGATGAATTAAGAGGTAACTAGATCTGCACCATTGGTTGTGCAATATGATCTCCCAAACTGCTATAAAATACTATTTATTTTATAATTGAATGAGATTGCCGAGGTGAACAGTAGACTTCACCAAGATAACAGATCTATCCAAACCAGTGAAGTTTTCTTCAACAAGTCATGTGGTTTTTGTAAAATGTTTTAAAGGTTTTACAACGTCTATCTATCTGTAAACCAAGGATCAAGTTGCCAAAATAGTTCAGTGGGTGTGTTACTGGTTGTCACAATCATGGCCAATCACATTCATCCTTTTATGACTCTAAAAAGCATGAGGGGCAAAATGTACTAATGTCCTATTTTAATGTACAGTACACTTTGGTAATAGAGTGAAGAGTAATGGCCACTTCTCATCATGCAGATTTGTATGTATATATGTTACTGTGCAAAGGTTTTAAGCAAATTAAGCATTAAGAGTTTTTTCTCCGTCACAAAATACAAGCAGGTGGCGTGTGATGTGGTTGTAAATCCTTCTGCAGCAGGGAAACGACCCCAAATATAAATAAACCATCTTCAGCAGCAAACAAGTGCAACAGATGGTGTGTCCGCCACAGAGCCCTGATCTCAGCAACATGGAGCTAAGTCTGGAATTACGTTAAGACACAGCTTACGTACACAAAAGAAGTTGGACACGTTCTCCAAGATACTGGGAACAACCCATCTGAGAAGTGGTGCAGTGGTCACACCAGATAACCAGAAGTCAGAATTAGAAACTACTCAAGCTAATATTTTTGAAAGCTTCCATCCTTTACTTCTTGTGGCTAAAAACAACCTTTGCACAGATTTTACATAAATGTAGACCTACAACCAATTTATGAATTTTAATTTGGTCAAGTGTTAAGATCTCTGTGTCTAACATTCTGTCTGCAAATCTTACTCTGCCTTTGGATCTCCATATTACTGAAGCTGTGGGGATCCAGTCCAGTGATTGGTCCATTTAACAGCCCACTCACTGACTCTGTGGCCTTGTACTTGTCAATTTCACCAGTGCCCTGAAATTTGACATGTGCTCGCTATATAAAGCTGCACAAGTGTCAGTCGTACAGCTTTGGTTTTAAGTCATCAATGTGTTAATGTGCCATTTGTCACTTGCTGTGGTTCAACATTAGATACTTGTCTTTTTGTTTTGGCTCTTTTATGTTGCACTATGTGACTGCAACACACAAGTTTTACTAATAGAAAAAAAGTTTTTTTTTGTTTTTACAGTTAAAACGGTTTATTTTCTTTTAGCCTAAATTAGCCATTTGTAAAATCTTTGAAAGTATAAAACATTTTCTGTTTATTTACTGTTTACATTTTGGCTCCATCTGTCAGTCCCAACGTGCCATAGACAACAGATGTCTCTAAGTTGAATTAGAGGTTGTGTACATACTGAAAGACCAGAGTATACGGTGGTTCTTTCTGTATGTAAAAATACAGGATGTAGCATCACAATGATCCAAACAGTAACCACATTTGTTCACATTAAATAATGCTACTGATGCAAAACTGAGGACAGTTTGGATTTCATTAGAATAGCAAATTCTCATTTCCGGCTGCTTTTCTTTCAAACTTAACAAACATGGTTACATAAAAAGCCATTGAATCAGTTTTGCACTTATAAATGTGATGCTTCTCTCAACAGTTATTTGAAAGGAGACGACGCAGGCAGCTGTCGTCTCGGATTTGTCAGAGGCAGTGATGAGAACAGGCTATTCTGAGGGTGAAATGATTTTAATTGTCTTATTATTATTATTAGGCTTGCACAACAGTGCTCTGATAAAGTGCATTACACAGAGGAGAGACTCTAGATGGAGCACACTGTACCTGCTTTAAACATCTGTAACCTGAGTTCATCAGCTAAGAGGGAAGAGGTTCATGCAGCGTGATCCCTTTTGAGGATGAGAGGTGTTGGCTAGATTCTTGCTACCAATAAGTGGAATAATTGTATTTTCTTCCATGCATTTAGATTTATATGCATAAAACCAAATATCAAGACTACTTTATGTGCAAAATAGAATTGCGCCTCTACAATAAATGTTGATGACGGCTACAGTCCTGAATGTTTTCAAGTGCTGGAGGAGGAGACATTCAGCCTTTTGTATAAAATAAATCCTCGCAGGACACAAAGCACAACAGGAGGGCGCTGTGTTAATGAAGAGCATTCAGGAAAAGAGCAATGATGCCTTAATAAATGAGTGACATAAACTGGGAAATAGTAAAAGAGGTGGAAAAGAAAAGGCAAGAAAGAAACAATACAACAAGAACACACAGAAATAACACTGAGACAATGGACTTGTGGCACAAGACTCACATTTCCACCTCCTGCTGAGTAGCCCCGCCTGTCCAAGGACCCACACCTAGACTGAACATGGCTATAGTCCAGCTTAACACTGGGGACTGAGAACCTGCCAGGGGTGGAGGTCAGGAATGAGGTGGGAAGAAGCGCGGAAGGCGTTCTGGCATGGCACGACATTTCAAACATCCTCTGAAACACCAATTTCTCTCCTCTGTCTCTTTTTATGTTCTATCCTTGATATGCTAGTTCTGTTTGGTTGTGGGCAGTGCGCTAATAACTGGACCCACTGGTTCCCGGTCACAATCAGGACAGTCGAAAAGGCAGGAAATATTCCTCTCAATACAAGTTTCACAGCCTGAACCCTTTTGACCCTGTGGTAGTAAAATGTGCTACATCTGGTGACTCCTCAGCAGATCGTCTATACCTCTTTGAATCAACATTGACATCCTATGAAACAATGGATTCCCTGCAAAAAGATGGTGCTGTGTAACTGAAGCTAAAGAGAGTCAGTGTGCTTTTTGTCCCCTTGAGGATTTGTAGGAAGAAAAAGGCTCTGAAACAGAATAACATGACGTTTCAAGATATTGCTGAAATAAATTTGCTTTGACTTCAGGAACCAGTCAGGATATCGTAGCTTCACAAGGTGTCACCAGACAAAACAAAGTCAACTCCTTGAGAAGATACTCGAATAGGGTGTCAACATTTCCTTTGTTCAGATACAAATACGAGTAAATGCCAATTGAAAGCAGGTCATACTTGAGACTGTTAGGATGATAAAAATATATAGCTGAACAGCTGTGTAGCTGCAAGGAGAGAGAGCAGGAGTGAGATGCAGACACAACCAGTTGGCACAGACATACTACCAGTGATACACATGTTCCCACTAGCACATTGAAAGCAACAGAAACTAAACTAGGGGGAGAAAAATGACGTACAGTTTATTCAGGAGAGGAGAGGTGAGGAGTCCATCAGGTCTGTGAGCCCTGAACTATCTATATCCTATAGCTACTTTAATATAAATAGATTCAATAGATCTATAATGACACAACGGGCAGTAAAGAACAACAAAAAAACACACAAAGCTCATCTATGGAGAAAACACAGACAGTTTAAAAGAGAGACGTGTCGAAATGTACAAGGTTTTTCAGTTTTGAGCGAGGGGCTTATTCAAAATGGAAAATCTGAGAAATACTAACTTGCAAACGGGACTTTGTTGGTCGTAAAACTGAATGGGTCCAATTTCTTGCCATTGCTTTCCCCTTAGGTCTATGAAATGTATAATGTAAAGTAAAATGTATTTTGGATCCCTAAGTAAATTCTATTAAAAAGGCCACTATAAAACACACTGAATAAAAAGACATACCATAAATTCCCCCCCAAAGCTTGAAATTCATTATAAACTATAAAAAAAACTGTGCCAAGCTATTCTTTCTTTGTCTTGAGACACTTCTTCACAACAATTAATTAGGACTGATTCTTTTATAATCTGTTCCTCATTAAAATAATATAAATGCTTAAAATCTTTATATTTACTGCAACCAGTGCAAAGAACAGACAATTACAGCAGATGATTCAAACATTTAACTGATATACTTGCTTTTTGTATAGTAAAATTCAAACATAAAATGACCACAGCCTGACTTGAGGGGCACAGTTAAAAAAGCTAAAAGAAGCACACGTTCTTTTAAAAGTTTCCATCTGGGATTCATCTAGAATTGGAACAAACTAACACCTTAGGAGAAAAATGGGAATCTGAACCTTTTCTAGGGTAAGAAAAAACACCTTTAACTAACAGATCCACATAAAGGATCTGGGATGATCTTTCACAGCTTCAACCACACAATTGGAAATAACAACCAGACACAGGCCAGACCCAAGATGCACAGTATGAAGTACTAGATGTACATGTAGAAACTAACCCAATATAAATGATCAGAGGGATTTCTGTATACGGAAGAGGTTGATGGGACTTAAAGTGTCTCACTCAAGTGCACACGAGCACAGAAGACATTTGCCAACATTATCGGCTTTGTGTCATATAATCATGAGACCACTTGGTGCCACAGTTAAGATATTCTGGGGTTTATGACCACTGCTCTCGCAGCAAGAGGGGGGCTAAAAACAGAGGCTGACACCAGTTGGTATGTTGTTACACCCTGCTTGTGGGTAGAAGAATTGGTATAAAATACAACAGTTGTACCAGATAAGCTTTAAATATTACCTGTTACCCAAAAACTAATGGGAAAAACTAGAGACAATAAATGACAGTATACAGTACATACACGTTTTCAAGCACAGGAATCAACCTGGAGTGGGGAAGTAGGGATCCTAGGGAAATATAACTAGAGTACTACGATACTCGACCACAAAGTCTACGAAGCAGCTTGCTCCATGTCACTTAACTGGACTTAAATCAAACTACACAGTGGCCATCACCCATCTCCTCAGTGGAGGAAGGTGAAGATTGAAGGGTACATACATTGCCTCCACGAGGAGAGTCCTTCAGATTCTCCTTGGAGCTGCATTTTGACAGTGCGTGACTGAAGTCCACCTTCCTGTTTAAAATATAAATCTATGGAGAAATACACAGATGGACCTCTTACATGGTGGATGAGAATAAAAAAGTCATAAACTGACTGGATTAGATGCTAGAGGAGAGGGATGAACAATGTACGGAAAAATGTGAGGTAATTTATATACATTGTATTGACTTTACAATGGCTGAGTATGTTGGAAATCTTAAAAAAGTCAATGTGAGATCCAGATCATGAACACCAATGTGGTTTAATGTGTAAAAACAAACAAATACACCTAGTTTTTGGAGAGAAGTTCAATCATTAATGTATTAGCAACATTAATTATTTGCTCCAGTTCTCTGAGATAAAACGTCAGAAAAAAACACCATGTCAAAAGATACAATTATTTGTCTTTTGTTATTTTAGTCCTTTCTCACTTACACTTTTATCATTGCATTCCCATCATGAAACTTGGTGTATTCTTTTAATTGTTGAAAACGACTTTTAATTGTTGAAAACTATGGAACCTAGAGTGTGCCACTGAAATAAATGAGTTCAACAATTAAATAGTCTTTTTAATTCTTCAGGTTACCGGATTAACGTTAGTTTATTTCCTCTTTCAACATTTCAAATTTCCATTAAATTATTATTTTATTTAAAGACATAGCTCTTGAATTTAAGGACGTGTAAGCCCTGAAATAAAATTCTTAAGTCTAACCAACAGCAAAATCTTGATTGACCTAATCCCCCATGTAACTCCTGGCTTAATATGACAGCTTAATCAAATATTTATATATACAACTAATATATACATAGAGATCAATTCATATATAAAGAAAAAGTAGCTATATTGTTTTTGTTCAATTTTATGATTTAATTTAAGAGAACCTTTGGCTTTATTCCACATTGAAATGCAAATGTATTGATCAAAAACTAGCCTTTCAAAGTTATCATTGTTTACTTGATATTGTTTTTTCAGTGGCACACTGTTATTGAGGCTCTAAAAAACCACTTAGTGACATAACTAACAGTGCTGAGGTGTACCAGCAGGTCTTGTGTCCAGGTCACACTGTGAGCCGCTGACACACACAGAGTTACAGAGATGAGGCGCAGCAATGACTTCCAGATCCAAGAAGCCTTGTGTTTGGCCTCTGGCGGCGCATTTTGGTCCGTGTGCTTCTATGAGGACAATGATGGACAGGTCAGTGGCTGAGAGAGGCTCACTACAGGAGCTGCTTGAAACTAATACAAACTACTTGGAGCTGCTCAGGGCTACAACATGTCAGGAAAAGTATATTAGAGTCATATGCCAATGGTTACTTGTACATAATGTGTTACTAAAATATTGGACGACATCCATGTATTAAGATGATTTTATCATCTGAACTGTAAAACGAATGGGAATTGTGCTCACAACAACCATTTCTTGTTTTTCACTGGAGCGTGTTGCATGATACAGCAATATGCTGCTGAAGGATAGTTCAGTCACAGGGGACACATGAAAGGGGAATGGGCTGGCAACCCCCGCGTCTTTATATTCTAGATTTTCAAACTGAGTGAGTGTCAGAGTCTTTTAGCAGTTATTGTATATGCATCTCACACTGCAGTTTGCAAATACACAGCTGTCAAGACAGAGAAAAACATACTGAGGAGTGGCAGACTGAATGTTGTTAATTTAAGGAT
The DNA here is from genome assembly GCF_009819705.1 of Hippoglossus hippoglossus. NCBI lineage: Eukaryota > Metazoa > Chordata > Actinopteri > Pleuronectiformes > Pleuronectidae > Hippoglossus > Hippoglossus hippoglossus. The sequence goes on along the minus strand of NC_047171.1, from coordinate 9,673,026 downwards.
CACCACTGTCCTCACTTGATCAAATGGGAACATTGCAAAATCCTATCACTGCTAGTATGGAGGTTTTTTATAAGGATAAATAAACATACTTAATACTGACGCTAGTATTAAAACTGCTGGTAGACACAGGACCAAAATTCTACCCAACCATGGACCAACCACATCCAAAATCCTGTAGCACTTGATGGGGAGCACTGGGTTGTCTACACTGTCAGGCAAATATCACATATTCACACTTGGTAAAATTACCTTTAACTGCAAATCCCCCACCCCCCAAAAAATGTGATTCCTGATGCAGGTTGTCATCTGTCTTACCCTCTACACAGCTTTACTTCAAAGAGATTTGCATCGTCAGTTTCTGCATTGGCACTGCTTATGACCCTGCAGCATGCATGCTTGCGCACACAGACATGCAAACATGCACAGAAACTCCACTCTGGCCATTTCTCCTGCAGCTGACAGGGAGGCGTTGGGAGCGCGATCCCTCCCTATTTTGTGTCTGGCTGCACAGGGCACAACGCAGAGACTTGGCAAGTCGTAAAGTTGTCAGCCAAATGCTCAGACTCCTAATCAGGTCATCAGCGGAGGCTTGTAAGAGCTGATGGCTACAGACACATCACTGTTTTCATTACTGTGCTTCCTGTTTTTAGCGCTGACTTTGTGTTTCAGACTAATGCTGGAGCAAGATATTTGTCAAACTGTGAGATATACTCTTGCAAACAGCCTGTTAATGCAGATTCTGGGCAGCAAAGGAAAACTTGATTTGAAATGCAGGTTCCTGTAGGCTGGAGTGATGGCTTCGGTTCACAGACCAGGGGAGAAAAACTGAAGGAACAAATGCAGCTCACAAATTTGAAATGCAATGCGATGTCAAAGTCAGGTCACTTTTCTGTTTGTTTAAATTTAGAACCTGAGAATGGATATGTTAAAGAGCATTTTAAGAAATAACATAAGTACAATTTTGACCTTCCAGAGGCCTGATGCTTACTTGAGTAAAGCCTGATATTTAGTCAAACTTTTGCATTGGCTTGGTTCATCTTGTTTCCATATCTCTTTGTACAGCTTTGTTTTGGCTCTCATCTTATGCACAGGACAGGAAGTACTTCAACTTATGTGTGACCTCACTTGCTGCAAATGGCTTCCCTTTAGTTGCATATAGGACAAACACTGGGAGGTTCACTACTGGTCTAACATGAAAGCAGCTAAACTGGCTTTCAATAAGTTCCAGTCTTTGTCTTACACCTTCAAGACCTGGGGAAACTTAACATTAAATGCATTGTAAGCTAAGAAAAGTTGTCCAATATTCTTTGTTCTCTTTGTTTAAATTTGTGCACATTCTTTAATAAATAGCTGTGAGTTGATATTCTTTTCTTCCACCATTATTTCTAAACTCATTAGTCTTTCACTCCGGTGAGTCAGCAGGATAACTGTCGGGCTAACAGTGGAGAGCAGTAAGTAAAAGACACAAAAGACAGCAAGTGTGAAACAGGTCGAAGAGAAGGAGGCCTGTCAAAGCAGAAGAAAAAGGCAGATGGTATTAAACACACTTAAATACAATTTGTATTAAAAATGTTACTGTTGGTCTTATTTTTAGTTTTTATACATTAAGACATTGCAGGGTTGTTGTGTTTGCCCTTTTCTTCTTATTGGTGTTGAACCCTTAGTTGCGCTGTGGTTCAAGGACAGAATCATGGGTACAGTGTGGTAGGAGACTAAAGACCTGAGAGGAGACTGACTGTCCTCTATCTACATATTTCCTGTATTAACATAAATAAACAACCCAATGAAGGCATCTATCTCTGAACTCATGAAATAAGAGACACATACTAAAGGCATAAACACAAGCAACATTGCAAAGATGAAAGACAAACATGTAAGCCGAAGCTACAGGTGTTTGGGTGTGGGAGCAAAGCGTCACCTGTCCTCCTTTGGGCTGGTACTTGATATTCTCTGTGGAGCCGATCTTGGACTTGATGTTCTTGAAGTCAGGCAGTGGCTGGTTGATGATGCGAAGCTGCTTGGGTGTGGTTGCGGGTGACTTGGGTGGGGTGCGGACTACTGCCACCTTCCTCTCCTGGGAAATCAAGCTGAGGGAGCGAGGGGTTCCAGGGGTCCTCGAGGATGACGAGTAGCTGGGAGGGGTCCCTGGGGTGATGCCTGTGGACCCCGGGGTGCGGGGAGTAGAGTGGCCACTGCGAGCTGAGCGCGAGCGCATTGATTCTGCAACTGGTTGGGAGACGTAAGAGGCTTAAAGTCGGAATTGTTTTGTAGAAAGAAATATGCAGTTATCACCCCATCAAAATCTATTACCCACATCCATGTACCAGTTGAGTAAGTAGACCTGCACAATCTAATACAATAGGTAGAGAAAATCCATTCTACCTGTCATACTTGGGGCTCGTCCTGTCCTGTGCTCTGCCCTCATCTCAGTGCGAAATGCTAAAGAAAGCAAGAAAGGAGAGGGATGAAACTTTGCTCCAAGAACAAAGTAGAAAGAACTGGATATTTTTAGCTTGCTAGCATTTAAATTGCACATGCATACATTTGGATCTGTACTAAAGCAGGTTATATTTTGATAAAACAAAGAAAAAATAGTTTGACATTCTGTTGCACAGATGATGACGAGAATAAAATGAATTAGGAAAAGAAGCCTATCTCATTAATACAGAATGAATAAAAAAAATTCAGCAAGAGGGAAGATACAGTGCTTATTGGTTTAGTCTAATAAAACATGAAAAATGTCATGAGCAGAATATCAAATATCTAAATCTCTAATTGGACAACTAAAGCTAGGACTTGTTAAAATAATCAAAATTGTATATGACAAAATGATGTTGCTTTTCACTACAGCACTAAATAATACACTAAGAGTATTTTTAACTTAAAAATGTCTTAATATCAACATTTGGTGAAATATTGGTTGAATCTGTGATATTTTGACTGATGTTGGAAGTTATTGCTGTTGATTCTGTGCTGCCTGATGCCACCTGAACACTGATACTTTGTACAGTGAGCGAATTGAAGGAGCTGCAGCCTACATGTGGGTCTGCGGGGAGCCGTTGAGCCGGAGCTGGTGATGGAGGTGGAACTCTCCTCCTGGTCATGGTACCCACGGCGACTCAGAATGGAGGTGTGCCGCGGCAGAGACTTCTTGTCTGGGCTCCGTGATCCACCATCCTGTTGAGACACACACACACACAGAGACAAGAAGGAGATCCTTAGACCAGTGTGGCTGTGATATATATTTAATAGGAGGTGAAACAATGGGTTTAGATGCAGAATATAACAAAAAGAAAGTGATTTAAAAAAATTGTGTTTATGTTTTTTCCAGGCATAAACTGGCATACATCCGCCTACCTTGGCTATGAGTCAGTGTAATACTGTCGAGCCTTGAGGCTCTGCTGAGGATGGACGAGGTCTGTCTAATAAGGTAGTCACTGGGGATATGGAGGTGGGGATCTTTGTTAGGGGCAAACGATGGGCATGACACTTGAGATGATGCAACAATGGAGCCTAACGGGCAAGCAGCATGGCTCCGAAATACACTGTGAAAATAACACAGTGCTTCTTCTGCACTATCAATGTAAAAGATCTGATGTATTAAAAGATAAGAAATAAGATATTAGCATCAGATCTTATGTGTTTGACTTGTTTAATTAGAGCCCAAAAAACATTGTGAACATGCCATTTTAATGAAAGAAGCATGTTCTTCCATTTAAATGTCAAACAAATACAGTGTCCATGCAAGATTTCAAGTTGCACTGCATAGTAACAGATTTATTTAAACACTGTAAATAGAGTGCAAATCTGTTGTGAAATACAGTGTATGTGGGCTCAGAGTGACACAATACACTTTAATGACATGACATTTAAGAGAAGCAGAAACAGTTATTTTAGACACAGTAAGTGTCATTACCATGGAGAGGAGCAAAATGGAATCACGACCACATGTCGCTGGAGAAATGTCACAGGGTGATTCAACACCCACTCACAAAAAAACAACACTCTAAATGGATCTGTCTTATCTACTTTTGCAAAAAGCCATTAAACAAGGCAACAATGGCAACATTTAACAAAAAATCTAAAGTAGAAAAACATTTTTTCATTAAATGCAGTGAAAAAGTGCTCATACAGAAATGCAATAGACTGTTTTTCGTGCAGTGATTCTGAATCAGACTTTATGTAATGTGTTTATCTGAATAGATGATTAGGTTGCGTGGAAGTCACATGAGAAGAATACACAACAGCTTCTTAATGAATCTTAATTTCGAGAGATAATTATTCTGCCTAATTATTGTGCTGCGTGGCGTTTCAGTGTTTACAGTAAAAAGGTTGGAGTATTTGCAGTTCCATATGGGGACCAGGAATTAATGGTTTGAAATCAATCGCACCAGAAACGATGAGAGATAAGAAGAGAATTAATGTTGGGAATTGCAGTTTCCTGGTTGAGCCATTGTTGGGCCGGTGTGATTTACTTACTGATGCTCTGTCACGAGACTGTCTTGCAACACTGAGAGGCTGACGGCCGTCTGGTCGGGCTTCTGAGGGACAGAGAGAGAAACAGAATTTCAGGGAAATGGACATAATCTAGTACATGTCTTACGTTTATAATTTAAAGGGAAATAAGTGAGAGCATTTGAAATGTCCCAATTTATGATTATATATCATGATTTTCATTATATGTTTATCCCTAAAAGGAAATCTAAAAATATAGACATCCAGCTTTGTAATCCAAGATTTGGCAGTGTAAGCTACATGTCAAATATAATGTTCTATGGGAGCGTGTTGCTGCCCCCTTGAGAGCACTGTTCTGAAAAGACTTGGCAAGATATCACACAGAATGGGGGATATTGTGTTATGTAATGCAACCTTTAAAATAACCTAATTGGGGCAGTGCAGCAGCAGCATAGTGAGCTTTCATCATCCCTGACACAGAATTTTGTCCACCAGGGGAAAATGAAAAGCAAACCGCCTCTGGTACAAGAGCAGCATCTTCACAGCATCAGGGCCATATAACATAAAAACGTTTATTACTAGTTGCCTGGGAAACATAGGTTAAAGTGGTGGAGTGGATGTGCATGACCGGAGGAGTCAGAGAGGTTGTGTAGGGTTTGAAAAAGACCTCATCCACCATGATTATCAAAGAAAGCATCAAAACATTTTAAATCATGTAAATGAGATGCCCATTGACAGAAAGAGAAAAACAACACAAAACAAACCAAAAAAGATGAATGAAGTCAAAGAAAGTATGACAGTCAATTTTTATTTCAATGCAAAGACAAAAACAAACTGCTTCAACAAATAAAACAAAACAAATGCCAAAAAACAAAATGAAGGTGACAGTGGAGTTAAAATGTAGTGAAAACGGGTCTTGTGGTGACTGTTCTGCAGCGCAGAAAGAACGAGTTGTGCGACAGACCAAGGGATTGTGTCACCTGTGTGTCTCCTTCTGGGGCAGGAGTGGTGGGTGGGGCGGGTCTCGCGGACTGCTGGCTTCATCAAAGTCCTCTTGGACGGGGATTGAATGTGAGTCTCCATTTTTTTGGTCAGCTCAGTCTTCCTTATCACAGCTACGTTATCAGAGAAAACAAGGCCATTGACAGAGACACAACAAGAAGCAGAGAGAGACAGATGCTAAACAACAGTAAAATATGAAGTTAAAGAGCCCTGATCCACTTTTTTAGTTCTTGAATTTGTTTTGGTGAATTATACTAAAAGCAGCCAACTGACATGCCTGATTCTGAGCTATTGAGATACAACAGACCTCAAGAAAATCAAATGGAAAACAAAATAACAAGAACCTTTCTTCTTCTTGACCTCCTCTCTGGGGATGCAGACAGGTTCCTTGCGGACAGGTTTGCGCTCTGGTGTGGAGATTCGACCTCTAGGGCGCCCTCCTTTGGCCTTCGGTTTGAATTGCTTCTCCTGTTTCTCTTGCTTCTTCTGTTGTGAGTGTTTGCTTGGGACCATACCAGGCTGTTTAACTGGGCTGGGCCCCTTGGACAAAGACTCGATCTGCTCTGTCGCCATGCTCTTATCATCATCTGCAATAAAACAGGACAGTATTTAACAATATTAAATGTCTTTTTTTAAAGAAGTAGATGCAAGAAAGAAAGGGAAACAAATCAATATTCAGGCAAAGACCACCAAAGAGATCTCACCTTGAGTGTCAACCCAGGAGCTGTCCAGGATGGAGTCGTCCATTGTGGTCTCATCTCTGTCATAGCTTTCTGTCTGTCTTTCTGTCTCTATGGTTTCGGCCTCCTTTTCGAGGGAGGCAGAGGTCTCAGGAACGTCAGCCACCTCCTCTAAACTGGCAGCCTCCATTTCAGCTTCCTGGGCCAACTCCACAGATTCCTCCTCTTCCTCCTCCTCCTCCTCCTCCTCTTGATCTTTCTGGGCAGCGACACAGGTTTCGGCCTCAGGTGGAGCCGAGAAACGAACGCTATGTCCCGGCTCCTCTGCTTCGTCAATGGTCTGGACTACAGTGATGAAATCGTCTTCAACTGTCACCACTGATTCAATGGCAGCGCGAGTCTCAGAGATCTCCTTCGTGACTTCTGCTCCAGCTGCTGCCCCTGGTTTCTCCAACATGTCTTCCTCTCCTCCCTGTTCCTCCACATCTGCTTTTTCACCTGGCTGTGTAGCTATCTCCCCAGGTTTGTCCACAACCTTTTTGTCCATCTCTTCTGCTTTCTCCCTCTCTTCCTTCAATTTCAGTTCCCTTTCAATCTTCTCTTTCTCTTCCTTCTCTTTTAGTTCCCTCTCTTTTAGTTCCATCTCTTTTTTTTCTTTTTCTTCCTTTTCCCTCAATTCTTTCTCAATTCTTTCTTTTTCTTCTCGTTCTTTCCTTTCTCTCTCCTCTCGCTCCATTTTTTCTCTCTCTAGTCGTTCTTGGATCTCCATGTCTTCTTTCTCTTTCCTCTCTCTCTCCTCTTTCTCTTTCTTCTCTTTCTCTAATTTCTCTTTTGCCTCCAGCTCTTTTTGTTCTTTCTCCTTCCTTTCTTTTTCTTCCCTCAATATCCGCTCTGCCTCTACTTTCTCCCTCTCTTCTTTCTCTCTCCTTTCCCTCTCTTCTCTCGCTTTCTTCTCTGCCTCTTCTTTCTCCCTCTCTTCTTTCTCTCTCCTTTCCCTCTCTTCTCTCACTTTCTTCTCTGCTTCTTCTTTCATTTTCTTTTCAGCTTCTTCCTTCTCGAGGTCTTCTTTTACTTTTCTCTCTAATTCTTCATTAGCCTTCTCCTCTTTTGTTACTGGTGACACTGATCTTTTAGGGGAGCCATAAACCTCTCGTTGTTTGAGCTTGGAGGGTGAGAGCACAGGGGAGAGCAGCTTGTCATCTTCGATGTTGCTCTCCACAGATGACGCAGGTGAAGTTTTGACAGGTCTGGCAATTCGGTCCTTGGCCACGCCGGTCAACTGGTACACATCTTCAGCATCCACTTCCTCATAGGCCTCCTGGTGGACCAGCTTCACCTTCTCCCGAAGCTCCTGCAGTTCCCGTTCCTCCTCCACGCTGAGAGGTCTGTCCTCCATCTCCAATTTGCGGATCTGCCTCTCGTAGTCAGCGATCTCGGTTTCTGCTGCTGAGCCTTCGCCACTGGCCTGTCGTTCAGTCTCACTCACTGACCTCCCACCTTCTTCTAGAGTCACTGTGACCGTTGGGGTCACAAAAGACTCACTGGGCAGAGGAGCCAGTTTCTCCTGCTCACTTACAGATTTAGTCAACTGACCATCTGCAATCTCCTTGTCTTTTTCTTCGGTGGAAACCTTTCTATCTAACTGCTTCTGATCTTTCTCCTCAGCGACCTCAGCAGCTGCTAATTGCTGGGTGCTTTCCTCCAATGATGTGTCTCTGACTGCAAGCCTCCTTGCCTGCTCAGCCACTTTCGCCTCCAGAACAGAGGGGGTGAAGACCTGTGCAGAAGTGTTTGTAGGGCTAAACACATCTGCAGGGGATGGCATGGGCCCTGAATATTCACTGAATACACAATAACCCATCTCCTCAAGCTGGCTGTCACTTTTCCTGGGACCAGGACTTAGTTCCCCTGAAATTAGGCTAGCCAGTGGGTCATCAGCGAAGGCAGAGACATCAGCTTGAATTGACTTTCTTCTGATTATTTCTGGGTCATTGTTCTCGGAAGCTAGTCTTGAACGTGTACCAGCAAGGTCCAGCATCTCAGGCAAGTCTTGTGTCATCACTGTGCCATTTTTAAAAGTATTCTTGGGGAGCTGGGGTGATTCAGGCAACTCTGGTTCAGGGCTGGGTTTTGAATCTAGTTCACTGGTCCTTGGAGGAGATGAGGAATCTGAAGTGATGGAGGCTGCAGTCTCCAGGATCAGGGGAGGGAAGGATGGAGGCTTCTCCACAGAGGGTGTAGTAACTGGGAGGTAGTCTGCTGATTCATCTAGACTTCCACTAGTGTATGACATTATATCTGTGGCCAGTGGGGAGAAGTGCTTCGGTTTGCCTTGGCCACTGTGATCGATTGCTCCAATGTTGATGTTAAGTGAATAACTCCTCTGCTCCAAGGCCAGTTTACCTGGGGAAAGCCTGCATTCATTATTCCTGTCAGGAACTGCAAACACTCCAGTATCTTCTGTCGTACTTTTTTTACTTTCAGATTGATCCTGGGCTCCAGCCAGTGTGCTGTAACTTATCTCCTGAGACCTGGAATCAATTGGACTCTTCTCTTCGCCAGCTCTGCTCAGTTCGTAATAACCTTCACCCTTACTTTGTGGAGCCTTGTCAGCCTCTGTGGCTGATGTTTCAAAATATGCTGACATTCCAGATCTGTCTCTTGCATCTCTTGTTGAGTCTTCTCCTTGAACTTTGATTCCCATTGAACAGAAATCAGAAGACGCAGCAATGCTGCTGAACTCCACCACCTCCACTGACGGCTGCTTCTCTGACACTGTGATTGGCTCACCATATGTAGGCTGAAGTGTGAGCGGTTTGGCAGATTCTTTGGCTTGGGTTTGAGGTACAAAGGACGGCATATCCATTGTGGGGCTCTCTGGTACAACTCGTTCCCCAGCAAAAAATCCTTGGACCTGGGGCTCAAAAAACTCCTCCGGGCGTTTCTCGGATCCAATGCTGTCTGGGCTCATGGACCCACTGCCCTGCTTGTCTGAGTCCATCTTCAAAGCTGAAAAGACATCTGTAAGTTGGCTGTTTTCATCAACACATAAATGACTTGCTTTGGCATGCTGCGAGTGGGATTAATATTAAGGCAGGGACTGAAAAAGCAATTATTACAGAAACAGGCAAAGCCGTCCTCAGAAACTTACAGCACAATGATACGGCCATCACTGAAGAAGTACGGCGAGTTAATGGGGGTCCACCAATTCACAGATGGATGAGAATATGGCATGGTATGTGACGGAACCGGCATGATGAGACTGTGATGCTGATTTATGGGAAACAAGCGATGACAGATAGGATGGATATCCACGTGACTCTTCAAAACATCATATACAAAAAGAAATAGCATTTCTGTCATTCTTTAAAGTGCAATTCAATATTTTTTACCTTGTCCATATAAAATGTATCAGTGGTCAAAATTATTTTGTGAACAGCAAATTAATTTAAGGTCTTAATTATGACTTTCAAATGTCATTGCATATTTGAAACAATATAAGCACAAATACAGAAGCACCTTGCTGGTGATGACAGAGAAATGCTGCATGCTGTCACCAGCTAACAGTGACAAAAACAAAATAAAGTAACGCACTTGATGAGAACAACTGTAACACAATGAACCTGAGACAGCCAACACAAATTACCCTGCAAATTCTCTACACAGAATTATGATATCAATGTGAGTGATCCATGTTGATGGTTAGAAAAAGAGCATAGCATTGGCATACTAGCACCAAGCCATGTCTGGATATACTGAAAAACCTGTAGGCTTATAGCTTATAGCAGTTTATCACACCAATATGAAATGCCCGTCCCCAAGATCACAGCAAGAAAAATAAAAATGCAAGCGCAAAGATAACACACAGTAAAACCAGGCTAAGTTAAAAAAGAATGTGACTCTTTTGACCAACAAGCCTGTGTTGCCTTGCAGCCGCAGCAGAGCACAGAGAGGATCACTTGCCATTCCACCGGAATTATAACGCTCATGTAATAAGCTTATGGGTTCCCTTCGACATATCTGGTGTTCTTAAACAGTGGACAATGCTGTAACATGCAGGCAGGGAGTGCAGAGGGCAGGACACACCTGTCTCAGGGCTCTCCTCACCCTCTGCTTCCTCCTCCTCTCTGTCCATAGAGCTTTCTGCAGGAGCACTAATTGCTTCGGATGGCTCCAGGTCTACGTCCTGAGCCTCGTCTATGGCCTCTGCCTGCTCTAAGGGCTCAGCTTGGGGGCTGTCCAGCTCGGGCTCGTCCCCACTCCATTGCTGCTCATCAAGAGCTGCTTCGGACTCTGCTGCCTCTGCACTCTCCTCCTCCTCCTCCTCCTCATCTTCAACCTCCTCCTCGTATTCAGCTGTAAGAGCCTCCATGGTCTCTTCTTATCAAAAACAGGGTGAGAGGGGGACACATTAAGACTACAGGCAACACAGACTTGGGTTATGTGAGAACACAACTTATGACGGGACACTTTGAGCTCTGGTGCTTGTCTGTTCACACATATAGGTACAGTACATTACACATATGTATGTTTTTACATTCTGCATATGTTTGTATGTTTCTTTTTGGGGGGCTTAGTGTAACCATTGTGAAAGGAATCCATTATGATATATTACATACGTTTAAGGTAAATTCAAACATGAAAGCCATTTTTTATTCATTTAGGAAATACATTATCTTTTTATTTACTGTATGATTTGGGAAAAGATAACAATCCTCTCTCCCTCTCTTCCACTCGCCAAGCCTTCAATCCAAATTGACCAAACTCCTTGTTGGATTGGGTTGTTTAAAAATAATGGGAACATAAATAAACTCTTGCAAAAGCACTTCTCAAATCTCTGGCTTTTCAGAATATGCAACCATTAAGAGCTAAGGTCCAGTGTGACTCAAATTCCTGACATAGAATGGACTAGATTTTAACTGTGCTGCTTTACTCTTTAGCATAAAATGTTGCTGGGTATGAAATATGTAGATGTTGGTCAAAATAAATATTTATGCTAGATGATTTTCTCAGCAATGATGAAGAGGGTTGGGGGGGGGGGGCACGATCCAGAATCAGTGTGCATTAACAGTATTTATGCATTATTCAGTTTCACAGGCAATGGTTTATTCTCGACAACTCTTTGGAATGTGTTTCATGTACAAATATTTAAAATGATAGATATAGCCATTTATATAGTCATTTATATTTATGCTAATGCTGTCTATATAAGAAAAGCTGCTCGGAGAGACGTGTCGGAGGAGTCAGTTTCTCTCTGTGTATTCATTGGGAAATGACAGAGGTAATAATGAAGATATTATCGATTGTGATGAACTGTCCAAGACAATATTTATTATTATAATAAGGCATTAAGAGGCTTGTAACAGAGAACTGACAGATGGCCAAGTTATGTTATTGTGTAGTCTAGGCGAAAATACACTGAGGAAGTTCTGTCTACGTCTTTGGGCCAACAATTTAAAAACAAACATCCTTTGTCTAGTATTTCAAAAGAGAAATAAAATAATAAATAAATGTAGTTCAGAAGGTTTTATAAAGATTATATGTTGGTTTATGCGCTGGTGAGTATGTGGAGCTGAAAGTCTTCCTTGTTGCCACAGTGAGTGTCAGAGTAGTTTAAGATGAGTATAGAGGGTCTGACGAGGCGCAGTGTAATTAAATGAATGAGGGGTAATAGGAATGAACTTAAACAGAACTGTGGGAGATGACTGGTAGAGAAATTTGTGCAAAGTGACATTTGTATAAAAGCCATCTGGGCCTTTAATCAAGTCTGAAAAGTTAACCCTGTGGGCCGTGTGGTCTGAAAGCAAAAGTAAAGTGTATTAGGTCCGTTGAGAGTTTCACAATAAAAGATTGTCCTACTTTAGAGACATCACTGTCATGTGTTTGTCTTATCAGCATGGTAACCACAGGTAGCAACAGCTTTGGGTGAAATAAATCATAAGAAAAACTAAATATGACTGGTAAAAAACATGAAAGTGCTCAGATTTTGAGCGGACAAACATCACAAGGACACAAACACACACAAAGACGGACAAACAGACGAACTGACGGACGGAGAGACGGAAGGACGGCAGTAAGGAGAAATGGAGGGAGGAGATCAAATCACAGAAGAAGAAGAAGAGGAAATCTGTGTTTAAAAGAGAAAAGGGAGAAAGAAAGAGAGCAGAGATGGAGGGGGGAAATGGCAAAAGGAACCATGCGTGGTTCACCTTCAATCTGTCTAAAGGCCACAGCCTGCCCTGTGGGGCGAGCGCCCGAGTGCGTCCACTCTGGGCTGAACAATGGGTGATCATAGTACTCCTCGTCGGAGTGGTAGGGGTCGTCCTCGGGCACGGAAACTGAGATGGAGGGGGCGAGGAACTTGCACCTCTCCCGAGAATTTTGGAAGCAGCGGAGAGGGCCCGCCTCCTCCTCATCCCCTACATCTACAAACAAGACAGACACAAGGAGAAGAACTGCAGGGAAATCTGGACACAGACTGAAAGAGAGAGAGTGAAGAGGAGGATAAAAGAAAAGTAGAAGACGACAAAAAAATGGAGAACACGCCAAAGAATGTCTACTTTAAAGGTGATTTATCATATAAGCTTTTGCAGATTTATTAGTAAATAGGGGAAATGTCCCTCTTTTATAAAGTTTACAATGACACAGTCATATTTACAGAAATCTAGGATTTATCTCTGATAAAACATTTAGGTAAAATGCTTTCATGGAAGTATAGTTTCCTAACAAAGGCACAAATGTAAATATGTGTTTACTTGTTACATTTTGATTTAGCTCTTAAGCTATAGCTGTGGTCCTTGAATTTTTAGGAAGATTTTTAAAAAATACCAAATTCTCTCCTTGATAAATCTTTAAGTAGCATTTTAAGGTGGACATTTTTTGGCAGTAAAGACGGAGATAAAGCTTGAGGAGAGAAAAATAACAAAAAAATACCAATTTAAAAAAAGCAAAAAAAACAGAAAGTCACCAGATAGGGGAATGCAAGGAGAAGATAAGGTATGAGTGAGAGCAAGAGAGAAACAGAACACACACAGGACACTGACAAGGACACGATGACAAGCAACTCAAAGATGACCAAGCTTCAGGGACCAGCCATACTCTTAGACCGACAAAGTGAGTATATCGCACTAACGGAGAAATCTACACAAACATATGGATGATTAAACCTAAATAAAATACACAAAAGGTTATTAAAAAACAGTTCTTATACTATAGAGCAGCAGTTGTAGTAACCAAATAAGTAACCCATGTTTTGCCTTTGCTAGAACACAAACAAACATCTATGTATAAAAAAAACCTCTAGATCCAGTCGAACTGCTTGACACACAGTAAAACCATGGCATATCTCAACAGGTCACCTTTAACAGAACACCACCTCTCAGGCCTGACGATGACCAAGCCTTTCATTACTTGTCATGTACCATGTCTATAGATACAACAACACACCACTAACGGAACCTCTGTATCACTCCATCTGGTCAAGAACACAGAACACCATCCCCTGCATGATTTAACCTCTTATCTAGGATTTGTTACTTCTCATACAGTACAAATGACAGAACAGACTATTTATATTTAATGCATGGCTGGCCCGGCTAAAGACTCTCCTCACTGAGCAGACATTAAAACACAAAGCCCAAACATACAGCCGACCTAACTTTAGGTACAATGTTCGACTATATCTTGCAGGTAGCTGCATGAAAACTGTAACAAAGCTTAAATTTGTAAGTAAAAAATAAAGAGACAAACTGCATCACGGTGCTAAATAAGATACATAGGACAAATTCTGTGGGGATTTTTGATGTAACGAGGTATTTTTTACCATTTATGAGCGTGGCATTCTTAATGTTGTAAGGCTAGTTGACGTGATGCTTACCTATGTGCTAGTTGGCCTGGTTAGGCTAACTAGCTCACCAAGGCGATTCAGTGATTATATACTGCAATTCAACAAAGTGCTATGGCAAAACCAATGTCCTTTTTACGCCTTACTTTTGTTACTATAGGCTTCAGTAGCCTATTAGCCAGAAAATCTGTAACTCTGTAACTCTGCAAGTAACGTATATAGATATTATAGCTAAAGCCAAACACATAAATAAAAGACTGTGAGTGGACAATGACAATACAACACTATAATTAGAAGTGCAAAACTTTAAGACATCATCCAACTGAAAAAGACAAACAAGGAGAAGTTGGAGGGTTACCAAAATTGGCTGTCATATTAGTGTGAGGGAAGACAGCAAGGTGTGGAAGTTAGAAAAGGGAAACGGAAGAAGAGGATGGGAAATAAAGACTAAACATAACAGGGTGGACATGTATGTGAGCCCTTCTTTCTTTTTGAGATAAATGGTGATGACAATGAAGATACAACGTGTATCTGTCCCAGGTGTACGATGAGGAAGAGGAAGCAGGATTTCAGAATTAATGGATGTCTGAAAAATGGAAATAATTTTCCTGCTTTTGGTAAATCTCATTTGTACATGTTTCTTGTAGAGGTTATCAATGTGCGGTTTGCCCCTTAGAGATGGGGCATGTCCTGAGAGGAGCTGAAGAGCATAAAAAGGGCCAACCCACATCAGTACCCCAATGTGTTGGCGATCGCAAACCTCCAGATGTTACAGTCATGTGAAGGAAGGAAACTCCTCCATTAGAGACGTACTCCTATAAACACATTGGCCCTACCTTGTTCCAGAGGGCCAAAGGGTTCTGCAGCAGGTGAGGGGGGAGGAGAGGGAGGCAAATTGGTGGTGTCTTCAACTGCAAACAGAGGTAGAGGGTATCGACATATGAATCACATACTGCAAATGGCTCTGAGTGTGTGTGTGTGTGTGTGCGTGTGCGTGTGCGTGTGCGTGTGTGTGTGTGTGTGTGTGTGTGTGTCTTACCTGATGGCAGCCTTTGGGTCTCCTGTTCTCCCTTCAGTACTGCCACAGCTTCTGCCGTCACTTCTTGCACAATCCTTGCCGACACTTGCTCTGGCAGAGACATGCACACAAACAAGGACACACACACACACACACACACACACACACACACACACACACACACACACAGAAGTCAATTTTAAAGTTCTAATAAATAATAATGTAGAAGAAGCTGGAGAAGTTTAAAAGTTTTTCGAAGACAGGTGAAGCGTTCACCATCGTTGCATTTAAAAGATGAGCAGCCCTATTTCTGCAGGGCAGATGACAGACTAGTGACCTGCAATCAGAAAGTTTGAAATAGGAGAAAATCGGAACACCTAAAACCCCCCCTTAAGGGAATTATATGCCATAGTGATGTTTTAAGGACAAGTCAGAGGAAGCAACAGCACCATCTTACAAGTAGCTCCTTTAAGGTATTAGTTTGGTTCAAACTGGCTGGAAAAAGATTCCATCAATTTCACAACACTGCATTTTTTAATCATGTCACTCAAAGCCTGAGTAGAAAGCCAGAGAGGAGCTGAAATTGTTATTATAACCGCCAGAACGCTCGAGCTGCTGTTGAAGGCTGTCACCATGGAAACCCACCTTCCTTGCAGACTGACTGACTCACAGTTTGTGATAAAAGACGTTTCTTTTTATAACATGTGGTCATTTCTCACAATTTTCACCTAGTAGAGGTAAAAGATATTTTATTTGCAAGGATTTAATGTTTCTTAGAATGTTGGATTTAGAAAAATGAGGGACCTTACATATATACAGTGATATCCACATGGCAGCAGTTCAAAGACTAAAAATACATTAGCTGTTACTACTGATTCTGTTTTTTTGGACATTTTATGGAGAACAAAGTGTCACGGAAATTATATGTTAACAATTAATATTACAATAAAAACATAAAAAAATAAATGTATATATTAATGTTAAAATAAATGGACTAAAATACAAACCAAAATTATTTAATATTCAATGAGCAAAAACAGTGAGTACATCATTCAAAATACCTAAAATAGTTCACAAATGAATAATGAAACAAATATAAGAGAAATAAATTGGATTGGACAAAGACTCGTGTCTATATTTAGAAAGAGGCCGTCAACACTGTCTAACACTTGTGGGCGGCAGGTGTTAAAATAAGGACAATAATGTGGCCAAGCTGAAACCCACAAGCAAACAGTTAGTGACTCTTAAAGATAGACGTAAATCTGTGGTAATGAAGTACACATGTATATTAATAAAAGGCGCCTTTTAACCCAAAAATTGAAACAAAAGAGACAATGTCCAAAATCTGTATCCATCTCTTACATCTCTCTGCCTCAATTACATTACATTACAGTACATGTCATTTAGTTGACACATTTAACCAAAGCGACTTACAATAAGTGCATTCAACATCTATGAGGGGCCATTCGGCGTTCAGCATCTTGCCCAAGGACATTTCTGCATGGGCAGGGATTCAAGCTGCCAACCTTCTGTTTGGAGGACGACCGCTCTATCCCCTCAACCATGGCCGACCATTATTACCATTATTAAATCTAAGACCCAGTTTGAGTGTTGTCCTGATATAAGGCGTGCTGCACAGTGCTAATCAAACCTGCGTTCATTTGCATAGTAACAGTGGTTATGTGGGATTGGGCGGCAGTGATGCTTTCACTGCTGCCGTTTCAGGACATTTATCTCTCCACAATCACCCACACATCAACAAAAGCAAGCTCTCAACAAGGCATACACACACATGCAATTACACACACTTATATACACACACTTCTTCCCGGAACACTTAACACATGCAGCCCACTCACCAACTCAAAGCAGCCATTTTCTATTTTCAGTAGCAAAGTGCAGTGAACGTGTACGGCTTATTTACTGCTTCCAGACAAAACCCTTTCTTCCTGTCCTGGAACATAGATGATACTGTGGAACACAATCAGTGCGTGTAGCATCAACCGACTAAAAAAAGACCGTAAAGCTGAGACCTGGGGGGAAAATAACCCTGTGGATTTGTGACTGGATCCATTTTATTAGTGAGAAAACACCTCCAAAGTGAGTGATGGTGTGTGAAGAAGGTACATTCTCTGCTTTATGTAACAGTTACCAAATGTTTCCTAAAATATCCTACTAGCTCACTCGATCTGATGAGAGGAGAGTTCAAACATGAGTTTTTTAGATTTTCTGACCACTTTCAGCATCAAAGACAAGTCTCTTGTACAGAGCAAAACATACAGAGGCTATTCTAAATCTTACCACAGAACTGAGGAAGTAAAGCTGAAATAATCAAACAAATAACATGACACTGCTAACCAGTTTCAGATGAGGAGGACCGGGGTCTTTAACAATGAAAGATTTCGCCACCCAGACAGAATTCATTCTTGAAAGAAAACTATTGTCATTAATAGAAAGGTGAATAATATAGGATTTTTTAAACAGTACAAAACATATAATCTCTTTCAGACACACACATAAAGTGACATTAGGGCACTGCCTTCAACCAGACATTGTGCTTTGATTACTCTCTCAGACAAATCCCCAGACATGCACAATCACAAAGCAATAGCACTGTAAAAGTGACCTTGTCACATCCACACAGCGAGCAGGCAGTGATGAAAACAAACCCGGTCTAAGCAGTTCTGACATCGCCACTTGCCTTTCATTGGCTTCAACAACAGAATAAACCAAATGCACAAACGTACATCTGTACAGAGGATGCATCACATCTGTGGATCTACATCATAGAAACAGACATTCTCTCACAGCGAAGTAAAAAGTGTGTATTACCTGATTAGAAAGCCTGAAGCTGAAAGCACTCTCTCTCTCTCTGGGCAGAGACTCCGACTGTAAGCCCCAAATCAATGCACCACACACACACACACACACATACCCTCACACAGACACAGTAGGACTGAAAGGGCACAGCGGGAGCAGAAGTGTCGTTTGGTTATGATACAAGCCAGCAACCAAAATGTGTAAAGCCAAAAAGGTTGCCATAGCAACAGACAGCTGGTGGGCCGATGACTTGGGTCCATATGCAATTCAGATGCCAGCAACACGCCGAGGTTGCTTCAGCCTCTAAACCTCTGAGTCTGTCTTAGCTGGACCTTGTTGCTCTAATTTTTCTGATCCATGACGTAAATGATAGTAAATCTAACAAATGTGAATATAAACATTAATGAAAAAAACTAACAATGTGAAATTAACAACAAAGAATCTTGTCCAGGCTATGCTATAACTCAAATACAACACAAGAGATTCCTTGATAGAAATAAAGATAGAAAGAGCTCAATAACTCTATGTTTTTCAAATGGTTTCTATTAGCTCCCTCTGTTTTTCTTCCTCTCGCCACATCTTTCAGCTGACCACTGGCAGCATGGCTGACTGGCTTCCTCAACCTCATTTTAAATAGAAAGTCAAGAGGGCAATTTTGTGCTTCAGTAGTTCTTGTTGTGTCTGAAGTGCTTTTCACAGGGAGAGAAGGTTCACTGAGGGCCAGCATCAGCCCTTCTGCCACCCATCCTGTCCCAACTATAACCTCGACCCCCCCCTCACCCTGCCCTGCTCTGGAGCAATGCTAATGTATGCTGACAGGACTATCTGCAGTCTGCAGTCTGCAGACAAACAAAGCTTTGGTTACACAGCTGCAGAGAACATGTCATTTCTATACACATGATTAGAAAACATGTTTAGATACACTGATCGGACAGGAGGGAGTTTATCTTTTGTTGATTTTGTACTATTGTGCATCCGCCACTTTTTTAGAATAGTGTTTGCTTCTAGAGACAGTTGAGAGATTTGCTGAAATTGAGAAATATTAGGGACTCTCACTTAATTTAAATGAATTCAGATAGCAGACATGCAGAGATAGGACTCTTAATTTGATCTCAACAGATCTGTATTTATGAAATTTGCCAAATGTTCCTGAAAGTAGATGAAATGACTGAATGACAATAAATCACAAAATCTAGCTTGAGTAAAGTCCTAATAATGTGGAAGAAAGGTGTTTCATTGGGCTCTTATCATTGCCTGCTTAAGAGCTACAGGCGTAAAGAACAAAAAACCCTGCCAAAGTAAATTGTAGGGGAGCCGTTGCCATGGTTACACCATTGGTAGATTATAATTCTTGTTTCCATTGGTGTGAATGAGGATGTGGTGGGGAGCTGAGGGTAGATAGACAGATTTTATGTGTTAATTACAGCACCGCTAATAACAGTATGTGATTCTAGTGAGGACTGAGTGTAAGGCCACGCACCAGGAGACAGAAAAAGAAGAAATACATATATACACACACACACACTCACACACTAACACAACCAGAACAGCAGACAAACTCTAGTGTGGACTTTCATCTCTGTTATCAAACTGCTGATCTGATTTGCTGTGACTTACAACAGCTATTTCTACAGATTCAAATTACTTTGGACAAAGCCCTTTTTGGTTTACATCAAGATTCCAAATTAATAATGAGAATAATCTGACCTGAAGAGATTCAACCATCTAAACTGTGAGTTTTGCTCAGACCTCGCCACTACTGGGTGCCAACTGTCTTTCGGATTTGCATGTTTTACCTGGTTTAATCCACACAGTTATGGTTATACTGTACATTTACATGTCTGCACTTGCCTTACTAGTTTTAAAGTAATTCGTGTTGACTTCTTACGGGTGCCTGGGTGGTAAAGCGTTTTGAAGCAGCGACCATAAACCACGTCACCTGTCTGTGCCTTGCTCGGGACTTTGCATGTCGTTCCCCATCTTTCTCTTTACTGTCGACTCCATGATAAAGGCATTAAATGCTTGAAGTTAAAATCATGCAGTGCACTGTCAAATTTATAACTTTTTATGTAAACATTATGACTAAAAAAACAAGGCCCTCAAATTATATACGCAAACATTTCCACCTATTCTTCGCTGATTACAATGTAATGTACCCACTCTTCACATCCTGATTCTTTTGCAAATCTACTTACATTCAAGTAGATGCCAGGTGAGCCTCTAATTAGGTAAAACAGAGAAATTATAAGAACTTCTTACCGGCAGTTATTGCAGGAGCACCAGTGAGCTCCCCATTGAAGCCATTCTCTCTGGCTGAGTAGGAGGATGTGGCCAAGTGGGCGCCACCAGCCTGGCAGGTCCTGAACGCTGAGGAAGGGTAGCCATTGGCTCCGTGAGTGCCAGCGGGCTCCTGTCCTCTTGATGGGTCCCACTGGGGGGCACCGTCTTCTGGCTGTCGACTGTCTGCCATGCTAGTGCTAGCTAGCAGCAGGGGAGGGTGGGCGAGGGATGGGGTCTCTCCTTCTGGCTAAGAGCTGGGAAGAAGAGACGGAGGGAGGAGAGAAGGCGAGGCACGATCAGAACCGGGCTTGTTAGTGTTATTCACTGTAATGTTTGCAATGGTACACAGAGGAGACTGAATACTTTGCAGACCAGAGGAGACTCCAGGACACGCAGCATCAATCACATTCACGAATCTTTTTTTGTCAGTCAGTCAGTCAGTCTGCTGCACCTCCACTCAGCTTCCCTGTCAACAACTCTGAAAGCACATCTGTGCTTGTGTGAAGGTGGATGTGAGAAATACTGCCCTTGGATGTAGGCAGGCAGGTGACAGCCATTGGATGAAATTCTATTGATTTGCGAGTGTAATGACTCATACAGCCAGTGGCCAAGGTAGAAATCACAACTGGGTAAAAAAAATGAACAGCAGACCTCGGATTGCATGACTCAGGGTTGTGGGGATGGTAGGTAGGCTCTGATCAATCTGGCAAGATCCAGTCTGATGATAGACAAATAGTTTGAACTAGATAGACATTGTGACATATTGTGCAATTTAAATTGGCATTAAGTCATGTGATTTCTGTGCATCATCATTTTTTCACTGAATCTGTTTCAATTGCACTTTCACCATTTCTCAAAAAACAAACTTTTTCGACTTTCTAACACTCAGGTTTTTTTAATGTGCAAATTGAAAATGTTCAAGCTGCTGAATGGAAACACACCTGCTGTCGGGATAACATGTGTATGAAAACCCATTCTGAGTTTAATGACTGATCAGAAACATGTGGAGAGGAGCTCAAACACCAGCAAGAGGGATACACTATTGATCAGCCCACATGATGGAGGAAGGAAAGGCAGCAAGATTCAATGATTTCTTGAACTGTGCAGATGGTGGGGGATGGAGATTAATGGGTTTAATGTAGCCTTGACATCAATACACAGGGTGTGTATGTTTGGTCCTTAACTCAGTCTGTATGCTGTGAATAATTGAGTTAGCCGGATGAGTCTATTGGCCATTTTGATTATGTTTTATTGCAAATTGTTGTATGTACTTCCTCTTTCTTCCTATTGACAGGGATATCAACACATGATTATAATTCGTGGTTGTTTCAGTCATACTATAACAACATCAGTATTGGCCTTCAAACTCCCAAATGAATGTGGACTTGGTTTGAAAGGGCAGAACAAGAGATAAACAAAGGGTTGAATGGGAAAAAGACAATCGTGAGCCCACATGCAAACACTATTTAAAGGAAATACTCTGAAAGGGATTTAATTTTTACGAGAGGGTTGTGGCAGTTTGTACTCCAAGCATGAGCCAAGCAGCCTATGTAGCTGTGCGTAAGGGTATGTGTGAGAGAGCAATTTGTCATTTAGCTCTGCAGTCCACAGAGACCCAGAGACTAAAAGGAAGTCTGCTGGAGAAAACTGGAGTCAATAACTGCAGCCTATAAGACCGAGGTAGTGCTACAGTGAGCACTAGTCACTGCATACCCACCCAATATACATTCAATATACTGTTCACACTCTGCACACAAAGAACAGAACAGAATAGAATTCAAATAAAGACTAGAATAGGGATTAACCAACCAGGTGCACCTTTGTATGTGGAGTGTGGAGTAAATATGTGGAAAGATTGAAAACTATATCCAAATAATAGATAATAAGAAAGTAAGGCTTTCCTTTAGCATAGTTATTGTTAAAATAAGCAAATAACCCACCTTCTCACCTATGGACAATTTAAAGTCTCCAATTAATCTAACCTCAATCTGCATGTCTTTGGACTGTGAGAAGTAGCTGAAGTATACCTGGAGGAAACCCACCAGACACAGGGTAAACATGAAGACTCCAAACAGAAAGACTGCACGCAAACCACAAACCTTCTTTGTACACAAACTAGTACAAATGTTATTAAACTGGTGACACCAATCCTAAACATTTCATTAGTTTTATAGGTTCTTGGTGATGGACCAAAGCAATAAAAAAAATGCGACAAAAATCAAAGGAATAGAAAAGCACAGGATGGAGCACAGAGCATTTAACACAGAGAAGAAACAAAATAGAACTGTAAAGAAAATGTGATGGCTGGTCGCAGCCTAAATGGATCAAAGTGCAGAGTCAATGAAGCTTTGCATGACTTGGCTTTGAAGGGAACATCAGTGTGAATGAAGTCTGTACAGAGACTCCGCAGCACAGCCTCCTTACCAAATACTCTTTCAGTCTCCATCCCAAAAAACCACAGCAGTATATTTTAGACCGTCCCTTCGCTGTCACTGTCTCTTCTGTTTCTTGTTCACCAACTGAGCCCCTGCTCCACGAAGAACACTCTCGATATTAAAAGTCATAAAATAGAGGAATGAGCCTGCTGTCCTGATGCTGCGTCTCAGTGCTCCCTGTCTGATGATGAAGGTCACTTAAACCTCTGTGGCTGATATCCAGACCGAACAACACCATGCTGAGTGGTGGGCAGGCTCTGGGTGACAGTGGTGGTGAAGGAGGAGGGAAGACATTGTTGCCTGGCTTACTGGAGGCCTGTCGAGCTGTTCAGTGTATAGTCTGCCTGTTTGTGAATAAGGGTGTGTTGTGTAAATGAAACAGCACCACCTGCTGGGCCAAAGCATGAAACAATAAATTGGGACTATTACAAATCATTATACACAGTCCATGCTGGGTCTTGAGATTAGGGAGGCATTAGAAAACATTATCATGTGAAACGGCACCTCTATCATCAGCATAAAACATAATCTGGCGACGCAATGCAGTACTGTGTCTCATCCCTGCTCATTAAGATGCATTGTATTTGGCCTATTTCTCACCATACACTGCGGTGTACAGTATGATGTGGAAAATCTAGGGTATCATTAACAGTGAGTAGCAAGGAGACAGGTGCAGAGAGTTAACAAGAGAGAACAGGGGGGAGTAATAAGAAGAATCTACTCAAGGTTAATTAAGTAAGAAAATGATGGAGAAAAGTGGAATACAGACAATTGTGGATCACAATATATATTGCCCAGATGATATACTGTCCTCCAGGCATCATGTCCAGTGGGAAGTGACTGTGTGAGCTGGTGATATGACAGAGTTAGACATCAGGCACCTCAGTAGACAGCAGGTCAGCTGCACTTGGCATAAAGCCTGTGGCTCTTTGCCAGAGGGATACTAAGTCTCTCCCTGCACCATGCACAGAATGGAACTGAATATAGAGCAGACCACAGGACAACTGGACACTTACAATCGTAACATGTACTCTGTTCATCCTCAAGATGAAACATCAGGATCACATTTTTAGGATTTAACTCAGGCCAACCTCTTTACACCAAGTACTTTAAAATGCAATAGAACGATTGTTAAAACTCAGCAGTTTATAATGCATCTCTTTACTAGGAAAACATCTACATCGTACAATCATCAAATGAACCAATCGTGTGGCAGCAGTGCACTGCCAGACGGACTGATTGTTTCTGAAACTGCTGATCACCTGGGATTTTTATGTACAGCATTCTCTGGAGTTTTTACTCAGAATGGTGCAAAACAGAAAAACATCCAGTGAGCAGCAGTTTTATGGACACAGATGTCTTGTCAAGGAGAGAGGTCAGAGGAGAATGGCTGGACTGGTTGAAGCTGACAGAAAGGCTACAGTAACTCAGAAAACCACTCTTGACAACTCTATTAGGCAGGAAAACATCTCAGAAACTAAACAAACTACTTGTCGAACAGGTGCATTAGCAACAACAACGAGGTTCCACTCCTGTCAGCCAGACAACAGAAATCTAAGGCTCAGACTCACCAACACTTGGCAGATAAAGACCAGAAACATGCAGCCTGGTCCGCCGAATGTGGATTTCTGCTGAGGCTGCAGATGGTAGAGTTCGAGTTTGGCACCAACAGCTTACACCCAACCTGCCTTGTGTCAACAGTCCCGGCTGCTGGTGCTGGTGTAATCGTGCAGGGAATGTTTTCTTGGCAAAATTTGGATCCTTAAAACCAATCAATCATCGTTTGCATGAAACAATCTATCTGAGTATTGTTGCCAAAAGCAAAAGTTGTCCCCAAACTAGTTTCATGAACACAACAATGAGTGAACTTCAGTGGCCTCCCCAGTCACACCATCTGAATCTAGCAGAACACATCTGGGATGTGGTAGAACAGGAGACTGGCAGCTTGAATGTGAATGTGTGACAGATCTACAAAGATTATGCAATGCTATCATGTCAACATCAAGGAGAATCTCAAGTGAATGTTTCCGACCTCTTGTAGAATCCATTCTACAAGGAGCTGAGGCTCTTTTGAGAGCAAAGGGAGTGTTAGTATCATGAGTGTAATATCAAAGCTGGTTTCTGGGAGCTATGTTTTACTGGTACTTAAATTTTCTTTGGTAAATAAATGAGTAAAACAGAAGTTGACCTTTTCTGAACACTGTTGACTGAAACAGTGGATCTTCAAAGATATAACTGTACAAATTGAAATGGTATTACTGCATATTGTAATATTCTACATAATAGTCAATGCATTCTGAGAGATAGTCTTAAAAATATCATGGTAAGAACATAAGTGCATAGCAACACAATATGACAGTATGGATAATAGTGGTATAAGAAACTAAAACGTTTCAGCAAAAGTCTATGAAACAAAGCTCCAGACGTGACATCAGGTGCTGGCTCTATACTTTAGTAGCTTAATGTGCATGAATAAATTGGGCTTTATTTTGGGGTATTGTTAGTATAACGAAATAATAATAATAATACATCTGATGTCAATATAATGTGTTTTTCAAGCAGTGCAACAGAGCTGTATTAAAAAACAATTAATTCAGAATTCAAGAAGAACTTATCTGTATGATATATTTATACTTGTTCTTAATATTGAATGATTCTGATGTATGTTTTTCCCACCAGGCTATTTGCAGGGTTTTCAACAGGAGCCAATCAAACTGGTTGCTAGGCAACATGTCCAGTATGTATGTATGAACCCAAACTGTGATTATAGCTTCATATTTGAAGTTACAGTGCATCTTAATCATTCATATTTATATCATAATGTCAATCCAAGTATCCCCAATTTTTCCATGTACTCTGGCATGTACTGCAGCATGAAACTGAAGTGTTATGAAAGTGTTACAAGTACACAGAAGGATGAGTATTCACGTTCAATATCCAAATTTCTCTGAACCTTTCAGCTACTGTAGCTCAAACTAACTGCGGCATCTTTTCCAAGGAAATTATTTGTGACAAGATACATGTTTCACTGTTAATGTGACGTGATGAAATGTATTCCAGCAAAAGAATGTTGCATGTTTTTCGTTGTATCAAAGATTTGAGTCAACCAACCAGATATATTACTTGAGAAGTGTTTTTTGTATCAGAAAACCTGAAAATCATGCTGCTGTAGGGGGCACTTTTCCACACTGTGTCCTCAGAATAGATCACTCAGGGTACTTCTCCCTCCACTCTCTCTGATTTAAAACTGGAAATAGGTCATTTGGTGAAAGAGATGAACAGACCAGGGGAGAGCTGGAGCTAATCCCAGCTGACACTTGGCGAGAGGCGTGATATTGCCTGGACAGGTCACCAGCATATCGCAGGGCTGACATACAAAGACAAACAACAACACATTCACACCTACAAGCAGTTTAGAGTCTCCACTTAACCCAAGCTGCATGTATTTGGACTGTGGGAGGAAGCCAGAGTAAAAAAACAACTCATATGCACACTCCACACAAAAGAGCCCTGGCTGGTCAAACCCCTTCTTTCTGTGAGGTGACAGTGTTAACCACTGCACCGCCCCACTATTAAATAAGACAAAGACAAAAGGAGATTTTTGCAATGTTCTTTTTCTAACCAGAGAAGGAAATTAGGAAAAACACCATGATGGTTTCCAGCAACTCCCCTCTTCATATTCAACCCACACATTTGTATTGTATGCTGCCCAGTACAATCAGAGAATTGCATCCACTGAGCTGCAGTACTATAAAAATGATCAGTTCAGTGCCTTCACAGTAATTAACAAGGGAGGGAAAACTGTAACCTTCAATTATTCTAACTGTAGTTTCCCAGTGAGGCACAATCTATACAAAATGACTGAAACTAATGCACTCGTCAGTCATCATGTTGCAAGAAAACCTTAGTGAAGTGGAACCAGCATTGCTTCAGCTAGGCCACTGTCAAGGACGAGTGCTTGCTGAAATTAATAAAAATTCAAAGGTTAAAATTTATTTGACCATAAAAGCCAGATTTAAAGTTTCAATGACATTAATAATTTCTTTATATTAATGTATCATTATCAATCAATAATCCTGTTGTAATAAGTGCATTGGTTGTAACACATGCAGAATAAGAGAAACTGGGGTGTTTGGTTAGTTTACATGGATTTAAATCTGGCTGTCTTTTCTGTTTATTGTGTTGTAGGATTACTATTTTATTACTAAATTTTTATATCAAGGGTTTTTATATGGTAACAAAAATTATCTTCGCTCATGAAATTATCAAGCAGGAGCTTTCAGTTATTGGCAGATTGAAGGCTATAATACAAGCTACTCCTGCAGATCATTCTCGCACTATAAAAATAGCAATTAGCAAAGCAAAATTCTAAAGACAACCTCTTAGAGTAATTAAATGTTTTCTGTAGATGGACCTGCAAGCGGTAAATATTGTAGTATTTCTCATTTGCTTCAATAAAAAGATGAAGCAAGACTGATAAACTGTGAATGCATCAGCCACAAAACTTGGGCCCGGCCGAAGTAATCAGCAAGATAATTAAGAACTCCATTTGTCATTTCCATGGCTCTT
Source organism: Hippoglossus hippoglossus (assembly GCF_009819705.1). Lineage (NCBI taxonomy): Eukaryota > Metazoa > Chordata > Actinopteri > Pleuronectiformes > Pleuronectidae > Hippoglossus > Hippoglossus hippoglossus. The sequence goes on along the minus strand of NC_047171.1, from coordinate 9,645,924 downwards.
ATCAGCTTCTTCACATCATTTTATCTGATTTCTAAGCCTCCTTTCACCTATGAATTATCCTCCCACCTGTTATTGCTTCTTCCCTCTTCACCTTCCTCCACCTCCTCCCATCACTGTTCATCTTCCTACTCACTCCTCCTCCTCCACCACCTCTCAACACGCTTCATCTCTCCCCTCACTCTGCTCTCCCTCTCTCCTCATCTCCCTCCTACGATCTGAGCGCTTTCACGAGCCACCATACCACAGTGCTTGTGTGCGCGCGCGCGCGTGTGTGTGTGTGTGTGTGTGTGTGTGTGTGTGTGTGTGTGTGTGTGTGTGTGTGTGTGTGTGTGTGTGTGTGTGTGTGTGTGTGAGTCACACAGATGCTGCATTGCAGGGCTCTCCTTTCAGGGTCGTTTCAATGCAGAAGCCTGAGAGCAGGAGTGGAGCTCTGGGATGCAAGATTGGATTCTTCTGAGCATTTGTGTGTGTGTGTGTGTGTGTGTGTGTGTGTGTGTGTGTGTGTGTGTGTGTGTGTGTGTGTGTGTGTGTGTGTGTGTGTGTGTGTGTGTGTGTGTGTGTGTGTGTATGTGTGTGTGTGTGTGTGTTGTGTTGGGTGTGTGTGTTCATACATGTCTAAATAAATGTCTCATGCAGATATATGTCAAGCAGATATTTGAGAGTAGGGATATATGTATGCATGCCTAAGTGAGTCTGGAATTTTTCTTATTAAGTCTATTTACTCACTTGCCAAGAGTTGAATGAGAAGATAAGTACCACTCTCATGCATAAAGGTTAAATATACATCTGAAGTCAGCAGCTAGCTGGCTTAGCTTAGCATAAAGACTGGAAACACAACTAAACAACTCACCATCTTTAGGGGATAATAATGTGCCCTTCTTTGGCAAGGACCATAAACCTTCTGAAGGCTCAGCTGGTTGCCTGGAAACAGCTCCTGGCCAAAAATAATCTGCCACGTAACCCCAAGTAAAACAGGTAATTGTCAACTTAACATTTTGGATTTTGCATGAACAATGCTATGCTTAAACAAATTAAGCATAGCATAATTAACTTTAGTGGTGTTAGTAGAAGTAGTACTAGTAGATAAGTACTTAGATTTGTTATGACAAAGCCAGACTAGTCGTTTCCGTGTTAATGCTAAGCTTAAGATAACAAAGGTTTATGAGTCATTCTCTTTGTGAATAATTCTTCACATTATGTTGGACTGAATTATCTTTTTTTATTCCTCGTCACTATCCTTTCTGAAAACCTGAAATGAAACTCACCTCATGCCTGCTTCGAGACGTTGTTATAAGAAGACCTGATTAGAGAAGCTTACAGTGTCAAGGTCTATGGTAAATGCAGCTTCAATACCCACTTATGATTATTTAACATGAAAGGAAAAAGATGCTGAACAGTAGCATAAAAAAATGCCTCTTAGAAGCGTCATTTCAGGAATTATGGTATTAGAGTAGAGCCACTTCAGTCCGGAGCATCCCTCCTCAACGATACTGATTTGAGCTTGTCAACATTTTTTTTATCTTTATGTTACATTTTTCGTTTGTATCTTTTTTATTTCTACACTAACTTCGGCCACTAGGGGTCTCTCTAAAACAATAATACATTAGGTAACGTATTAAAATTGTATTCACGTTAGAAGTGTGTTTTTCCTTAGTTACATGTCACTGAAGATATATCAGAGTCGGGCAAAGCCCCGAATAAAGTGGATATGACGCAATTAAAAGGCGAACAAAATGAAACGTCCAATTACCGTGAACAAAATTGTGGATTTATGGGTTTGAACATTGTTGGAAACATTTTGGATAATGTCAGTACACTAGTCAACACAATATATGTCATAGTAGACATTTTAATGGAGAATTATTAAATATATCTTTAAGGCTACTGGGTTCTCACTAAATATGGACTTTTGTTACAATGAGTAATTCTCTTTTTCATATCTTTTGGAATCAATCAGCAACCACTGGATGACTTTTTTATGTTAGTTATACATGATGAATGCAAATCAGACCATGGCACAAACCAGAGACAATCAAATTGCTTCTTAGTAAAACTTGAATTAGTTGTTTTAGTTGAAAGTTTCCCAATATGTTTCACTTTTTAACACATTTTGACCATTATGTGTTTCTGTCCAGACTATTACATCCTGATATTGTCTCGCCTTGAAAACTTGATTGCTCGTGATTTGCATGAAAATAATAGGAGGGAGAACAACCTCCTGACCCTCATATATACATGCATAAATAGCTAATGGCAGACGCACATTAAAAAATATCAACTCTAACCCACCATCCACTACCTGGAACTCTGTCTTTGTACGAATGCAGAAAACAAAGAGAAGCCATGAAAGCACGACTGCGATTCAGTGGGCCTTGGTGCTGATTGTCTCACTAAAGCAGCTCTTCTCTTCCCACTCAATACCCACTTCCCACTCACAGCTCCTAGCAGCCTGCACTCACATGTACATCCACCCACACAGCTTTTTCATTTGTGAAGGTACTTTCAGTCGCTCTGTCTCTAAAATGTTTCTTTTTCTCTTTCTGACAGGTATTCACCATGTCTCAAATGTTAAGGATAAATGAATGTGGTTCTGAAAAGGTTTCAGTGCTGATCCTGTATGGGGTTTTAGCGTCATTCAATCAGGCATGGTGAGGCGCCGCAGCAATAATGGTGCACAATAATGCTTTACCTCTCATCATCATATTGCTAACAATATTATAGCATAAGAGCAGAAACATGGTCTGGGCTACATGAGTGTATTTTAGCTTTAGATTATTGTATTTTAGCCTAAAATGTCACATTCATGTGAAGGTTATAGTTGTAATATTTAAGGGGTATAGCTAGGTTATAGGTAAACAGGAGGGTAAAACCAAAAGTGTTGGTGCATGTGCTTCAGGTTAATCTCTGAAAACAAAGGTAATGATACTGCACACTGAGGCTGAAATTAAGTATATTCAATATTTTAGTTTAAATGGTAATGAATGCAATTGAGGAGAGAGATAATGCTCACATATAACACCTACATGAAAAGTGACAAACAAGTCTTAGTCAGCTAGTGCAGAGACGTGAGAGGTGTAATGGGAAGTAACAAGAGCTTGTGCAAAGGAAGATGGGGCAGGATGTCTTTTTGCAGGAAGATAATCATTTCTTACAAGATCCGGGGGCTAAATTGTTGCACAGACAAATTTAGTTTGTGATTTTGCAATCTTAGAAAACAGCAACCTCATTTGGCAACAGATCAGGCATCCTTACCTGGTCAGTTGTTCTAGGACTTGAGAAGGTGACACAAGCTGCCCTCTCTCCAAATCTCACAGGGTTGGTGTCAGGATTTTTAGAAGATTACTGAAAGTCAAGTGGGGCCAGGATCACAGCTGCACCTGTTAATTATGAAAAAGAACATCAGTATAAATATATAATATAATATATATATTTGTTTTATTTCTCAATACCATATTAGCAAAGATCTTCTTTTCTGGGGGACAACAGAAAGAAAGAAAGATAGCTGGAGCACATAATGCAATAATGTCAACAGATTTTGGCAATATTTGGTAAGAGAAAAGGGGACCAAACCAAACTGGTTAATTCCAGCTATGTTTCTTTTAGCTATTCCACACAGCAGAGGCACGAAAGATGAAAGATTACATACAGATCTCTGTCCGAGCTTTAAAGACCATAAAAATACACCAGGGAATAGGTACAGGATTAATGATCGTGGGTTGCATTAAAAACTTATTTTGGAGCTGTTGTATAAGACTGCATATGTTCCAGTAAGGTGCATATAACAAACTGGCAATTATAAACAGTATAAACACATATCATCTGTTGTGGAGATAATTTGCATATAAACTCCAACTGTTTAACACAATAATTTGTTCGTTGTTTAGTGATGTGGTGAAATAGTTCATACTTGATTAAAAAGATGGACATAAACAAATGAACAAATATCATAGAAAAACCTGAACATAATGTATTTAAATGAAAAAATTTAGTTGACTAAGCACCTTAGTATATACTTATACACTAACTGAGTAACGTCATGAATACTCTGTATTCTCTCTACTACATCCACTAATAATTCACCTTTGGATACAGGGACCATCAGAAAAAAGGCATTTGATTTTCTGAAAAATGAGCTCAGATCAAGGATATTAAAAGAATCTACCTATTGATAACAGACCTATTAATAATATAAAACATTTTACCTGCAGGTTCAAAATTACTGAAAAGCTGCAGGCTAACAGCAATTGTCATGTTTTATTGACAGTGTTAAACTTAATGAAGGGGCCAGAGCCTATACAGCAAAACTGATATTACAATCTGTTAAAAAAAAAGAAGCTGTTACTGTATCTATCCTACTTCTGCTTTTATCATTAATCACTACAATTGCCAGTATAAACAAAGACATTTGTAGAGGATCAAACTCTGTAAAAGCACATATGCATACTTTGCAGTAGATACATTACTGCCACAATCATGAAATAACCAGCATATTCCACTTCTGCCCCGTCCTGCAACAGAAGTATGGACAGCACCTTAATAATTATAAATTTACTCATACACAGTTTAATACAACTTTAAGAGCAGAGTGCTGATGAGGTCTGCAGCTTTTCTGAAAGATCAGAGTGAGTGAGTCAGCAGCACCACAAGCCTTTTCTTTACCATATAACAAAAAAGTGAGTATGCTCTTACGTCATACTGAATAAAAGGGGAGTTGGGAGTTGTGGAGGTGAGAAGAATGAAAAATGCTTGCACACCTGGGATGCTAATATATTTATCTAAAAGCAAATGCAGCAGTTGGCTGATAATCACACTGAATTGCGATTTCAGTTAATGTATTCCATCTCAAAATCTATTTCAATCACTGAAAAAATGGAAAAGTCGGTAAAATAAAGGTCTGCAGGGCTCCAGAGTGCACATGCAACCAAGTGCAACAAAAAAATGTCCCTGGTCGCACCGGTGCGCCAAACATGTAACTGGTCTGTCACTGTATTCCAGTGAGTCGTGTCGCTTCCTCATCTCATCTCCTCTGTGGAGTTTACACAGGCCCCGAGCTGGCCCTGCCCCCACTCACTCACACATTGACACACGGCCAGTGAAGCAGGGAGGAGAGGCGGTGAACGAGACGGTATATGTCGAACAGTGGCGACAAAAAGTGTGAATACAGGGTTTCCATGAAGGAATTGCATTTTATGTATTTAGGATATTTTCTATATTTGTATTTCTCATTTACATGTCAGAATGGAAATCCTGACTGTGTTGCATGTGGCTGGTAGGTGGTGTCTTCAATCTTCTCCTCTGTTTAGAGATGGTTTCTCTGACATAGATGGCTTCCTTCACTCCTCTTTCAAACCATTTGTCTTCCCAGTCTTGACTTTCCCCCCCAGGAAGTTTCAATACAATTCACACCTTAGGACACATAACCCACAGAGGGTGGATGGGTCAAAGACCCACAACGTCTCCCAATGAAACCAACAGCCGGACGGGTCCAACCTCTCAGGTAACCTCAACGACTCCTAACGACCTTAGTTAAATACCAGAGACTACCAGCGGTCAGTCATGACTGACGAAGCCTCTTGGATGAGAGGTGAAACGTCTTAAAGAAACCCAACCAAGTCCAGTTGACCTGTTTTTAGCAGTTGGATATACCATGACCTGGATGAGTGAGAATCTCCACAAGACTTAACTCCTTCCATTGAGGTAACATACTTAATACAGAACAGAAAGAGCAGAGGGCCTGTAGCCAACGCAGCCAAACCCTCAGAGCTTTGACACCAACAATGTTTAGAAAAGCAGAAGAGACATTTTTATTTCTTGCCTCAGCTTAGCAGTAGTCGAGGGTCACAAGTGAGTCATACATCAGACAAGGACCTTGAAAATGCCTGTAAATATTTGTGTGAGTAAACACACAGGTTGGTTTGTACATGGCACATTACATCAAGAGACATCTCACCTCAGGCAGACGGTGCAGCGCTGCAGCTTATTATGAAATCTTATGGCTCTCAGGGGTGCTAACACTCATTGTCTCTTTTAAAACCCCTTCTGGTCCTCTTTCAGGAGGAATAGATTTTTTAAGGAAAAATAAAACAAATCATTTTTATAGGGCTATAAACACACGTGGCATCAAAGGACCATACAAATAAATCATTCAGATATTATTGTTCAGCTAAAAAAAGCTACTAACAAATCTGTAAAGATGCTAAATTAAAGGAAATGTTTGAAGTAAAATGACTCATAATAAATAAGAACAATCTTTGGTGGATGCCTTGAGTAGATACAAACTTGAACTGTGGGGACTCAGGTCAACAGCAGAAGAAACCAGTAGCAGGTCTGGTGAAGCTCTGGAGCCGTGGCCAGTCTCTGGCAAACACACTCACCAATTAGTCCAGTATGTTATTACAGCCTATGCAAGGCTTCATGGATCTAAGTTCTACCATGTGTTTAGACCACCAGGGCTGTCATGTAGAGTAGATCTGTAGCTGCCAAGAACCTTCTGTGAGAGAAGTGTCCAAGAAGTGGATCATCAAAACAGAAAACTGATCAACTTGACTGTATTGTGTCTTTTTTTCGGAATAATTGCAGATATATCTAATAAACCATTAAAATTTATTTTATCAAAAATAAGTAATCATAATCAGGTCAAAGAGTTCAAATACAGTAAATGTGCTGATTCCTCAAGTCCTTGGAAAAGTTTGGAGCTTTAGATTATGCAGTAACACAGTAAAATGGATTCATGGAAGCTTTGATTCTGAATCATATGGTTATGTAAAGCTTACATTATGAATGAGTGTGTGCTCTGCAAGCTGAAGTCTTTACATCTGCACAGCAACATGACTCACTGTATTGACTCTCGTATTGAATAGAGTTTAAACTACATTGAAGACAAACCCCACATTTTTGTAATAAATACCCCCCCAAAAAAGCTCAAAAGACTGTTGTAACCAGTGAGAACTTTAAAGTTCTCTTGAAGATAAAAAAGGAAACGACCAGAGAGGAAATCTTGAGTCACCTCAAAGCACAGAGGGCAAGTTTTTACCCCACAAGTAATTACTGCATGGGTGGAACTTAATGTTCAACAGACAGTAATCCACCCATTAACTTCATACAGCTCCTTAGCATGTCCATGTGGCAACGTTCAGGAAAGATATAGTATATGAAATTGATACCTAAAATGCTAAATCTGGGCTATTCAATGGGATTTTCAGAGTTTAAGCTGGACAAAGTGATATGCCTCTCATTTATCATTACTGGGTGCTCTGATCTACTGTGTGTGTGTGTGTGTGTGTGTGTGTGTGTGTGTGTGTGTGTGTGTGTGTGTGTGTGTGTGTGTGTGTGTGTGTGTGTGTGTGTGTGTGTGTGTGTGTGTGTGTGTGTGTGTGTGTGTGTGTGTGAAGGCTCATACGCTCTTCATTAAAGAAAGATGACAGCATCAAAAAACTGTCACATGCATTGACTTCTTGAGATCATTAAGTTTTATTTGCAAAAGATTTGGAGACAATCACATAGGTCACAATTCCATTTTTGGAATCCCAGTTTCAAATTTATACACCACCTGCTTTACACAAATTGGCATTTTTGGCTGTGGTATTGACCCACACAATCCCCCCATGTAACAGTTTATGGTTTATATAAAATGTAGTTAATGAAATAGATGAAATAACTGATTTAATTATAGTAAAGAATTAGTTGATTGTAAGTATATAGGCCAAACTCACTCAGGCTTCTTTAAGTACTATTTATCTTTAATTTAGTCCATCTAACTTGGACAATGCAATCAAACAATGAAGCCTTTCAATGATTTCCATCCATTAAGCAGAATCGTCTGCAATTAAAACACATTTTTCAACCTATACATTTTTTTACATTTTAATTTCCACTGTTCTCATTACTCAGTCTTAAAGACACATGGGTGGAATAAGATTATTAAGAGGAAAAGAAAGTGGAGGTGAAAAAGCTCTCGAGCTATTCATGTCTTAAAATAACCAACATCCATTAAAAGACTGAATATACTGAGTTCAACAGTTGTTTAACTGGCGTGTATCCAATGAAACTATGAGCCAAACTACCACTGATCTTTATCCAGTCTAAAAATTTAACATTTTCGTGAAAAAACATGTTGCGTCTCATTCTATTTTGAAAGTGTTGTTTCTGAAGGCCATACCAAAAAACCTGAATGAGGTAAAAATACAAATCCAGAATGAGAATGCACTTATGCAAGTATATTTTATAAGAACCCTAGTAAATATGTATGAGCACGATTGACAACAGAAGAAGGAGAGAGAAAGACAAAGTGAGCAAAGGACATTGAATTGCAGTCGGGAGCTCGGAGAGGTGGAAATGAAACAAGAGAGAGGGATGAAAAGAGATGCAGAGAGAGAGGTGGACAAGCAGAGAGAGAGAGAGAGTCAAATCTGAGGAGTGTAGGATGTTTTATAAGTTCCCTAATTACTGTAGGAATACTCTGCATTAAATTATTTTATGTAATTTCTTATGTCTGAGTAATATTTTGAGTCCTCATATATACATTAAAAGAATATAACATGATCCATTAAGTGAACTAATGGAATTTAGTTAGATTTTTAATAATTCAATATTTGTTGATAGTATCTCTTACTGTGTACTGAGGAGTTTTTTTATCACTAAAAGTACCCACAGACCTGCCCTCCTCTATAAAACAAATGGACCTGGACACATGATAACGTTTGCTCATTTTGTTTTTCTGATTACTTAAGACCTAGTATTCAGTGATAAAACAGCGTTGGCTGCCTTTCTGGTTCAGCCACCACCATGTGTGATGGAGGAGTGAGGATGAGAAGCTAAACAAACAGGAGAAGGTGAATCAGACCTGCTGGGAAATGCCACTAACATTTTCCTTCACAAAGACAGCAGGGGAGAGAGAGACAGGGAGGCTTGCACGTTTTCCCCACCGGATACTTAGATTGTGTTTGCATGTACACATTGTTGTCAGATACTGACCAGCAGTGCCTTTCGAGGCAATAGTAAATACCTGTGTGTTCAAAAGAGTTGGTGGGAGTGGAAAGATAGAATAAAAACATCTGAAATATCAGTACTGATTGTTGAATTGAGTATTTTGAGAGAAAGTAGAATAAAACACTTACAGTGAATAGCTGTCACGTGCAGTCAGTTAGGACCAAATAAAAAATATATGTTAAGTGATGAGGAAGCTGCTCAGAACAGGGGTTCCCAGCCTTATTGGTACAGAGGACTGTTTTAGTATTGACAGTTGTGTTGTTGGGTGGACAGTGCGGGTATGTGAGGGATGGTGTGGTACATCACAACTGAATTAATTAAAGTCAAACCTTGGTTTATTATACAACACACATTAGGTCTTTTATCTCTCCTATCATCTTTGAGGAAACTCAAGCTCTCAATGTGTATTTTCTAAATTCATGTTAGTTGTGTTGTTACAGCAACAGGAACACAGCACATTACAGTAGATGCAGGAGCAGTTCTGTGGGTGATGACAGACTGATGGCCGATGATTAAGTACTTTATCCGACATCCATTATCTTTTTGTTGTGGGTGTGACAGGAAGCGATGAACAAAGATGTTGCACAGACAGGCTATGCCATGTTCCGAGTAATTACTCTGCACAACCTGAAGTTATGTAATTATTGTTATTCTTCTTTAGTGACTAATTGAAACAGCAGACATAGCCCACATTCCTTTTTAAAAAGGTACAATGCACATCGGTGCAAACTGGATGAATTTCCAGTATTTTTCATATCAGAATATCTCTGCAATGCTGCCAGGCTGTTCAATGAGTCTGGATAACAAAATACTTTGACGTGTAATTTACATTTTGGAGCATAATATTTTTTTAAATTGTAGAAGAAAGCTACATATTAGCTTCACACCTACCTTGTTTGGTTCAGGCGTTCAGACCTTTCAGTTTAGTTCGAACCAGAATAACAGGTGTGAAAAGGGCCTCAGACCAAATTTAGTCCAAACAAAAGAGGCGATCTCGGCCTGCATCAAACTGAACCATGTTTTTGGTTATTTGCAGTGTGAAAACACTTTAGATAGTTCAGACTTTGGGACCAATTGTAGGAAGTTGAGACAGCAATAAACTATAGAAAATGAAAACAAAGCTGAAGCAGCTAGCAGGATTGCTTGCATTGTTTTTACCTCCAAAGATACAGTACTTTTAAATGCCAATGGTGCATTCGAACTAGTGAGAGTACTGCACCTGATGTTAGTGATGCTAGTATGATGAAATTAACGTTTCATACATTTTCTCAAATAAAAATGAAAGATCATCCCTGCAGAACTGACAACACCCCGATGTCAGCTGCACGCCCGTCTACAAACCAGTCAATGTCAAGTATGGGTGGACACAACATACAGTAGATGATGACGACACATATGTCAAACAAAACTATTTAGTAAGCTCCCTAAATTTCAATGAGAAACCAAAACTAACTGGGTCAAATGTTTACAAGACATTAACCTTTGTTCAAGCTTTCAGATGTGAAAGTGCTCTTAATAGCCAAGAGATCTATTATAATCAACATACAGGGTACTATATATCAAGATCTAATTAAATCAAGTGCTAATGCATCAGCATTGCATTGCATCACCTACAGAGCCAGCAGACAAAGACCAATAAGCTTCTCAGCTCTGGGGAGACATTTTTATGTCTCTTAGGCTTCAGCATTTGTCTTGCACCATTTCATGCTGGACAGATGAACTGCAACCAGCTTGTGTGAGCTTATGACCTGGAAGAAGAGGTTAATGGTTTTATATGGGGGGCATCTGATGACAGCCATGTGGCTCAGCAAACCATAGCAGCATAAAGGGTTCCATAGATTTGTTGGATAGGCTTCACCAGCAGCCCTTTCACATCACAGGGAGCTGTTTGTTGCAGTATTAAGAATAGATTAATTAGTTTTTTTTTAAATACTTATTTAACCCTTTAAGACCTGAGGTACCCAGGCATTCAGAAACCTTCAGAAAGTTTATTCTAAGATTAAATGTATTTTTCATTTAGGCTTTTATAAGAACTCATTGATTTTCAGTTGGTAACTGGACATGACTGGAAATAAGAATATGTTTAACATTTGTCCATCTACATTTTTCATTCCCGGAATGTAAATTGTAGCCAATCACTATGCATGTCATTTGTCAATGATTACATCATATAACGTGAGCGTTCATCTCTTCCGATTCTACTGAAAGTAGAGACATCGAACCGGTTCTTAAATGGTGAAACATGCATACGCTGCATACAGCGGGTTAAATCACTTTTTAACATATACGATTATTAGATATTTATGACTATCACATATCAAGAGAAATACATTTTAACAGAAGCAAATTACCTCCTGACACTGACATTAAAAGCAACTAGTAGCCATGAAGATTTTAACAATTACAAGGGAATTAATGATTGTTTGATGTTTCAAAGTATTAAATATATGAGATGAAGTCAGTAAACCGCACATTATCAGCCAAAACTGACAGTTTGTGCTGCTTTTGTCCAAAGGAATGACAAAGCAAAATACATGAGGTCCCCATCCATCTCTGGATGGGGTGCCAGACGATTTGTAGGTCACCCTTTAGATTTGTCTCTTCCAGTTGGCAGAGAAGTGACAAGACCTGACACCAGAAATTAATTTGAACAAACGTAGTGAATCGTTAGTGTCCCAGTCAGTGGGAACAATGTGCCCTTCCACTATGCACCTCAACCATGACACAGACTGTCTGGGAGTGTCTAGACATGACCACACAAAACAAAGCATACCCTTGTTTTGACACATGTAAACTCAACATATAAACCATCATATCATGCACTGTATTAATGCATGACACAAAGCCACATTTTGCTTTGGCTCTTGTATTCTTGGTAAAATACACACAATGAATCAGCAATTCCATACACACCGTCTTTTTTCTGCTTCTATCCTACAGTGAAATTGGAATAGTGTCAACTCAAAAGCGGCACAGTGACGCAGCATCTTTGCAGCAGCACCCAAAGGCATATGCAGTGAAGAGAGGGAGAGACAAAGGGGTGTGTGAGCGTGGCAAAACAGAGAGAGAGAGAGAGAGAGAGAGAGAGAGAGAGAGAGAGAGAGAGAGAGAGAGAGAGAGAGAGAGAGAGCGAGAGAGAGAGAGAGAGGCTGAGCTACACACCTGACTAGATGGGGTGTTGTCTTCTGTGTCTTCGAAGAAAGGATAACATCCGAGACCTGAGAGGGTGGGAGAGGATAAGGGGAAAGAACAGTAATGAGGGGGAGAGAGAAGAGGGAGAGGGGGAGAGAGAGAGAGAGAGAGATTAGAATTGGCTGCCAGTAGTTTGGGAGAGCAGTGGCAGGTGGCACCTCGGTTAACACACACAAACACACACATCCTCAGTCCATCTTATGGACAGGTGGAAAGGAAGGGAGGTGGAGGTGATAAAGTACTGGTTATAAAAGAAGTGGTTGAGAAGGGAGAGTGTGACTGATACTGGTATCCAATCACCTGTGAATCTACAGAAAGCGATAAAGCGACAGCAAGGGGGAACGTGTGTGCGCCTTATTTAATGCCACATGTACAGCGTTCATTTGACAGCAGCCACAAAGACACAGACATATCTCTGCATCTGTTCTCTTCTCCTCTCTCTTGCTCTCTCACACACACACACACACACACACACACACACACACACACACACACACACACACACACACACACACACACACACACACACACACACACACACACACACACACACACACACACACACTGTGGAAATACTCATGAAAGGGTAAACCCGACCATGGGGCTCCATTTATCAGATGCACAGTCGCACACGAGAGCTGACTAACTGGCTTTAGTCCAACACCCACAGTCTGAAAATACTGATAAATGCACCCATTGTGGGCCACTGAGGGTATCTCAGCATGAGGGCAATGGGTTCATGATATGAATTACACTGAACCAGCGGCAGAGAAAATAAATCATCAATGTCAAAGAACTTGGGCGACATTACATTTCTAATAACGATCAATTTGGGTACAGGTTTGACATTTTCTAATTGTTGGACCAGGATAAACAATCAGGGGTCATTTATTAATTCATACAAAGGTTTCCTAGATCTTAGTCGCACAAGCAACAAGGTCAGCAAATGAAGACAGAAGTCCTTCTACATCTTCATTCCTTAATCCTGGTAGTTCTGGATGATGCCAACACTCTTGGATGAGACATGAAGTCCCAACGAATACAATACATTCAAAGATCTAGGGCTGCCCCCTAGATGTCAATGATTTGAATCATTCAGTTGAGAATCCCCAAGTAGAATCATGTGTTGTCAGTGTCCAGCTGTGACGCTGATAACAGCACAGCATGATATGCATTTATACAGACCTCTTCGCCCTAAAACAGTCAACAGTAGTAGACTAGACAGGGCAATCCAGAGCAGTGCCCCCTAATTTTTTATCACAGCTCTGATGCTCTCATCGTCACTGGAACATGTTAGTAAAGTCGGCAAAACTAAACCTTGAGCTAGACCTACTTCTGCCCACCGCCCCTGACAAGTCAGGTGGCAGCGCTGTCAGGAGACACATATGTGAGATGTTCTGTGGGTTAGGATTGATAAATGTCATGAAATATTATGAGATGACGAAAGACACTTAAACGCAAGTCTTATAGATAAACCAGAAACTTGGATGTGTGTGATTTTACTGTAAATTAACTTAGTGTGAAAAAAGCTGCTCTGCTGGTGAATATAAGGTGTATGTTTAAATACCTTATAGATTTTCTGTCATAAGTTTTACTTTGCATATTCACCCTACAGTCCTTTCAGAGAACTCATCACCTTCTTGTGAGCAGTGAGGACGCTTGCAATCAAAATTCTTCAAGTAATTACACAAAGCTTGTGACCATGGGCATAATAAACATTTTGAGCTCTTGTTATTGCAGCCATTACACATAAGTGGCAGTGGGTTGGAAACTCAGCTCATAGGAACTACCAGAACGCATTTTCTTCAACACTGATTTATTGTTGGATAGCAACAGCTCATCTAAATAATGTGTTTGTACAATAAAATACAGAAGAGTGTAAACCTGCAATATGTGGAGATGCATTACCCATTCAGAAAATGGATCCTCCAGACATCTGCTGCGATAATCTGTTAATGAGTGCAACTAAACAGGAAAGGGGCGGTGTACTACAGGTCTACAGCCCCAAAATGTGCTTGACATAGAACAAGATCAGTGTTCATGTTCTTTGTAATGACTGCACATAAAAGAATGGCTGAACGACTAACTGTATAAAGCCTGGTAGGTTGTATTCCTGCACCTCCTGAGGAAAACCTCCTCTTTTGCACACAGCACATCCAGGAGGCTTCATAAATGAAATACAAATGCACCGTGCCAACAATGTAACATGCAAGAGGTATCAAGATAAAATAACAAAGTTTATTTCATGAAAAACAGACTCATATTAACGCAAAGCAAAGGAAATCTGTGCCCAGTGTACCCTGTCATAACCTAAACGAGTCCATTTCAATGATTATTCTTTCCTCGTGGCTGCAATGCAACAACAAGTGGAGACCAGTAAAAACCAAAATGATTCATGTGACATTCATTTCAATCAGAAAAGGACAGGAACGCAGGGTCACTCAATTTTTGCAACAGTGCAGCCCGACACAGCAACAATGTTCATTTGTGAATCTAATTCCAGGGAGAAGTCTTTGCGTCGTAATGTGTAGGTAATAATATTGTTTAACTTCCTTGACTTGACATAAGCAGGAGGGAGACATGACATCTTCTTTATGTACCCGTGTATGTAATGCAAACTTCTCAACACAATTAGTCAATTAGACAGTCAAGCAGCCAATCAGTCAGTCAGGGATTCTTTCAGTGTATGAGTTTCATCTAACTGAATCTGAACAGATTCTATCCAGGGACAAAACAGTTACTGGGGCTTGACACCATTATCTCACAGTCTGAATCTCCAAGATCATTTGAAAGGTCTTGAAATCAGTCACTTGTAGACAGACTTGATTTGCTGAACTCTTTCCTCTCATTGGGAAATGGCTCAAACAAGCACATTTTCTCATGGTTGGATCTCTATGCTGTAAAGCTCTATACAATAAAGGCTTAATTGTATTCAATGCCTCGCTGTTGTAGGTATTTCCAACACCCCATTCTCTTCTAGAGACAAAACAAACATCTATACTACCAGCTAATATGTGGGAGGCAGCTCCTCTTGTTATCTACGATGCTACTTTACAGCTCCCTCCTGATGAATGGGAACTTAACACCTCCTCAGAGACCTCAGCAGGCTGTCCTGCTCAGCTTCCTTCTGCCGTCTTATTCATGAGAATTCTTCTTCATCTGATCAAATGGTGTTTGACAGAGAAACTGCATTCCACACAACAAACCTCATAATTAACCCTTAAACCTGGTCGTGGTGTCAGAAAAATGACCAGTGCTACATGAAAAGTTTAAATTGTCAGCAGGGAGTCCTGATTTTTCTTGTTTTATGTCATTTTGTTGTCATTACTTTGACATTTAGTCATTGTCCTGCTGCAGCCAACGTCTACTGAGCTATAGCTGACAATTTCCCCCTCAACAATGCCCCCCTTCACAGTACAGTAATAGTTCTCTTGTTTACCTCATATATGAGCTGCATGTTCCTCCCAAACAATTGAAACCCAGCGTTTATGGAGTGTCAAGGTGCTCTCTGGTAAACATACAGTGATTAACATCTCATGTATAATCCATGAGTGACTTCTGGCCTCTGTTAGTCTGACAGTGCTTTAAAGTGTGCATGCGTAGAAACAACAGCATCAGCAATTGAATTTTTTATAGCAATTTTTGAGTTCAGTCTGCTTCAATATAAATGAACTTCCCCCTGATCAGCCTAAAATCATAAATGAATGCATCGTGGTCTCACTTGCTATTTTGAAACTGTTATCTAATTACCTTGTACTATGACACCACATTGCCTGCTGTGTCACAATGTGGGCCACAATGACAGTTGTCTTCCTGTCTCTGTGTTGTTTAGTAGCTTCTTCTGCTGCCAGACTCAGATTTATTAATTTCTAAATTAAATGAGATATTTTTTAGGGGTGTGCTGGGATTATGATTTAACTCAATGTATAAATATAAAATGGAAATGCCATTTTAGATTACTCAGAGATTAAATAAATTATGTTATCCCAAGAACATAGGTATTGAGCACTGTGGTATGTTTGGGTGCATTGCAAGGGACTACATCTTTTATTAAATGCAGAGGGGGTCTGTTGCTGTACATGTTTCACTTATTCCACTGATTCTGCCCTTTCAGAGATCGTTCAGCCGCGAAATAACTATAATTCACCATCAAGCCAAAGCCCAGAGAGACACACACAGTCTGTGACAAAGGAAATTAGGAATCAGGGATTAAAATCAGCAACTGAAACAGTGAAACACTAACTGCCAAAGTCAGCTTGACTTTTTGGTCTTAGTGACTTGATGACAGGTTTTCAACCTGGAGGAAACAGTGCAGCATATTCGCACAAACAATTTAAATATATTTGTGTAACTTGAGTAAGTGCATAAAAAACTGAATCTGAATTAAGTTCCAAACTAATACAATGAATTAAATTCCATTATTTAAGTTAAGCCATATAAAGGAAAATTTGAATGATTCATATTCAGTTAATAGTGATACACATAATTCTGCCCATAATTCTGACTCATAAAATTGTGTTTTACTTAGGACAGTTTTATTCACTGAAAAGGAAACATGGAATTAAATGCTGATGTGATGAGATTAGATTTAAGTAACTTAAATAAAAAAAAAACACTGACAGAAGACAGACGGACATAAAAACCTGAACCAGTTTGTTTGCATCTGCAAAATCCCTGAAATGAGACTCAGAAATCGAATTATCTACGATTATCGTCCGAAGATATTAAAGCCCAGAGGCATAACTAATGGATGTTTTCAAGGGCAACAGCAGCATATTTTTGTGTCATGAATGAACAACTGAAATTGTCGAACAGATCTCTTAATCTTTTTTTTTTATTGTGCCACTGTAGTACATTTTGTACAGGACAGACTCTTCTCATTGTTGGGCTTTCTAGTGTCATTAGGAGCTCTTTGTTCATTATATCTTTTTTTGGCCAAGGGTTTCTCAATCCATCCCTGAGTTTCTCTAAAGGAACTCCTGCATTAAGAGGACAAACAGTCCTGACCCTATGTGTGTTTTGGTAAAACACCAAGGTAAACAGAACAGACACTGCCCTCCCTTAAAGGAGCAAAAGCACCTTATGCCAACAGGAGGCAACAGTGCAAAGAAAGCAGACAAATAATTGGGGTGATGAACAGGTCAGGAGAAACTGAAAAAAAGAGAATAAACTCCACAATAATACTAAAATCCCTCCTCATCAGACTCATTAATCCCTGTCTTTTAAATAGCAAGTATGAGTCTTTCCTTCCTGTCCCTGGGCAACAAATTATTAGCGAGACAAATCACATTTGAGTTTCATAATGTAATTAGTTTGGGTAACAGAAGAAGCAAAGCAAGGCACAAACGTGAAGACAAGACAAATGGCACTGTTCTGTACAATATTAATTATATCACCAATTAGCTTAAAGTAACATTATTCAACTATTTACCTTAAAATAATAGCTTCAAAATAATTTAGAGGAAACCTGACTTCTAATGGGGAAAACAGTGTGTCTACTCTACTCCACATCCCAAATGCTTGTTTTTGCAATATGTAGCTTAGGTAGGAGCAGGTACAAGCTCCATCAAGAAGTGCATAACTAAATGATAGTGATTCAAGTTGCTGAGATCAGGCCCAGTAAATTTAAGAGTAACAGATCAGTTAAAAAGTCATGGAAACCCAAAGTTTATCTGTGACATTCAGCGAGGAAAAGTTCCCAAAGATGAAGAGTTGCATATCCTCAGCACTTCCAGTTCAGGAAATGTTTCTAAATAAGCTATTTGATTCTTGGATGTTTTCATGCACAGATATTCCTTCAACTGCAGCCATATTTATCCCTCGTTGCTGTTTCACTTCTCCCTGAGATCTGCAGTGTGTGCTTGTGTTGTTCTACGGGGCGGCTGTTGGTAAATGTGAGGTACAGCCAGCTAGCTGAGTCCTCCCAGACTTCTGTGGTCTTTTCTGAAGCCACATCAGTCGCTGCTCTGCTGGGTGGGGTTTGAAAGATGGCGGCTGCCTTCTTCTGCTGGAGCACACACATGGCCCACAATAGAAATGACTGTTTAACATCACTGTGATGCTAAAACAAGATGAGCATTTGTTTATTTGTTTCAGTTGGCGTTGTAGTTATCAGTATGCTGACCTTCACAAGTTCACTAGTTTGAACTAGGGCTGCAACAACTGATCGATTATAAAAATAGTTGGCAATTAATTCAGTAATCGATTTGTCGGGTATTGTACTATACATGGCACAGACTGTGGCAGCGTCTCCTGAGGTGGGAGCAGTAAACCAGCCAATGAGGTGCCTTGTTTATCTCTCTGGAGTCAACGTTTTGAAAGAACGGTGGAGACGAAAATCGCTCACGATAGAGTGGAGACTAGAAGTCAAAGGTGTGAGAACACTTTAGACCGTTAGCTGCAAACTGTACAAAGTTGATTTCACATGTTACAGAATCACAACATCACTGTGGTAAGAACCTGAAGAGAAAAATTTTATCTAGAAAAGATGTGCATTTATGTTTACATTTTACATAAAAAATTTGAAATATCATGCCTCAATTGCATTTCTATGTCATAGGCCTTGATCTATGACATAGGGGGTATAATCCCCCATAAATCCCCATGAGTCAAACTCTAACAATAAACCTAATTTCTGAATGGTTGGCTGAAAAGCACTCGCGAAGCTTTTTTACATCAAGTCCCAGCACTGGAATGAAGAAAGAATCCAGAGGAGAAAAACAAGGTGAATGATATAAAGAGTAAAAAAATATACAGTCAAAGGACCATCAGCAGCTATCATTAGCTTTATGACTGGAATATTCAAACCCTCATTCATGAGAACACTGGTTCTTCTCGGGCCTTTGCTGCACAGTAGTGAGGGATAAAATATCCTGCTAAAGAACTGTGGCTCTTTCAGACAAGTGTTTCCTCCACAGTCGACCAAAATAACCCCTAATTTCCCTTTGCAAATGAAAACAGAGAAAGGATGAGAAGGGAGAGAAGGAGAGTGAACCCCTGAAAACAGGCTTTTTTACTTAAATTTATGGGAGTGAATTTCCTCTCTGTGCTGCCTGTTTTCCTGTTCAATGTATTGCATTTCTTTCCTGTGCTTAAAAAAAAAGAAGAGGAAAAGAGTTTACATAATATCGAAAGGTTTAACACAAAATGACCCAGGTAGAATGAGATTGTTTATACCTCATTTTGCCTCTGTGTTGCTCTCTCTGTTTCAGGTGTTTCTAAATGGTCACGGTGAAAAAGGAGTCACCATATGTATCATCAAATACGGTGTCTTGCACAGCTTCAGATGGCGGCGCTCTTTACAAGTGTTTTCACAGATTCTTTATTGGTTTACGTGGTCTGCAAAACAAACAGCAGTACTCAGTTATATTACCAGCAAGCTGATCAACACTCCCTGCTCTGTGATCTCACACAAACACACCAGTGCACACAAACCTACAGTGCAACACAGAAGACTCACGAGCAGACACATATGGACGACTTATGGCTGTGATCCCTCACTGCTATTCGAGTGTAGGTGGGTGCAGCTTTCACTGCCACTGATTCCAGGTTTTCAAGATCAGACTTTTTCATCTCCAAGCCATGAGTTTTAAAAAGCAACAACTCTAAGGCTGTGTGCAACATTGAGACACATTCTCCTTGGTAAATGAGAATTTAAAGCACAAGCAAAGTTGAAAGAAAATACCAAATAAATCAAATAACTATAATAATAATTGATCAAATAATATTCCCAATTAAAAGGACATTATGAATCTACAGAGAATCATCACCTGAACATGTAGGCTTTATTGAGCTTTAAATAACCAGTTTCAGCTTGTTGTTCCCAGAAAAATTCCAAAACACCCAGTGTACACGACCTGTCCAGCACCAAATGGCAGCTAGACACGGTTAGTGACGAGCTGACGCACATAGCAGAGTAATAAGTAGCTTTAGAGCCACATATTTCTCTCAGGAGTTGGTACAAACCAAAAACATAGAAGAAAAAAAAAGTAAACATTAGACCTACATTCAGCGTTTGCTCGCAAACACAACACAACAATTCTAATACTTGTTTTGTAAGTGCTACATGTGTACTTACACTACTGACCACACGTTGTTTTGCTACGAAAATGGAGGACGCTAACAAGAAGCTAACCTGTTAACTTTCAAACCAAGTAAGGCAGTGGAGGAGGCACCACTGACAACCAATGTTAAGCGACGTCAAGTGTTCAGCTTTGTCTGACAGTGAGTGCATAGGGGGCATTAGAATACTTTCAAACGAATTGCATGTTATGCCAAAAGATGGCAGGGCTGCTTGATTCAGTTGGCAGTGCGCAGCACAAATGACGAGGAGCAGTAAGTTACTGACAGACGCAGTAATGGCTCCCTGGGTGGTTGCGCTGTGGCCGGGCTGTGCGCGCTCTGACCAAGGCACTGGAGCTGTCAGGGGTCCCTGAGTCCGTGCCCCGGCTCTGTGCGCTCTGCCACAGGCTTGGTACACCCCCCATATAGCACTCTCTTATTTGTCTGATATATACATATAGCACTCTCTTATATGGCTAAATGCAGAGCTTCAAGGCTGCTGCTTTCATGCTTTATGACATTTGGGATCAGGAACAATACATTCAGTCATGTTGACCGATGAATCATCCTCCGCCCTGTCTCAGTTCAATTCATTCCTCATTGTTACATGAACCAATAGTGTCAGAGCAAGCCATTGCATTTGTGTAGGAATGCATACACTGATCCCGTCTGTGTGTTTAAATAAAATCACACATCATATCCATTATATTCACATCTGATACAGCATGAAAACATATTTAAAAGGGAGTAATATGTGTCTGTGTTATATGTGAGTGTTTGTGTGGTGCTGGTGTGCTCGAGGGAGTGGGGAGGGCTGCTGTGGGTGGTAATGAGCTAGCCGCTCAGTTTCCACAGCAACACCCTAACTCAGTCAGTCTCCATGGCAACTGATAACAGCATTAGCTCATTCTGCCTAAGTGAAGGTTCATATCGGACGAAGACAATTCGATTTTTATTTATTTCTTTTACAAAAAATGGCAGCTGATGATAAATGGAAGCAGGGGTTCTGGGAGTGGGGAATCCTGGTAAATATTTGCAAAAAGAATCTGGCTTCACTGGACCTTATTTGTGTGGATGAAGTGTAGAAATGAGTCATGCTGTACAGCCTATTAGTTGTTTTGGTGAACTGAACACAGATGATTTAACATAGGGGGGTTTACCACAAACAGTCTGTGCTTGTGTGACAAAAAATTTGAATTGAAATAAAAAGTCTAGACAGTAGACATCTTTATGAAATTGCAGGGTTTTTTCTTTTAATGATATGCAGAACTCACACATATGCGATGGAGGCTTCAACCAAAAGGTTCACATTGAGAGGGGTGACGTCATGCATTGCCAAACTGCATTGTGGTTCTGTTGCGTCCTGTCATCTTTTTAATGTGGCAGTGGAGGAACCAGCCTATCAAGCTTCTTTAAACAAATACTCAACTCCAAAATCTAGCAAATCAATCAAAGCTCATTGAACACAGGTCCTGTCCGACATCAACTGTTAAAATGAGCCTGGAAAGAGGAGGCAGAGGACGCTGGCAAATATGGCGTGTGTTCCTCTGTTTTCTGCCTTCTTCTCTGATGCACTGCATTAAAGCTAGCATGGCATTTTAGCATGGAAGCTGGCTATGTTGTGTGATAGTGCATGTAGCATCAAGCGTCTGCCACGCCGACTGTCAATTGTATCGCAACGCATACGTACTGCGAGTCCTGCGTTAATGGTCACATTCCATCACCTAAAAAAAGATTTACTAGTTAAGAAAACATTTACAAAGGTCTCCACGCCCTTTCAATATGAGGGCATTGATCTACAATCACTCTTGTAGGTAAATAGCAAACACCTGCCATCAATGATGATCAATGAATCTAATAACATAACTATAAAAATATAATTATTGTAAAGCAAACCTTTATCTGTTTTCTATATTTCCATCTTTTGTTCTACATGAGTATGGATACTTTTAGAATGATGTGTAGATAGATAAGATGATGATTTAAAATTGTATTTTGCAGCAAGTATAACACCCTGATGTTTTTTCAGATGTGTTGCTCAGGAATCTGTGTCACTATTTAACTGTTTTCATCGATCATTTACAGAGCCCCTGAAACAGTTTTTAACAAGCGGTTTGGACATTGGGGTAAAGGCTATAGTAGCAGAATACATGTCGGTCAAACATTATAACATTTGTTCCTAAAGACAAATTACTGTATGCTATCAACTTCCAAAGGTTAGGAAATTGAGTTAACCCCACCCTTACCCTATTAAAAGAGACGGAGAGGGAATTCCCTGCAGAGCTCAAATCATTACTACAATTTACTAATCTGGCATCATGAAGCCATTTTGTTTTTCCAGCAGTGCCGTAGCAAACATCTTACCTTCCCCTGTCTGCACCTTCATAAAACAGACTCAATAAATGTTTGTCAGCTTGTTAAGCATTATGTGTTTTCAGATTTAAATTCTCTCTGTGGATGTGAAAAAACCCAACAACACCCAATAGTGAGCAATTATTATTTATGTTATCTCCACATCACAACTGGAATCCTAGCTCCAGGTTGCCATGGAAGCAAAAGGGGCACTTGATGCAACGGTTGAGCAAACTTGGCATTTATGAAATAAACACAGAGAGGGAAACAAAGGTAGAGAATAATGAGAAGAGTGATCATGCTGATCCCGTCTTGCGAGTGTGTCCCCTGCAAGCAGTGATTACAGAATATATAAGGAAAGCACTAGCAAGGCGCCAACATTTCCTGCTCCTGGATTCCTTTATCCGTTCTCTCCTCCCTGCAGCCCCTGCTGCTCGAAACAAGAGAGAGGCACCTAAACCCATGTGCCGCAACACAGCAGAACACTGCAATGAGCAAATAAAATAAAAGCTATGCCTGAGGAGACAAGAGGCACATGGACCGAAGCCAGTGTAAGAGCAGCAAGCTTTACTCTGTGTGTGTGTGTGTGTGTGTGTGTGTGTGTGTGTGTGTGTGTGTGTGTGTGTGTGTGTGTGTGTGTGTGTGTGTGTGTGTGTGTGTGTGTGTGTGTGTGTGTGTGTGTGTGTGTGTGTGTGTGTGTGTGTGTGTGTGTGTGTGTGTGTGTGTGTGTGTGTGTGTGTGTGTGTTTGTGTGGACAGTGGGTGGTTGGACTTAATCTTCCACAGGGGGAAAGCAACAATGCTCTTGATATGATTTTAGCAGCAACTGTGATGGTCTGACTACTGGTATTAATCAGGACCAGTCAGACATAGTATGGGCTCAGACAGAGTAAGTCTGGTGTTGTCAGACTGAAGGTATAGACTATGTGGGATTTGAACAATTAGTGAGTGTATCTGGGCTATAAGGAACTAAATGAATATCAATTATCTTTCTGACTAAGCTGTTTTAAAATAACCAAGCACAATCTGAGAAAACTGTATGACGCATTCTACCAGAGGTCTGTAATTACTTTAATGTACCAAGTAGGTTTTCAACATATAGGAATTTGCTTTTGTTTTATTTCTAGAATTAATTTCCTTAATGTACCTTATTCTGTCTTCAATTATATGTGCAATTTCTAGACTATGCAACAAAGTAAACTGAGCCTGAACTGTGTGGAGCTTGGACTATCTTAGTCATCAAGGATGAATGTGAAATTAAATAACTTGTTTAGGTGCTTCACTATTAGGTGCTTCACACAAGTCAAATCTTGATCGCCCCCTAAATGCTGGCTGCAGTATTAGTCAGAAACGCGCCTCCTCCATGTTAGTGGGTGGAATGTGGACAAAACAAAACAAAAGAACACCTTTACTAAATTTTTCTCAAAGATGGTTTCTGTCAGTTTAGGTAGTTATTATGTTCAAATGTTATTTTTTCAGATAAGTTTGGTTTTTATTAGTTATTGGATTGTATAAAATGGGGCGAAATTTCATGATTGACAGCTGAAACTGACTCGTGATTGGTTGAACTAATGTATCGTCGGGACAGCGATACCGCAGATCCACACCACGCAGAGTCTGGCTGCAAATAATTTCAAAATTGTTTGTTTGTGCACAAAGGGAGGAAGCAGAGATGCGTCGTCCATCTTCCCACTGGTCATGACAGCCTTGTTGAGAATGGTACTTGAGTGCAGTTTCAACTGGTTTAGATTGAAAAGTTTGACCAAACAAAAATTGAAAAATAATCTCTTGCATTTACTTTGACTTAAATTCATGCATCTTCCTACTTTTCTCCAAGTCAGCAGGTTCTTTCCAAGAGACCACCTTCCTGCAATAGGCCAATCTCTGTGTGTGCGTGCGTGTGTGTGCGTGCGTGCATGTGTGAGTGTGTGAATTTACAGTCAAGTAATCCCATCCTCTTTTCCTCTGATGTAATCCTGTAATTTCCTCCAGTAGGAAGGTTCCCACTCACACTTAATCACGTATAAACTGGCCCTTAATCCTGGTAATCTAATAACCATTGTATTGTTTGGGCAGCTCTTTGTGCAGTCCTGTGAGCTCTGCCTGAAGGTCTCATGGTTCTTATGAGTTATTACGTTAAGGCAGGTGATCAGTCAGATGCATACAATGGATGGCTTGGTTTTACATGAGTTAGTAGTCTTACATTTTTGTAAATACAGTCGCCCTTCCCTGAACCAGCCTTGTTTAACAATTTCGTATTTATAGACTATTTAGTTTTTCAATGTTTACAAAAAACTATTATAAACTGGTCCCATGCATATTTAGATTTTAGGCAAAGGGAGATGAAGTGATATCCAATTAGCAAAATTCAATTTACGTACATTTCGAGGCTCTTACCTTAATGACTAACACCTGATGTAGGGCAACCTTATATTATGTTATGAATTAAATTTAAAATTATAAATTTTTTCTAATTATAAAATACAGAAAATTCTAGCATATGTTTCATTATCACAAAAACAAACAGACAGAGGGATAAAACATTAAGGGATAAAATCAAGCTGCCTTTAATTTCATCTGTTTTATTGTGTGAGATGGTGGAGAAATCAATTGGCACAATAGGATGATGTTCACCAGTGACCTCCTCTCTCAGCCTTCATGTGAGAGTTCACGGCGGAGGTGCTTTTAGTTGGCTACAGTTTACCATCAGGACTTAATGTGCACATGCTGTGTGATCTCCTTCCATATGTTTTCGGGGGTGGTAATGCTGCTGCTTTTCTTACAGAACAGTGGGATTTATATTTACAGCAGCACCTCCACAAAATATTTTCTTTCAACGATTTTTCCCCTTTCATTTAGGTTAGGAAGATAATGGAGCAGGAGCATTTCCATTTCATATATTTATGAGTGGATTCATGTAATCACAGAATTTGTTTAACTTGTTAACTTGAAAAACGTTTTTAAGCTTAAAATAATCACCATCAAAAGGGTTTAGACACATGGACCAAAAATATTATGCACACATGATTCTACAGATGGTTTATATAATCATCTTTCACCATATAGAGGCGTCGGACTGAACAGGTACAGCAAGGTGCAGTATGTTGTATGAGGTGAGGAGCGATTAAAACAGGGTTTGGCCTGAACAGATGGTCCAAGATTAAAGCCTGAACGAAGGTAGCTGCTCCATCACCTCCTGAGGAGTCAGCCCACAGGTTGTTTCAGAGAAGGAAAGACACATAATCCTTGATGGTGCAGCTGTGACAGTAGATGTCTCAGAGTAAAGCTCTGTAGTTGTGACAGCAGATGTCTCAGAAGCAAGCTATATGTAGTGTGTGAATCCTGCTCTCAGTAGGAATACTGGTGACAGTCATACTGAAGTTATTTGATGGGATTGGCCTGTAGAGAAGAAAAAGGTCTTCCACAACACATCCAATGACACACAGCATTCAAAAGGGTTTAGGAACTACGACATTTAAGAGATGGATGATGGAGTCTTCTATACTAATTGGCTCCCAAGGGATGTATTGTGTATTCATTCGTACTTACTGTGTGAATGTGTTGATGTGTGTGTCTGTTTTGCTCTGAGTAGGACTTCCCACGTTTAGGTATGGTTGTTTATTACATAACTAAAACAGGGACAACTTGCTTCCCCCGAAGACAAAACGCTGTAAAGATGAAACGCAATGCTTCAAAACAATGAGAGAATTATTCATATTCTTCTCTCATGTCTAACTTGTAAGCTTTTACGGCCCGAATACCCAGAGATCTCCAACAAGTTCAGAACCACCTCACACACTTCACAAAACGTCTGCTGGCACTCGTGGTGTGAAACAGGGAACGTGAGCATGCAAGGTGACGGAAAACAAAGGAATGCAGATGTCAGCTGTCTCCAAATGGTGAATCAGCGTTTAGTTAATTTCATGCATTCTGTATCCTCACTGTATCTCAACTCGTAATGAGGAGATCAAGCTTGATGTGCTCCATTAAAGCCCATTTTCAGTAGAAACAACTCATTTAGAATTATTTCTACAAACTTCACCTTCTCACATATAATTTACTCTTATAATTAACAAAGAAATTCTCATTCTGCTTGTTTCACAGCTACAAGCCTGATCTTTCTTGTTATACTGGAACATAATAGTGACATTTTATTAAACCCTGCTGTTGTTAATGTGATTAAATGCATCTCTGACAATCTCCCTGGTGTGAATAAATGTTTTTTTATCTTGGGTTCATGTACATGTTAAATTGATGGGGTTCTGCATTTTTCTGAATACAGTGCCATTATCCAAGAAGCGTGTTAAGGCAGTTGAGAAGAAGGTCATATTGTGCTGTTCACTTCAGTGCTCTCTGTCTGTTTTCTCATTTAGTGGAGAAAGAAAAGTGAAGAATTTATTCCTCTGCAGTGCTGCCGTTCCGCAGACGTGTGTCTGTGTCGAACAACCTTCGAGGGGGCGTCACCATCAACCCCTGAGCTCGATCAAGAGAAGCCATTAAGAGGAGCAGAATGGAAGACAGGGCAGTAATATAAAAGCATTTCAGTAAAGTGATGTGAGAGGCAATTATCCAGACGGAGGCTGTAACACAAGCGATTTATGTAAGCTCATATTGGCCTTTACTGCATTTACAGTATGTAAGACTGTTAGAAAGGGATTTCATAAAGAAATACTATATTATGCACATGACAACACAAATCTTTGTGGGATTACGACACTACAAAGGGGGAATTCAGAAAAAAAACCATGCAGTAAATGAAAATAAAAGCGCAGCATAAAACCACATTTGAGCCATTGCTGTGTGTATTTCAATGTCATCCTGCTCCACCTGAAACCTAACCACGAACCATTGGGAATCTCCTGTCCATTTAGCTCCTTCATAGATTAATGCGCTTGATTGACAGAATCTGTCAGATGACAGATGTATTATGCTGCCAGACGTCAAGACTGTGAGGCCTGTTACCAGTGCATGACAAATAACTGATTGAAATAAAAGAGGAAAATATAGAAAAGGCTTGGGGGTATTCAAGATATTTGACTGAAACGTATTTCATTTTTAAACTCTTGTGGGAAGACGTCATTTTAGGATTATCTTTGGAACATCTCAGGGGTTTTGGCTTTCTGGTAATGAGCTAGGTGAGTCCCAGTCTACACACTGTTCACAAACCCAAGGATTCCTCAGAGGGTTTGACCGATATATTGTATAAGATTACTGATATATTGCATCCATCTGCTGCTAGAAATCTGGCAAATGTTATCCAGTTGGCAATAAGAGGCCCTCGATGTTAATAAATTCTATTGATCAGCTTTCAAGTAAATTACAATATTTTATATAAATGTTGGTTTTTATATTTTTTTACTTTCTTGCAGTTATTGTTGTATAACTGCCCTCCACTGTTTTAGACCTACGTTTGGCAAGCACCGTTTTATAACTAAGTATGCGCGAGTTCTAGACCCACAAAGAGAAGGAAACTGAGTATTTGTATTACATCATGTAGGCTGAAAATATATTTCAGCACTCTGTGATAGACAAATAAATACACTGGTGGCATAATAGTGAACAGATTTAAGCAGCACTCTATATCTCCACTCAGATTCCCATGGCTGTGTGCCCAAATGAAGGTCAAACAAAAGATCTTTAAGTTTAGTGTGTGTATGTGCATAGGCATACAGATGTTTTAAAATAATGTTTATTTTGCAGGCATAAGGCTGTTTTAACTTTAACTAACTGTATATATTGACTAAAAAAATATATCTTGCTCTCTCGCTCTATATATATATATATGAATTTATATATAAAATATATATATAATTTTAATAATGTTGGCAGCCTTGAAAGAGTTCAGTTCTCCTGCTTTTCCACGTATGCGTTTTAATGGTTGTGCATGCAAAGGTCTAGAACTGTGATTCCATGACTCGCACATTTGACGTCTGAGACGGTGGCTGGGGGGCAGGAACAGGGGCTCTCCGGCTCTGCCGGTCGATGATATTAGTATTTCTATGCCCACACACTCCACTGTGGAGCTTGTTATTTATCATTCTGCAAAATATAGGAATTTTGGAGTGAAACTGAATTGAAGAAACAGGCTGAAAGAAACTAAATTACAGCATTATGTCACAAAATAGCGCCATGAGATATCAAAGTAAAAGACATTTTCCCTTAACACAATCGCATAAAACTGTAAATGATACCTACACACGAGCAGTACACTCCCACACACACACAGTGTATTAGCATTTACTCCCACACACAAGCTGAGGGAGAGGAGAGGAGGTTCAGCCCTCACTTTTATTTCTGTCATATCTGCTCTCTCACATAAATCTGGATGAGGTCCTTTCTTTAGACTTCTGGCCTCAGGAGGGTCCCAAAAGAAATTCCCCATCTGAAATTCTACTAGCGTCTTTTAGTTATTTATCTTTGTGCTGCTTTTTTTTTGTGTGATATGTCACAGGAATATATATACACCTCTCAAACAAGCCATAGCTAAAAATGTACAATATTTTTATGCTTAAGAAGAAAGGGTCTATACCATGTAAAGCTTTGTGTGTTAATAGGATCACTGGCAGCCACCCTGTCCAGGGTGTCAAAAGTACAAAACGCCTGGATAATACAGTCAGTGTCCACAGTGTCCTATGTGTTCAAAGCTAAAACTAATGCAGAGCAATACAACAGTCCAGCTTTTAATCCTACCTGAACTGAGCTGTCAGGAAGACAGATAGAGTCTGTGTGTTGGGACAGACTCTTGTGGGTTTGTCTTGACTGATCCCAGCCTCCTGCAAACTAAAGGTCAGCAAGCTTGAGCCCAAGTGTCCCTCAGGGCACAAAACATCACAGATGAAGAACAGAAGCCCAACAAGACTTTACAAATGTTCTTATCACTGTGTCGTGCAGCAGGTAGAAATCTGTCAGAAGACATGCAGGTCAGGTGAGGTCAGCCATACCACTCCTGGACCATAGCCAAAAAAGACTAGCCTAGCCTTGATGGAGTGTGATCGCCCATTCACCCTTGTGAAGCATTTAAATCTACATCTGACCTCGATCTGATCAAGGATTAATACCTAAAACTTTTTCTTGTCTTTGATGATCAAATCGTGAAATTTCCTTCTATGGAATTGAGAAGGTGGTAAAGGCACTAAAACCTGATATTCAGTGAAGATTAACATCTGACTTTACTTGTTTCTCATTAGCCATACCCTTTCTTTACTTTGTAAACTAAGGCCATGTCCTTGCAGATGTAAGTTGCAACAGCAGCTGTTACCTCCTTCCATCATTCTTTGCCATATGTTGTGCCGCGGGCACAAGCCTCTTGTAAAGTCTGAATCTGGGGTTTGTTTTGAGTACTTCTGTGCCTCTCATCTGTAGACTCTCTCTGTACTGTTTAACATGTTGCCTGTGTAGGTGTTAATAGAGGTTAGTGGTGTTTGAGTGTGTTCTGCGACATAATTTGCAATGTATGTTTTTACTGATACGTGTCAGACTTTTCATACCCAAACCTCATCCATGCGACAAAGGCAGACACTTGTCTTTTAGGTACAAGCTCTTTGTTTCATCTAGGAGGGTTAGAGCCCTTCTCCTGTTGCCCTATGGCAAATTCCCTCTTGCATCCACGCCAACAGCGACATCTAATTTAAGAAATACTGTGTGATTTGGGCCACAACATGAACAAAATGACCAGTAATAATGTTGGTATAGATAGATAGATAGATAGATAGATAGATAGATAGATAGATAGATAGATAGATAGATAGATAGATAGATAGATAGACATTCATGAAACTATTATATCTGACGGCCACAGATGTGCTTTTCTTACCTGATATGTTTTATGAAACATTTGGTTAAAGTTTCAAACGACTGTGTCAACAAACCTGTATGCTCTATGTGCTCTGGAGCAAAACACCAACTGTTCCAGCTCAAACTTGATCCTCTGTAACTAACCTTGACCCAGGTGTCAATATATGTTTATTATCACATGAGAGACAATCTTCACAACATACAAAAAATCTACACTGACCATAAAGCCTGACCTGATATCTGGTAGAGGGATTGAATTGTTGCTGTGTAAGTATCCTTGACCCTGTGCCCTCTAATGTAAAAATGAATACAAGCAGTCGGCTAATGTACAATGCCAAGTCATTTATCAATGACATGCTAGTTGTTTATGGAGCCAGTGGAGCTTTATGGAGCTTGGTTTGTTAATTGCTCTCCTACCCTTCAAAATAAGAGAGGTCAACTTGTGGTTGCAGAGAGACCTACTGGGTCTCAGTAGCTGAATCTGGGCAGTCAGTAGATGACTCTAAGCAATCAATCATCTGTTTTCAATAGTTGTCTATTGCACAAAGATTTGATGACTGGGTGTTTTGAAGTGACAGTCAATACTATCAAAATTACATTGATATCAAATCACTACAGCAGATGGAAGATTTGTCTGAGGAGTTTAGTTGTGACTCAGAGCATGGCTTATCTGAAAAACTTTAAAATATCTAGCATTGAGGTACTGAAGGATTGTGTTGTCTTTCAAAATACCCATTAAGACTAGAAAATTTGAACTCATTGCACCTCCGAATTTAAATAACTTTATGCAGCTATACATTGATTATTTCATTTAAGAGATTGTAGAATATTAATCAAAAATAATCTAGACATTCAGTACAATATGGTTGCCGTGGCAGTTGCTGTTACCGTGTTCACACACGGAATGGAACAAAGGACCATCTTCTGAATCTTTGTAAGCACATTTACCAATGAGCTAATCTTCCAAAAACCTGGAGCACTTTACTCAGCCGGAGAGGCAGAGAAAATGGAGAGATTGTCAGCTGGCAGGCAGACGTGGCAGCTGAGTTTGTTGGTGCCACTGTCAAAGTACCACTGAGAGTCTCTCCTCTTTCATACAAAGAGCCTCTTCCAATTCCTCTGTCTCTCACACACCCAAACAAACACACACTCAGAGAGCATTACGTCAAGCTTTTAGTGTGTGTGTGTGTGTGTGTGTGTGTGTGTGTGTGTGTGTGTGTGTGTGTGTGTGTGTGTGTGTGTGTGTGTGTGTGTGTGTGTGCGTGTGCATGTGAATGACCAGCTGACTAAGTATCTTTGCAGGAATCAGGATTAGGTTTTCACGCTGGCACACGGAGCTTATGTGAAGCTGACCTACAGTACGTGGTGGCACTTCACAAGTGATCTTATGGAGCTGGCACCTCAGCCAGGAGCGCTCTCTCTGAAGGCCGACCGTACTAAAGACAATGAAACCATCAATCAATCCTTTACATTTCCATCATTTCAATTTTAGTAGACATATTTGTGGGGTCTTAAAGGAAAGTCCCTTACAGCCTGGGTCTTACATTTTCTTTTGTATCCATTTAATCCTACCAATTTAACAACTTCTTACACATAAATGTAGTTATTGTGACAGAAATACAGGGACACAGCATTCCCGTACAGCAGTGTCCATCAGGGCAAGCAACACATGTTGTTTTAGACAACAAATCCCCAGTTTAACCTAATTATCTAAATGATCTTATCATGAGCTGGAAACACGGGCCAGTGTTGCATTTGATACCAAAAATATCTACACTGTCTACATCCATGAGATCATCAGTGCAGTGGACACCTGTGACACACAACACAGGTATGTTCACCTGTGCTTCGTCTTCACTGTCTCTTTGTGTTGATGCCATGTTTTTTTGTTCATGTGACTCATGTTTGTGATTGAAATGGTATCCTAACTGAAGGAATGTCAATTCAACAATAAGAGGTGGTAAATGTTTCCATCTTCAGTCAACTGACACATTAAATTATGTGTTTTTCCAATGTGACATAGAGCCATCAACACTCTGTGTCTTAATCTCTTTCTTTCTTTCTTTTTGTGTGAGTCAGCCCTGCAGGTGGTCTAACATGCTGCCACCACCACGTTCCAGACTGGCACTAAGATGAGTCCACAAATTCTTCAACACTAGCCCCCCTTCACTGGGCACCAGTCAGATTATCTTTTTTAAGAAATTACATTTTGAAACTGTTTTTCTTTTCGAGGCTGCTCTGACCCATTCCACTTTCAGGTTCCCTAATTTATTGTCAGTGAAAACCAAAGGGAGAGTTTCCATTTTGATACACTTCCTCTTTTCTTGTTGTTTTAAAAAAATCATGTCTTTTGATCTATCTTTTATTTTTGGCTTGTGAATAAACTGTGGATTTCTTTCACAAAACGATTGTTCATATTTTTTATTTGTTTTATATGTAAATTTAGATTTACCCTGGCCTTTATTATCAGACAGCGCATCCAAACTAAAACCCCTGGATTTCCTGGGAAAACATCTTGTTCAATTAATTCACAAAAACTCTTTTGTCGTCCATGTCACTATTGTGCAAATTCATTGGGATTACTGGAAACACAAAAGACTCGAAAGAAGACCGTCCCTTTGTCAGAAAACCACTCAATGCTCTGGTTCAACTTCTGACTGCTCAATCCAATATCTGACTGACAGTCTTTGAATCCAACCTGTCAGCTGTATCAACCACACACAACACAGGCGTCATTCATTAGCTCTGAAACAGTATAGATCAGCCAATGCAGACATCTGCACTTTCAGCTGATGTCTCTTCCCCTGATGAATATTTAATGACTATTCACTTACTATCAAATTAGTTCTGTAAATCAGCCTGTAATTTCTACTGTGCACCATGAGGAGTTTAAGGATGAGTCTCTAAATGAGTACTTCTAACTCGGTGAGGGAAAAAATGGTTATGTTTATCTCAGATAGAAAACTGGCACATCATGGTAATGGTCCATTTTCTGTCTTATTAAAAACACAAATACAATCAGCAACCTATCTAGCTTGTTTTTTTAATCATCTGTATCTAGTATTCAGCAATAGGAGTATTTTTTGTGCACATAAATGCATACAATCAGAGTGTCAGACAGAATATGCCAATTTTAATGCACCTTTGGGCTGCAAATAATAGCTTACTGCTTATTTTTTAATCCAAAAATAGCACAAAAAAAAGAATATGGTAATACATAAATTATAAAGATATTCAGTTTACAGTGCAGAAGATACATTTTCTGTTTCCTTGCATTCGGGCTAGAAGCCGAAGGGTTGCGTCCAAAAAAGCAAAAAGCAGACATAGGTGATATAACAGAAACCAATAGATGACCAACCTACACCTCCAGAAACACGAGCCCACTCCCTCAGCAAGGAGGAGCTCCCAGCAGCCAGCCTGCCCGTTCATGACTCAATGCATCCCAGCCTCATTCTGAATTCACCAGGCATTTAAATGTACATGCACACACTGGAGCAAGTGGACTTGACAGAAGGGAATCAATAGCCAGCCCCCTGTATATAAATGTGATTCGACTGAAGCTTACATGTACTGTTTACCTCTATCATGTAAAAGCTCACTATTAAATATCCATTCAGTAAAGGAGGTGTGACAGCCAAGACTCCTTTAGCAGCATTTGCTGTGTTTTATGGTGGAGCAGGGATTTGATCAAGAGATAAGCTTTTTAACTTCATTTTAAAATGAAAGACATTAGCTCTGCAACATAAAAATTAGTATGGTAATGATTGGCAAAAATGAATATGAACATAATGGGCTTTAATTTGTGTGATCAATTAAAGCAGAGCTAATATGACTCAGCACCTGTGTTTGGACCCCTCTCATCTCTCCCACTAGGAAGATCGGAAATCAAATATTATACAATCCTACAGTGGATTCCTTTGTTATTTTCCCACAGTAACCTCATGTTAAATAGCCGTATCGAATGTGGTAATACTACAGCACTGATTGTGCACTGCCACCGCAGCAACGCAAGTTCCCGCAGTGACCGCAATAGGTGAAGCCTTTTTTTTCTGGAGCACAATGCAGACACAATCCTCTCGGCACGTCAACAAAAACAACAATTTAAACGCGTGATTGGTTCGATAGATATCGGATCAATCTTTACCCATCTTATATCTCAGAGATCTGCTTTTCTAGATCTGTTGCTCAGCTGAGATTTCGTGTGTCATTCCAGTCCCGAGTCATTGAACCTGGCTGACGACACCGATGAGACAACAGCAACACAAACGCACAAGAACCCAGACCCAGTTCTGAACAATGCGTCCTTTCTCCATCCACACAGAGGGAGAGGGGCACCTCATCATTTCTGCTTCAACGCTCCCTCTAATGTCCATTCAGTGTCGGCTGGAGAGACTCCCTGTGACAGGCCGTTTCTGGGGCTTTGTCTACTTATACATTTGCATTTGTATTGCAGCGCTGTAGAAGAAACAAAGAAGAGCAATATATATTTTTCTCTCACCTGTCCGGCGCAGCGTCTTCCAGAGCAACTCCTGGTCTGACAGACACAGAGCGGCTCCGCAGCCTCCATTTACCGTAATGACTGGAGCAGACGCACCGCTACACCGTGGCTGTGCTTTCACGAGTCATCAAGGTGTCGTGGTCCACCATTTGCTAGAAATGACACGTTCAGAAAAATGAACCATCAGATCATTATTAATATAAATAAGTAGAACTACTAATATTATTCACGTGAATGTTGCTAGATTGATTTAAATGATTAATAACGTGTATCTGTAAGATTTTTTTTTTGTACTTTATTTACATTGCATTGTTACATCACTGCGGTCATGTGGTCCGTCGTTTGCGAAAAGCCGGTCACGCCAGCCACACTTTGAAAATTGATGCGTGTCTACTTGTGGTCTTACGGTACATGTCCTTGGACCCCAAGTGGTGACACCCACCGTCTGAATGTTTCTGAAAGTGGGTTTGGTGAAATATCTGTCACCTCTCAGGGATTTAAAAAAAATAATATTCAATATCAGCAAGTTATAAGTGCAATAATGAAAAAGTTTTTCCATTACCTTTCTACAGTAAAATCTTCTGAAACGTATCATGCAGGCAGTAGGGGTCACCATGAACAATAGTGAGGTGAAATATCTGTGTCACCTCTCAAGGATTACATTTTAAAAATATTTAATATCAGCAAGTTATAAGTGCCATATTAAAAAAGTTCCCAAATTTGCCATTAACTTTCTAAGAAATGCTACAATAAGATCTTCTGAAACTTGACATACAGACAGTGGGGGTCACCGTGAACAAAACTGAGGTGAAATATCTGTGTCACCTCTTAAGTATATTTTTAAAATAATATTTAATTTGCACAAGTTATGAGTGCCATCAAGAAAAGTCACCAAGTTTCATAAAATAAAACATATATATATATATATATATATATATATATATATATATATATAATTCCACTTCTTTATACTTCAACGTTAGTCTTCGGCTCCAAGGACCAGTACCGTAAGACCACAAACAGACGAGCATCAATGTCCAACGTGCGGCTGGCTTTCCCGGGTTTTCACCACAAACGACGAACCACATGACCGCAGTGATGAATCCGGCTGTGGGTTTCAAACATCACTTACTGTTTACTCATGCAAATTTACACCGTGACACTTAAAGTCAATGGCTCTGTTGTGGTTAGCTTGTTGAGTTAGCACACAGACATTAGCAAGACAAGCTAACTCCAAAAGGCTTTGGGGATGTAGCTAATTAGCTCATAACATAATGGTCTCAGGTTTCCACCATCCTTCACACAAGTATTGTTAACATTTCATTTATATATTTTGTATTTATGTTTTTTTTACCACCGCAGAGCTCACATTGTGTGTAGCTGGAGAACAATTTGTCCAAAACCAGTGACCCAAAATGATGAAAATGTGCTGGTTGGCTTATGACTGGCTAATAAAAGTAAAACGTGCTATTTTAATACAGACCCCAAACTGTTTAGTCATGAAGATTCACCCAATGACACTGAATTTAAACAGGTATGTTGAGGCTAGCTTGTGGAGTTAGCATACAGAGGTTAAGCTAGCTCCTAATGGCTTTGAATTTAGACCAGAAACCACAGGTGTAGCTTGTTAGCTAACAATGGTGCACTGACCATTAAAAAACACTCAGTAGTGTTTTTTAAATCCTACTCACCCCACGTGTGGCCTTTGAATCCAAAAGCTTTCTTTTAACCAGGTTTCTTTCACCACCTTAGGAAAGTTAACAGCTTTGAAAATGTATATTTAATTTAAAGAGGAGCAATGTCACAATATTATCCACTTAACTTGAACAGTCGACATTTTAGTGGACATCCATTTTGATTTAGTTTCCTGTAGTGAAATAATGATAACAATGATACAAGTAGTTCTGTCACAGACTTGTTATGTTGCAGTGTTTGGTTGGTAAAGGTGTTCTTGGATATGCAAGAGCGCCCCCTTCAGTGTAGCGGCTGTAGTTACAACCATGTAGAAAATCAGTATAACAAAGTACAACTCTTCATAGTTGTTTCCATGTATATACACATCAGTTTATATAGGATACATGTGACCGCCCTCTTTTATAGTTTTACTATTTCATTTATTATATTATTTTACTATTTACTTGACTGACTGCTTATAAGCTGACTTCTAAAGGAGCAATGTGGCCATCAGAGGTTATGTGTTGGCCATCAGGATCAGAGTGGAAATCTGGAGCATGAGACAGATGTGGCAGGACAGAGTTTGGGCAGACCTCCTGCTGGGGAAGGGGACACTCTTGGCTCTTCTTCACTTTTCATGGAGATGGTATAAGGCCTCTTGATCACGGCAGCGGAGAGAAGCAACTGGCCAAAGTGAAAACGACCTTGAGAGTTCACTGCTGTTTGTGTCCAAGTTCTCGAGAAGTAGAAGGGGGAAGAATCTTTGTGTTTGTACAAGATGGCACATTTTAAGTATCCAGACCACACAAGTATTTTTCACGCCCCCCAGAATATGAGAAATCCTTTTTTTTGTAACATCATCAAGGAGAGGATGTTGAGGATT
Source organism: Hippoglossus hippoglossus (assembly GCF_009819705.1). Taxonomy (NCBI): domain Eukaryota; kingdom Metazoa; phylum Chordata; class Actinopteri; order Pleuronectiformes; family Pleuronectidae; genus Hippoglossus; species Hippoglossus hippoglossus. The sequence continues at coordinate 9,608,483 of NC_047171.1, read as the reverse complement.
CTTTTCACTCCCGACGACAAGAATTCATATAATTACAATCTGTAAATTCATGTCACGTGATTGATTTGTGGGCACCCAGACTCTTATCACCACAGTGAAGCCACTGACACACATACATGCAGATGAGAAGGACGACTTTAGCCACCATCTGTCCATTAGGCCTCCTGGTAAGAGGAGGTTATTCATATGGGATCAAAGTACGAGCTGTTTCACTGGGACTAAGGCCTTAAAAAGCTATGACCCACATTAACTATATAAATATGGAGGTTACAGCGACAGTTAATCATTGAAATCAGTGAAATTGTCTCACATGTATCTCTTCTTCCAGTATTAGCTTGCATCAATGACATCATAGATAAATAAACTTGTAGACATATTTCATGACTGAAACAAAACTATATACTTTATCATTCCCACTCAATATACATATTTATATAAATATAATATAAAGGCAGGAAAAGTATGACATACCCTATTTTTAACTAAGTTTACTCATCTTTAAATTGATAAATGCGATTTTGCTTTCTTCATAAAAAGAAGGATATATTTGATATCTCCCCACTGACCTGTCGCTTTGACATTTATCAACAAAGACCATGAAATCAAAAAAGCTCAAGTAACTCAGGTTAAGGTTGACATATGTATATATTTAAGTCTTTCTATACAGACCTGTTAAGACAACAGTGGAAATAAATAGCAGGTGATAACTACAAACAGTACACAAACCTGAGACTACAGGGGAGTTGTGCTGGTATACATTTCTTTACATTAAAACCTGAAAGTGTAGCAGGAGCTACAGTTACAACTACACGTGTTACAATATTCACAAAATAAAAGCTTTTGCTTAAAAGTATTTATCTAATGACATCAGATCACTATACACAATCGAGGCTCCCAGGGCACATTTTCTCCTCCCGTTCCCAGACGTGAGGCAATCTGGAGAGGAAATAGTACAATTATTATTTAATTTACAAATATAACATATAAGTCATATAAGTAACTGTTTAAAACATTCCTATTTATTAGAATCGTATGACTGAGACCTGGACTTGATGAAAAGTACAACAAAATGCGAAATACTCGCCTGCTAATACTTGACATGAAAACTATTTGGAAAGTGAAGCAAGTTTTCAGAAAGCTGCAACAGTTTTTAAATGAAACGTTCATTTTTCTGACAATATTATAATCTCAGTGTTATTCAGTAATAATGGTCTTGTTCCCAGTTTCATTAATTGGCAAAAAAAGAGATTTCCCATTTAAAAAGGTCCTTTTTTTCTGAGTAAATTCACATCCAAAATAAAAAATATATACTGAATGAATGAATAAATGCACACAAAAAAAGGAATCCATTATTGAATAGATAACTAACACAATATTCACAATATTTCCTGACTTACAATAAAAAGGGTTAAGGCACAGCTCCCTCAGCTGCCTTGAGGTGTAATGCTGCTGCTTTGTTCACCAGAGGGCAGTGTAGCACCTGAGGATCGTGCTGGGGAGAGCTGGGAGTTGGAGTTCTTTGATGCGGATCATAACCAGAATCTGAACACACTAAACTGTCAGAGAGGAGGGCTTCGTCCTCATCCTCGTCCAGAGGAAACACTCGTCGTTCCCACGGTGTCTGAGGCTGCTGGAGGTGAGACAGGACACAGAACTGTAACTGGCTTGTTTTTCCACAACAGAGTTTAGTTTGTATTGTGGGTATTGATTGCTATAGACACAGAGATGAGAGTGTAACACATTTATCTGATATATTATTTATGCAATGACCCCCTAAAATAATGCTCTGAATCATGACAATTGCTTTTCCCATATCCGTCCCTTCTCTGAATTTGGACTGTGCTTGGCTCAGTTGCCTGTTTTAAAATAAAAAAGCTAACGTTGTGCTTCAATCAGGGTTTGTATGGGTGCATAAGTAGTGTAAGGCAGTGAAGGAGGAAATTTGTGGCGTGGAGAAGGTTGATTAGGACGGTCTGGTTTAGTATCGACTCACTCGTCCAATCAAATCAAAAACCTGAGAGAGCACTGCAATCAGAGCAACGTCGATTCAAGAAAGGGGCGACGAGTATCTGTGTTGGCTCTCGAGAATCCTTCTAGGCCTTATAACACACACAACACTCCTGGGAAGGACTACTGAATAGTCTGCAGTGCATTTTAATGTAACATACTCTTTCTAATTCTGCTCACGCACAAATGACACAATTTCATCCCGGACTGGAACGCTACATAAAACATCTTTCAGTCCCTCGATGTTTTGGGGTTGAAGTGAGAAATAATTTTGTACAAGCAAATGAATACATCAGTCAGTTTATTTTACCTCTGGGCATGGGATAAATGTTAAGCCACATTCTAAAACTAGAAGAAAAAAAGGCTTTGAAAGGTCGAAATTCCGCGTTAGAAAAAAAGAGTCCTGGGCATAGTCTGTCAACACGTCATAAACCCGAAATGTTATTGTATTTCAGCACAGAGCAAGTAATACGTTTAGCAAATGCCCCTGCCTCCTGGATCCCTACTCTTATTCAAAACATGGGTTTCGAAGTTCCAAGAACAGAGCTGCTGGAGAACTCTGCCAAAATCAATGTGTGGGTCAATCTCTGAAAAGTGGGTGTTGCAAACTCAGCTCTGAAATAACAGACTGCAACAGGAGTGCAGGTGTATGTCTGCAGAGTTTCAAAATAAAGCTGTGCCCTTTCAAAACTCAAGTTTGAACGTTTCTGAACTTCCCCAACGGAAACAGTGGCAAATTTGAAAGTCTGAAAATGTTTTGGAGGAACACGATAAAAAAAGAATGTTGCAGTTTTTAAGAAGAAAAACTCAAATACCAAATTTTTTTTCAGCCTAAAAAACAAAACATGTCAACCTAGCCGTTTTTCCCATTTCGCATATTTATCCCAAATCTGGGTCTTTTTATAATTTTGATTGTGAAGGAAAGAATTGACAACTAGGATCTTTGACCCACTCTGACCCCAGGCTCATTATTATTCAATTTGAGTTACATCTGAGAAAAAAGTTCTTCCCTCCAGTGTAAAACCCATTTCAGAAACCACCAGCTGCTATCAGCGTGGAAACATCGACCAAACAAAGAATATCCTGATCAAGGACTGAACTTAAGCAATTAAAGTAGGACAGTGAAATTGTAATTAAGAGCTTGTAATGTAATGAATAACTAGTGAGTTCCTGCCTATGTCACCAGGATCCTAATCTTCTGATATTCAGATATTGGTTTGGTGGATTTGAGGTTTCAGCTGTGTTGCTTTTGATCTCACCAGCCACTCCTCCAAGCTCGGCTGTTCGTCTGTTTCCAGCTGAGCACCGCTCCACTCCACAGAGCTCTCCTCTCCTGATGTGAACACCCCGCCCCCACCGCCTGACAGCCTGCTGCCAGATCTGGAGTGAAAAAACAAGCATACCCCATGAAACTCTGCCAAGAGACCTCTCAGCATTCCACTTTCACACAGATTGTATTTACATGCACAGAGGTGAACACACTGACTCTCCAACAGCTGCATTGCAGAGTCAGCACAGTCTTTGTGAGCTCAGGATTCTAATCCGACTGTCACATGATTCTCTTTGTTGTGATCTTGTGATTTAAGTATTAAAAGCTGGGACAAACACTGCCTGTCGTTTCTGGCATTTGAGAAAGTCTTATTAATTCTTTATTCCTGATGCATGTGGTAACGTTGCTTTCGGTGAGGTTTACAGGTATAGTTCCGGGAGTCTCGGCTGGAATTGAGAATGCTGAATTTTGAACTTGTGCTACCAGCTTTCTGACATTATTGATTATGTCATCAAGTAGGTATAAGGATGTGGTGTTTTAGTTTAGTTTATGCACTGAAGTTTACATAGGCGATGTGGGTAAGGAGGTAAATTGCAATAAAAAAAATTCCAAGACAATAAAGATTATTTCAAAGATATCTTGTCATTTTAATCAGATCTTTGTTTCCTTGACTAGAAAATTACTATTTCCATGTTTTCAAGGGGTTTACTACATAAATGGAATAAAATAAAGTAATGTCTATAAACCAAACTTAATCAAACGTGACTGAAGAGATGACTTACTTTTAAAGGTTTCAGTATTTCTGGCTGCTCTCAGGACCTTAACTCGATTTGGAGCATAAAAGCTTAAAACTGCCTCACCACAGGTTTTTGTCCTGCACTGTGGAACAGCTAACTGATTTGTACCAGAAGGTTAATACACTTCAAGCATGTGAGACATGTATGCTGGTGCAAGAATATGAAGTGCTTTAAAAACAAGTCAAGGAATCTAAAACAACAATATGGATACTAGGACTTAGTGAGTGTGTGTGTGTGTGTGTGTGTGTGTGTGTGTGTGTGTGTGTGTGTGTGTGTGTGTGTGTGTGTGTGTGTACCTTGTAAGATGCCTGAAGCATTTTCTCTTTCCCCAGGAGGACCAGCGCAGTTTCTCTTTCTTCTCCAAAGCAACGTACCTCTGAGCAAAGGCTTCATCGCTGAGCTCCTCAACCTGCACACAACCCAAGGGGATGAGGATGATGTTTTTTTAACAAATTCAAATAAAGTGCTCATGTCTAAAGGTACAAGACATTACCTGTGCTTCCTCACTGTCCTCCTTCCTCTCTGTCTCTTTCTCTCTCGTAGACTGGCTGGACAGCAGCCGCCACCTGCAGAAAGAATGATAACATCAATGGACAATGTGAAACGCCACTTTCTATTTCTGTCTTTCAAAGATCACAAGCAGAATGTTAACTGAAACCAACAGTGTTACGAATCAGAGATAATCAACCTGTAAATTTGGGAAATAAATCCATAATAAGACAAATCATTTTTTATTATCATCATTTATTAAAAAACGAACTACATATAGTTAATACATTTATTAAAGTGTTTAGGGTACGTGAAAAATAACTTCATGTGCTTCGTTTTTTGACATAATACAAAAGTGACTTTGATGCCAATCCTTTACGGGTGGGTGTTCTCCATACCGCGGTGTGAGGATGTCTTTGTACTGCAGCTTCTCCACTTTGGTCAGTGACATGGGGATGACAATGTTGTTGATGTTGTACACACTCTCTCCCTGGCGTTTGCGAACAGAGCCCTGAAAGGAAACATGCCGAGCTGAAGTAAGAGCAACGTGACATTTCACACCAATGATTCAGACACGTTCACACAGACCGACACAGTCCTCGCACATTTAACAGATACAGTGATCAAGTGATGCATGTGGATCTGCGTTACACAGATGTTGTCTGGTGAGTGGGAATCATTTGAAGTAAATATAGGATTTAATTCAATGTACAATTTCATTTCAAGTATAAAAATTCAAAAACATTTAACTTCTATCCAACATTTGACCCTGTAATCATCTGGACCTGGTAGGTAATAATTTCATCCCTGTTTGTTTGTCTGTTAGCAGTATTAAAAAAATAAAAAACAGCTTGGAACCGATTGATTTGAAAATTGGTGGAAGCGTGTGGTATGGGCCAAGGAAGACCCAAAACATCTGGAGAGAATTTGATTAAGGGAGCAGATCCAGGTATTTGTTCCTCTTTCTTTAACATTGTGAGATTCAGCATTCTCTAGAAATAATGTAGAGATCAGATCTGTTGAGTGCTAATATCTATGAACAGGGGACATTTGGTGCAGATGTGGATAATGATCTGGATTCTGTGTTAATTGAGTTACTATACGGTCAATAAAATTCCTTTCAACTAGATCGAAGAATTAATATTTTGCCTGTGAGTTATGATTGAGAAGCAAACAGTAAGTTAAAAGCTTCTGTCTTCTAATGTAATCTGTAAATGATTTACTTGCGAGTCCTGCTTGCGTGGAAACTGTGTGTAGCTCTCCTCCAGCACGTCGTCTGAACTTCCCTCCGGCTCACATGACCGGTACAGGACATCTTTATAATCTGGGCACAAACACACACACACATCATTGATTTAAAAACTGCGTCAAAACATGTCACACAAACCGAGTGACGCCAAGTGTCACAGACTGATTTACTGTTTACTTGCGATGCAGTGTGAACATACACTGCATACGTCACACACCTTCCTCAAGCCTGTGGCTGTGTCTCCTCTTCCTCTCCTTCTGATTGGCTCTCCTGTGTCGACCCTGAGCAGAGCCTGTCATCCTGATAGGTGACAGACCCATAACTCTGCTTTTAAGATGTCTTGCATGCTGCTTGTATTTGTGACCTATGATGACACACACACACACACACACGCACACGCGCGCGCGCACACACACATACCTGAGTTCATACACTACAGGAGTATTCTTTCCCTCCAACCTCCCCTTCAGCTCCTCTGGGATTTTACACTTTGGTTAAATAGTACAGAAGCTCATCCTTAACCATTGGTCTCAGTGTTCTGGGCCCACCACCAGTAATTATTTACATGTGCTAAATGTACATTTTTTTAACCTGTTCTCTCATTTGATTAACGAGACAAAAAATAATAATTGAAATGTACACACAGAACTCCTGAAGAATTCATGAGGAGAAAAGAAGGAAGGAAGAGGTAATGAAGAAATGAATTAATGGACTAATGCTTAAAATCCACCTTTTATATCAATGACACATTACAGGACACGGAGGAGAATTTCATCCAATCCCATAAGAACATTCTGGGTCCACAAATGCTCTCTCCTCATTAGGAACAACTGAAAAAAATCTCTATATAGACAAAAATAGCTTCCTTAGTTAACTATAAATTCATTTCCATCATTATTCTCCAAGTCATTTGCCCATGTTTCTATCTCCTGCTTGTTTTGACTGTTAACCCATTCTTTATTAACTATGACCAGAAAGGATAACAGGGTTGTTGCCACATGTCAGGGGATAATATGAGGAGAAACACTGTCTTCTCCTTCTTCTGCTCTCCACAAAGGAGAATAAGATTATTCAAGCTGACAGGAAATCGACAGGGTGATGGGTGAGTGATGTGTTCATCCATTCTCAATCTCCTTCCTTTGTGTCTCCACCTTTAGAACCTCTTAGTTCTGACACATCATTCTGTGTCTATTTTTACCTCAGTAATTAACACAAAAGGAAAAAAAGTGCATATATAAGGTTTAGTCAACCCTCCCTGGATAAACAGGGGAAATCCTACAATCAACCAATCAATGGTTCCTGTGGCTCATCAATCTCCATTGTGGACGACCACAAAAGCCACTGAAATAATAGCTGCCAATAGGTGTGTAAATGCAAAGGCAAATAATCATTAATTATACAAATATAGTCAGACACAATTTAAAAATCAATGAAATGCTGAATGATTTCATGTCAATCTACTGTTCACCTTTAAAGCCTCATTCAAACACAGGGGGATTTCTGACATGCTAGCAACCGATTACACTGGTCCACAGGGAGAAAACAAGCAGAGACAGTGGGAGGCTTTACAGCAGCATCTTTTTCCTCAGTGTCTCTTTACTGAAGACAAGCAATGAGATAATTATCTTAACAGTTTATAATGATAATATATAATAAAAAATGAACTAATAGAATAGAATATAAGATAAGATAATATTATATTATATTCCCAAATTATATGTTAACAACTTTGAAAGTAAAAGTAAATGGCAATTATGACTCCTGAGATGTTGAGTGATAACATCAGCTACAGCAGGTTTAAAAGTTTAAAGCATCACATGTGCACATAGGTGAATTTCTGTGAACTCGCTCAAATCAATATCCTTGTTTTGTATAAAGTTCCAGAGTTAATAAAGAATTACATTTACTTGTATAATATTAATCATACCAACAACAGTCTTATAATATTTGTGTATTTTATGATGAGAAAAAAAAAGGATAGTGCAGATAAAATATATAATAATGGCAACTAAAATAACTAAACATAAAAATAAAGTTAGTATGATGGTGCGTGTAAATAAACGTGCACACATACATGTACAGCCTATCATTCAACTTGCATATTTACATGTTCATCAGCCTGTATCTACACTCACAAAAAACAAACAAAAGTAAACAAACCAAACAGCTCTTACAAAGACAATAAAGGCTTTATGATTTCTATGTTTCAAAATGGGAATTACCACCATTCCAGTCATTCCAATATAAGGCAAGGTCTCCATCTGTTAGTTAAATAAAGACAACAAAACAGCAGGTCCAGTCTTTTAAAAAGCAAACCTGCCTTCCTGTCATATTGCTTATTGGTTGACTATGACATCAACACAGCAGGTTACAGTCAGGCTCTGAACTTGCTCACAGGCAACATCTAAACCGACTGGATCAATAAGATGCTGCATGTTTTCTACTGTGTTGGTGAAAATGGACCAAACCTCACAGAGTGGAGCAAAATAGAAGTAGACAGGAGCAGACAGGATGTGAGAGCACACAGATAAAAAGGATATGTAATCACTGCTGGTAAAGGGCAGGATCTTACTGTTGTGCAGTGGCGTGGAGGTGCGTCTCTTGAAGTGTACTGGAGTGGGCGATTGGGCATCGTCAACTAACGTCCTCTGGGACCATTCTTCTCGAGCGAGGGCTCTCTGTGGGGGGTGGGCCTGAGGAGTGCCTGGGTGGAGAGTAAACAGCGTAAGGTTGGTCAAAATGAAAAAATGTATCGTTGTGAAGCAAATGCAATCAAGGACAACACATATGATACAAAATTGCGGCGAAAAAACCTCCTCACTATGCTATGTTAAGTTTTCTCCTACCAAATGAAAGAGACATCGCACAGTGAGCTCTGGAGCTCTTTCTCCTGGAGGTCAGGGCCGAGCTGCTGGAGCTGCAGTCGGCATCAGAACACATGACAGCGGGAGAGGAGCAGCACGAATAGGAAGATGAGGAGAGTGAAGAGCTGAGTGTGGACATGGACTTCCACGGCTCCTGGAGCACAAGAGAAAAGAAAACAAGAGAAAGAGAAAAATTATCATCACATGGTTTTAAGGAAGGTTTGTCATCTGGCAATAATATGTTGGCTTGGTGCCGTTAATTATAGCAGCTGTAACGGCTCTGGTATTTTTAAACAGTCTGAAATAATAGTGTTCAGATAGATGTTGTATCTCAATAGTCTGTATATTTATATTTCTCATGCAATAAGGATTATATCTTAGGATTCCATCACAGGCCCAATGGACTTGTGTTCTATTGTGTAAGACTGATCCACAATCCTCTAGGACCAGCTCAGTCTCAAAGATGAGGTAGAAAAGGAGATTTTTTTACAATCCAGATTTACTTGTTCACTGTGAGTTGTTTACAACGAACAACCACTTGGGTTTACATTCAGTCATTTCATCCACCAACATATTTATTGGTGCAGCTTTAAATAAAGACGGCCACTAAAAATAAACTGCAACATATTGTTTATCTACTGGCAGTAAGAACATAGCATTATGCATTAGCACCCCTGGAGCTAAATAAAGGCTGGAGCTTTCAAATAATACCACAGATTAGATTTGTTTATTTGAAGCAAATCCATCAGATATTAGTGTTTGATTAAAAGCCGGTGTGGGGCTTTAAACATTAATTCCTATTTAATTTGAGGGGCTTCTTAAGCGATGTGGCAGCCCTCACTGAAACAGGGCCAAGAGCAACTGCTTTGAAGACACATTTAACATTTATAAGTGAGTAATTTTTATTAGATCAATTGACGAATATAACCTTTATATAATGTAACGTGTTCATCAGCTTTCCAACCTTTACCGTGAAACCCTGTGGTTACGTAGAGTTGGCTGGTGGTACAGCAATAAAGCATAGTGATGAGCACTTGTCCTCAGGAGAGAGAGAAGGGGGAAAATAACAAATGCAGGCACTCGCATTGTGCAGGGATACAAGAAGCACTAATGAATATAAACACTAGCGTATCCATGACAAAATTGATTTGTATGAGCAGCACAGAGCAGGATTAAGCTAAGAATAATTATACAATGAGAAGATGTAAGGTGTAGGGGGATGGGCTTCTCAAGTCTTAACATAAGCTGCTTTCAGTAGTGCACTGAACTCCGCAGTTCCTCCGAACTTTCTCCGGAGGACGTGCATGTGTCCGTAAAAATCCAGGAGAAGTAGATGTGAGAACACAGCAGCGGACCCCCCCGCTGGATTCACATTATATGTCATTTCATTCATTTGCATGCAATATCCTAATGTCTGTTTGTACCATATTTATCTGTTTATTCTTTTTATTAAACTTTAGATAGCTCTACATAATTAGGAAACCTTCTAAATTACATTTGGGAGCTGAAAGTAATGTAATGCACTTGTCTTCTGTATGGTTTGAATGACAATAATCTGAATCTTAATCGAGATCTGGAATTTCTGAGGGACCCTCCAAACGGATGCATGGGATACGTGAGCCAGTCCTGATACACACGTGATTACATATTTTGTGCCTTGGCGTATATACCAATAAACAAGTAATCTTAGCAAAAAGATAATAATACAATGGGGGTAGTGAATAAGTAATAACATGAACAGGACATATCGTATCCTCAGGAAAGACTTCTATTGGATGTGTATATGTGCACTACAGATATTCCAGTTGCCATAGAGAATGTGCTTGTGTGGTTTGACAGTTAGTTGTTAGTAAATGTTCAGATGGACGGGCTGGGTAATGGAGGAGAATGCACGCAGGCCTACCTGTGAACTGCTGGAGTTGTGTGTGTTGAAAGTGAACAGTTTGGGCTTGTGGTAGGAGACCAAAGGCCGGGTTCGGGCACAAACCCACGCATCAGCCTTGTACCGCCTTGTGGTCGCCAGTCTCTGTCTCTTAGAGCCGCCGGGCAGAAAAGCATCATCTTCTCTCTGACCACTGAAGGGACGAGATCACATGAGGCCATGTAAATGTCAGGGATGTGATTCATGATCAGATCACAGGCAATAAAAGGGCAAGATTCTGAAGGTCTTGCGTCTCTCAGATGCTGTTCACAAAGGACGAGCTGAAACAAATAACTTACTTAAAAACCCTTTTTCCCGTTGATGCATTAACAAGCAGAGCGTCTTCTATTTATTACATTGCATTTATCTTCAGAGCCAGGCAGAGAGTTAAAAAGGCAGCAAGAAGGAAGAACATGAAGGGATGATTCAAGTCAGGCCAGATGGGACCCGACTGTTCCACTGGGTTACACTACAAACAGGGAGCATGGGCTCAGCCATGATAATGTATTCTACAGCCGAGGCTAAAAACAGACAGTGGATAAAACTGATCAGTCAAACTATTATTTAGTGTTATAAGCTTGTCTGATGGAAAATAAGAGCATGTCTTTTCAATTGATTTGCATTCAAATGCAGATAGCTGTAAAGAGAGTTTAGCCAAAATGTCAGTTCCCTAAATATGCCTGATTTTCTTCATCAAGATCTATGGATCCGCACCAAAATGTCATGGGTTGTTCCTTGACTCATACCATCCTTCCACCAAGTTTCGTGGTTATCCGACCAATAGTGTTTTTAATAATCTGGTTACAAACCAACCAACCAACAAACAAACAGACACGGGTGAAAACGTAACCTCCTTAGCCATTTCAGATTGGTGCCAAAATTCATAGTCTCTGAACTACACAGTGTTTGTATCCTTTAGCCCCAACTCATGAGCATCACAGATCATGTTGATATATGTGCAACACTCTCGCTGTGTGTGTTCTCCACCTGGTGAAGGATCTCTTGTCTTTACAGGTCCGTGCTTGTTTTGAGAGCGGTGAAAAGCTGAGAGGAGGCATCAGACTTCTGACGATCTGGCTGAGCTGGGCGCTCTGTAATGAGAGACGTCACCAGCATAAAAACATTTCACAAGTGACGAATTGACAGTCCGTCGTCTAAACAGAAAGAGAAGTGACAGCGTGTGATGGAGTCACCAACAAACTGTTCTCTCAGTTCTCTAATGTCCTTAGCTTTGAAGTGATTATCGAATGATCAGAGAGAGACACGTGATGTGTGATGTTTTTTGGGATTTCCATACAAAATGCCAATGCAGGTACCTTCCCTGTTATTCATGCTACCAAAGAACACACTCATTAAAGATTCCTGGTTGTTTTTAACCTCAGAAGCCTCTTTTGTCATCGTTTGTTACATGTTAATGATTATTTATCATGTACATTCCTTTCAACTGTCTCACTGCAGAGCTTGATGTGGCTTAAATCTGCTGTTGAACACATTGATTATGACTTTATCTGATTTTAAATGAAAACTTGTAAACGGTAGATATATGCAAACAAATATATGCACTTTCAAAAGTACAGAAAAACATTCTTAACCATCTAAATAACATTTTTGCTCTATCTTGGCCCCAAGGATGCACAGCTGGGGTTGTATTCAACAACCTCAGCTGGTGCACGGAAATGTTATTAAAAAAACTTGCACTTAAGTATCTTTTTCAAACAAATGTCTCTGAAATGATTAAATGCCTGACGGTGATTCGTAAGTATCTGCCCATTATTGTATCTTTCACTAAATTAAAATCCATGAAAATGAACCGATTCACATTTTAATCTATGTAGAGCTTTTAATGCCATTAACAGTCTTTACAGGTGGAAGGATGATTGGAAATGCATCCCATTTGCAGTTTGCAATTTAGCATAGGAACACACAGGTCAAACAAGATAATTGTTGATAATGAATTAGATTAATATTTCCCTCACAGAGATCGGTATGAAAAAAAAGTACGTTAAAAAAGGTTGATGTCCTAACAAAGTGTAGAAGAATTATTGGATTATTAATCCTCTTGACTCCAGACATACTCTCCATTATAGGTGTGTGTGTGTGTGTGTGTGTGTGTGTGTGTGTGTGTGTGTGTGTGTGTGTGTGTGTGTGTGTGTGTGTGTGTGTGTGTGTGTGTGTGTGTGTGTGTGTGTGTGTGTGTGTGTGTGTGTGTGTGTGTGTGTACTAGCTCCTCTCACCTACCTGCCTCTCTATGCTGTGCAGAAGGTGTGTGGGGCTGCAAGGTTCAGTGTCAGCATCTGACGCTGTGCAGCATAACCCTTCCACTTCCTTCAGCAGGGTCTGCTGAATCTGCCTGTCTGTCAGCGGCTGGGACGCTGCGAGCACCACACCACCCTTAGAGCCACAGAAAAAAAAATATATTACACTGTTGAATTTTTAACAGGAAATCCTTTTTAAGAACGACCATCATGACTGAAAAAATAGATCTAATCTATTGATTCATATATTATATGTTCATAGTCATGTAGCTTTTCAGAACCAAAGGTTTTGTGAGTTTGTTCCATAGACTGTATATAAAGATGGATGACGCAAATCCACTTCCTCCCACAACTCAGAAATAACACCAAAATATCCCTGATACGAGTGCCGCCATCTTGCGCAAATGACGTAATTTGGATGGAGCTAAAAATAAAAAGGTCATCGATAAAGGCGCTCAACCAATTGTGAGTCAGTCTCAGTTGTCAATCGTGACGTTTCACCCCACATCATATCAGCAATTTAAACCAAACGTACCAGGAAGATGAAAATTTGAACATACATGAGAGATAATAACTACTTCAAATAGCACAAACTATCTTTGAGAAAAAATAGCTGTTTATTTTGACTTTGGTCCATGTCCTCTCCACTAACATGGAGGAGGTGGGGTTTATGACCTATAATGTAGACAGACACAATAGGGAGATTGAGGCCTTCTTGGCTTCATTTTTGGGGAGCTGCCATTTCGTCCATTTTTACATACAGTCTACGGTTTGTTCCAGAATCTCTGTCCCCTAGTGGTTAGTTATTGCTCAGTAAAATGTGAACGTGAGAAAACCTATCTCAACAAAACTTAGCCTGATACAGCAAGACACCAAAGTTGTCTAGATACAACAAGTTGATGATATCTTTACACAAAACTGATCTACTTAACAAAAACATGTGTATTTGCCAGTTATATCTGCCAGATGTTACATTATGTCAACTGCCCTTTACTGAGGTGGAAACAGAGGAGTATTGTTTTACTTTGGACGAGCGGATATGCTTGTGGAGCTCCACCAGTTGCTGTATCCTCCCCTCGAGCTCGGACAGACGCAGCTGCAGCCAGCTCCATCTGCTGCCCAGCTCCACTCTCTCTTCCAGCCATCGCCTCGCACATCTGCTGCTGCTGCTGCTGCTGCCAGGAGGGGTGGAGTGGCAGATGAGAGAGAGAGAGAACAGTTACACCCATGTTATAGTATTACAATATGTTTTATTCACTTTTGTCAGAAGCTTCAGACTCTGATCCAACCTCACAAGAAGAGAATGTCCTTGTAACGCTTTGGAATTTGGTTATGAAGGCAGCAACAATTTAAGTATATTAAATGTGGGTCATAAAAACCCAAATACATCTGCTGGACAGGAAGTGTGTGAAGAGGTTAGCATATGAGTATCCCTAGCAGGAACATGTGTGTCACCAGAGAGTGAGACTGAGCGACACAAAAAGAGTAAAGACAGACCAAACAGTTTGACACATTTGTACTGCAGCACAGTCAACATACCACCTATTTTACACAGCCATGTTGCAGTATAGAGTGTAAATCGTTTAGCATCCTAACACTGTCTGGAGGGAGGGCTGCATTTTGCTGAAGCACAAAAGCTTATCTAGCCCACAGAATAGAACATTGTTGATTTGTGTGGTGTGTGTCTATAGTGTGTTTCCATGGCACTAGCCTGTGCAGTTAACATTTATCTTGAGTGTGTGTGTGTGTGTGTGTGTGTGTGTGTGTGTGTGTGTGTGTGTGTGTGTGTGTGTGTGTGTGTGTGTGTGTGTGTGTGTGTGTGTGTGTGTGTGGCTGGCTGACTTCAGCGGGGCAATAGTTGCTATGGCACTGCTCTTGGACCTTGGCTCAGAAAGGGAGTGACTCCCCCCACTTCAAACACTCGGATGCAGGACAGAGAAAGGTTAGGCCGGTCAGGAAGCAGATACTCACAGAATACTTTACGATAATATTTGGTATTACAAGGTAGCTAAACTAATATTAGCCTGAAAGTAAATGACATACCCAAAATTTGTTTTGCTTGCCCAAGCCTAGTATGTGGTTGATCTGGAGGAGAATGAATAACAAGGTATACACAGTAAATGGTAACCGACTGGCTCTAAATTGAGTTTAGTCTCTTTTACAGTAAATTTAGAGGGTATGGCCAGGCTTTTTTAAACGTGGCTAAAAAGACAATTGACTCCTTTCCGATTGCCAGTAGAGGAGTTTGCCTGAGGCAAAAGTTTGCTGTCTCACCAACTCACCAAGTTCACCCTGGTGTCACATTTCCATCACTGATTATCAGAGTCGAGGCCAATAAAAACCTGTAACTACTGCAGACTCATTTGACCCAGGAGTGAATACGGATTGTATCATTCCCATTGCAGACGAAAATCTGATGGTTGTGGGTGTTAGTTGGTTTTTCGACCAGTGGAAAAGGTCACTCCACACTAAGCTGATACCCTTTGCTAAGCAGTAGGCCATGTCTTTCCTCCATAGACAATGACCAGACCTGGCTGCCCTGCAGCTCTTTCCAACTCTATAATGAGAAAATTCCAGGAATACTTGCCGAGCATTAGGCGAATCAGGAGGAGGAGAGGAGAGGAGAGGAGAGGAGAGGAGAGGAGAGGAGAGGAGTTGGTTTGCCGGATAGTGTCCATGTTCACAAGTACTCTGTCTTTTATACTAAGTTATTGACACATATGAATGAAGTGTGAGGTCTAGCAACCCACTGGCCTCCCTCCACAGTGAGAAAGAATGAGTTGGCGCTGCCAAATCCTGGTGGAATCCCAGGCCAGCCCCAGCAAGTAGTTCTTTAGGCTTATGAATTCCCCTCTTTGAACACGGCTCTTGGCTTGTGTAGCCGCATTAGGGTTTTTGGGTGTGTCAGTTTAACTTTCCAGCATTTAGCCTTTCAAAAGACTCCCATGCAGTATATTTAAACAGACTGGAAACAGAAAATGAGCAACAGCTGTAGGTGTGAAGGACTTGCTGTCAGTGCATAAAAAAGAGCGACGTGGACACATGGTTTCAAACTGAAATCAAAACAGTCTGTGTGTTACAAGTTCATAAAGGTCAACCGTTTCCACATTTTCTAGAGGAGGACAACGACCTGTTCCTTCTCCACCATGGCGATATCCTCAAGGAGGAGGAACCTGCCACAAAAACTCCCAGGGGGAGATTTACTGATGAAGCACAGAGCATTGTTCCGTGAAGGAAGAGAACACGCTCGGACAAAAGGCAAGCTGACACCTCCTAAACGACTGACGCTGGCCAAATAAAAAGGCGCTCATAAAACACTCCCTTTTGTCCCAGTTTTCAGATCACATAAATAGACTTAAACTTTCTCTGTTTATCACACTGATTCAGGAAAAAGCAGACACCTTGAAGAACTATACATAAATAAATGCCACTGCATCTAAACTAGACCTGGCTTAAGTCCTAAAAGAAAGGTAAAAGTGGTCAGAAGTCAAAACCACTGTGATAATGGGTTGAAAGCTTTTTTACAATGACCCAGCAGGAACAGGATGTTACCCCACTTCTGGGAACAGTAATAACACATTGACATCTCCACTTCATGTTGACCAGGAAGCGCATTGACCTGGTAACACAATGACGCAAGCGAGAACTTAACAGACCATCCGCACAAATGAAGGAATTGCGAAAACATCACTCAGCAAAAGCTGTGACACACAAAAAACAAGGGACAAACTTTAGACTGCATAAAAAGATAGAGGAAATGACAGCTGCCCAAAAGCGAAGCCAAATCAACTGGATCGCCCCCTGAAGTATAGGTCATTAGCCCAGCTTCTTCCATGTCAGTGGATATTGACCAAACTTTAAAGTTAAAACGTTAAATATCACATTGATGTTTGTTCAAAAGCAAATTTTTACAGTAAATTTGGTTTTAATTAGTTATTTGATGCTATAAAAATAGGTTGAAACATCACGATTGAAAGCTGAGACTGTCTCACTATTGGTCGAATCGAATTGTTTTTATACGTCTGAAGAAGGGGTTCCAATACTGTTTACCCCTGAAAGTGTTTTGTGGACTCAAACACTCCACCCACGCCTCCATCGGCACAGTGGTGGGTGGATAATAAGTGAATTTTCATTTTTCTGTGAACTATCCCTTTAATACCACGACTGCACAAAATCATTACTGAGCAGATTTTTCAGGTCAAAAGCCCAAAATGGCAGAATCCATATCCTTGATATTACGGCTTCACTTTTGAGGACGTGGTCATCCATCTTTCTATACAGTCTATGGGACAAACCCAAGAAGCATCATACAGGGATTTTAAATATGAGAAAGGTATTTTTCACTATAAAGAGGAAGAGCTGAGGCATGATGGCACAGAATGGCTGGCACGGTGCAGGGTTGCTGGCATGCCTGTGTTGATTTCCTGCCCTGTGGATTAGGAGGGTTGGCTTATTGCAGAATTCGTTACAACTGCAGCATAAAGAGAGAAATGGGTGTGTGTGCATGGCTAAAAAAAACATCATAACACTGGGAGGACAAAACTTGTGCCAACCCCACTGTAAACTTCGCTCGTGGCCAAGACAAATATGTGTCCAACACTTCGGAATAACAGTGGAGCTCATTCACTGAACAGCTGACTTTCCGCAACTTATGCTGTCATCCGGAATTAAGTCTTTATTTTGTCATCCCTGACATTTGTGATTAATCACATATGATTGGGATTGACTATAATAATTATAATTTACAACAGATGTGACTAAATATGCTCGTCCACTGAAAGTTACAACATTTTTTTGCTGTTTTTAATCTCGTTTACGGTGCCTTCACTGTCCTGAACTGAAAGGTTCCCTAGTATGAGAGTCTGCGTCTGTTTATTGTCCACTTGTCTTGAGTTAAATCGAGGCCAATGACTCCAGCCTGAACCACAGCTGGGTCTGGAAAGCCAATGCTGGAACAGAACAACAGATCTCCTGGAAGCGTGACAACAGTCCAGACGCCTCTGAGCTGGTTTTGTTATCTTCACAATAGCACAAGCTGTGAGTAACTTTATACCTGACGATGTGGGGAATGATGATTCGCATCAATTTGATGTGCAAAACCTGCAGTTCAGGGGATTTCTACAGTCTCTCCTTTGTAGCTTGATTCTGGAGCAGTTATCTGTGATAACCAGATGTGATGGCCACATACATACTGTGGCTCCATATGAGACACACAGGTAAAAGTAAAATAACACTACAGTTGCCATTATCTGCCACCCTTGCATTGCGAAGAGAAATAAACATCATCTCTATAAAAGCCACCCTCAGGGATTTAATATGTCTTATCATACAATTAAAGTTACTTCTACTTGTTGGATACTCACACACGTGATGTTGTGGTTTTGCTGACATTCTTCTCCTCCTCCACCTCATCGTCTGAGCTGCTGCTGGCTGTGGCCTCAGAGTCCAAGGCCTCCTGCAGGCCTCTCAGCACCGCCTGGCTGGAGCGGCTCAACTCTCTGTGCTCCGTGAAGGAAGATGATGCTGTGGACGACTCTAGTGAAGACAGAAAGGGTTTGCCACCCACTTGTGGAGGTACTATACCAAGATGGCTGGAGTCCAGGCTGTCGTTAAGTACATCCCCAAGATGAATGTGCTGTTTCAGCCCCTCCAGCTGCTGGTTGCAGTGTCGCAAAGCGTGCTCTCCGAGCAGGGCTTGCAGTCTCTTCTGCAGCCTCCAAGCTTGGCCTTGCAACTCTTCCTGCCTAGAGAGCTGCTCCTTCATGGCCTCCTCCAGCACAGCTCTGGGTACCAGCTGGTCAAAGTTCAAGCTGCCACTGCAAGACTGCTCTGAAGCTAGAGGAGCATAGTCCACTCTGGCTGCTCTCTCCTGTGTCAGTGTCGGTGGGGGTGGAGAAAAGGGAGCCCAGTCCTGGGACTTAATCTCCCCAAAGAAATCTGATTGAGAAACACTAGTCAGTGTGAAAGGGGAGCGGTGCACATCACCACCATCTGGCCCACATTCATGAGCAGCACCCCGGCCATGCAGCAAACAAGCCTCTTGGCTATTGTGCTCAGGGACAGGGCCTAAAAACATGTCTGGTACACCTGGTAGGACCGAGACCACCTGATGAGAATCTCTCGGATCTTCATTAAAGGAGAGGAATCCGAGGAGAGAAGCAGGGCTGGAGAGGACCACCGACTCCCACTGGCTGGCAGACGCCTCCAGACATGGGGGAAGCACAGGGTTGGCAAGGACCTTCAGGGGTCTCGCTGGCAGGCAGGGGTCCAGAGAGGGACAGAAGGAGAGGTTCAGCCACATCTGGGCGTCACCGTCCTCTGTGGGCCTCATGTGAGGATCCAGCTCAGTCCTGTGCATGGCTCTCCCATTGGAGTCCCCTCTGACAGAGGAAAGAGGTGAGGACAGGTGGATGCCATGGCCATCTTTCAGGATTTTGGTCAGGGCTGGGGCCATATTGCTTTCTGAACCCCTGAGGCTTTAGGCAGCCATGATGGAACACTTCACAGACTGCCTCTTAAATGATCTGACGGTTAGAGAGACATTTAAGACAGTAAGAAAAAAATACATGTTGATGCCAAATAAGCTATAAAATATCTTTAAAGAACAGTTCAAACTAGAAAATACTTTTGGTCTTAAAATACTGTGACTGTAAAACATCACTGTCTCGTTAATGTCTGAGAATCGCTTGGGACAGATAAATATTTAAAGACAGGAAAACAGACACAACAGACAAACCAGCTGTTGCTCAAAAGCACCACATGTTCACATCATGTATTTCTTTACGCTGTATATATCAGTTTAATTCCATTTATATTTTTCTATATATATATATATATATTTCTACTTATTACTGCTGATGTCATGTTGTCCATCTTTATATACAGTTTATGGTTCAACTTTTTGGTGATGACGGACAAATATTCCCCATAGTGTTCTTTACTATATGAATAATTTGGTGGTGACATTGGGAAACCGTTGGAAAGACCAACTAACTGAGTATTTACATCCAAACAGTAGAATAAATGTGATTTATAACAATAAGGCGCCAGGTCGACACCAAACGTTGAGAAAACAGTGCAGGAGGATCCGGGTAACAACGGGTTCAATGCACCGTGTGGTAGTTAGTTCACGCAGAATCAAATAAACCCTGAATAAACCGTGTGAGTGCCTGATAACGGACGTCAACGTCAACTCTCCGTGTTGTGATCACTCACCTGAGCAGGAGGGGAGCCGTTGACTTGTCATCTCTGATTCCTGAAGGATTAACGCCTGGATATTTTACGTCTTTTTTCCTTTTTCTCCTTATTCGCTCTTCTTGGTTTTTCCCGAAGCAGCTTGTTGAAATCAGATCAGAGGGAAACCAACAGTTGTTCAGCGGTGAGATCAGATCATCCACTGCTCTGTGAACTGAGTGTGTGTGTTTGTGCGTGTGTTTGAGTGTGTGTGTGTGTGTGTGTGTGTGTGTTTGTGTGTGTGTGAGTCCTCTTCAGTCCAACTGACACACATCTGAAGAGAGGGGGCTGGACCTGACTCGTGGTGCCTTCAGGGCCTCCACAGAAGCTCAGACCGCAGAGCACTCGGAGGGAAAGATCCCACCTTCACTCCGCCTACATTCAAATTTCAAGAAAATACGGTTTTGTTTGTACCTGAAAAAGCAAATTTGACTCCGGATAAGTTGACATTCCTCCATATTGTGATTGTTTTTATCAAGCAACAAATTACAGAGACTTCAATTTCAGTATTATGGTACAATATGTTATTTTATATAAAAGTCTGACCCACAACAACAACATCAAATATCCCACAGCTACAAAGAAAACATACAAGTAATTTAACACAAATATTTGTCACAGTTGTGAAGAATCGTGATCACAAGACAATTATTTCATAACTGCATCAGATAAAATAAGATGAAACAAGATGAGAATAAACAAGATAAAATGAGATGAGATCAAATAAAATGAGATTAAACAAGGTAGGATTAAATACAAAATCAGAATTCCTTATTTCTTACAAGCTTCGTCGTCAGCATTCATTCATATAGATTTGAGGGTAATAACATTTGTTAAAGTAATCTATTCTACATTAATCTATTCTATTCTATTTCTAAATAAGCAAACCAATGGACTGCGGTGAAAACACAACCTTCAAATTAAATCCTCAACCTGATCAGACACCCAATAATCACTATGACATTTGGACATCAACAGTTAAGAGTATTAGATATTTAACCCGATGTCAGCTGGCCATCGCCTGTTACCACGCCAACTTTACACAGTGCTTTGAGTGCCGTCCACATTCTGACTGCCCTTTGCCTGAATACAGCCTGACCGATCCCCAGGTTGACCGTGGTGCCTGATATGAACAGTGAGGTGACAGTGAAAAGGGCCCAGTAACCTAAGAAAAAGTTCGACGAGTAGACTTCACTGAATGAGGTAAAGAGGTAGTAGATGGCATAGAGGAAGTACACGGCTCCTTGGCAGGCCCCAGTGACGGCTACTCTCATATGTCTTTGAATCCTCGGCGCGTTGAAGCAGTTGCCGCTCAGTGCCACGTTTCTCATGTGTCTGTAGAGGTAAAGGATCATTGAGAAGCTAGAAACGCTCGTGACACACAGACACACCAGGATGTAAGCCATGAAGATGTAGAAACAAACAAAGTTGAAGAAGCCCAGGTCAGAGCTACATTCTGTCCTTGTGCTGTTAGGGTAGCTCTTGAAACATTGACTTGTCACACTCGCAATGACGTTGAGCAGAAGAACCATCTGGTCGAGAAGAAAGGCCCAGATCATGAAGGACTTTATGTTCCTCTTTACCCAGATCCAAAGAGCTCGACGTGCAGGGACAATCTGGACATAGTAGTAGAAGATTAGCCGAACGTAACACATCATGCTGTTGTTCATGAAGTACAGCACCATCACCCAGGACACGGCAAACCATTTTAAGTCTTTACGGTCCTTTAACACATAATACAACAAAGGCAAAGAGACACAATAAATTATAGAGCAACAGACAAGACATTCCAGAATGGTCTTCAACGGCTGCTTGAGTTTCTGTCGGCTGTGCGACAGGGAGATCAAACAACACGCGTAGAAGATGTTCGCAGTGAGGCTGACGAAGATGAGAGGAGCATTGATCAGTACAAAAGCCTGATCACTGAGATCGAGCTGTTGACGTGCCATCGGTGCTTAAGAAAAGTCCGACGTATGAAATGTTCCCCTCTGAGTGTGCCTGTTTTATGGTCTCTTCTACACCAGTCTTTTAAAAGGGAAACCAATGTAAATGGACCATTACAGTAATACATCATGTAAACAACCATACCCAATGTGGCATAGCATGTAAATACAAACTATTACCTCTGAACACTGCAAACCAGGAGAGAGAGCTTTACTCAAAACTTAGAGCATCTGTAAAGCTCACGTACAAGCATGTTGTACTTTCTTTGCTTAATCCATTTGCATTCATACACATCGATTTCTGTCATGCACCCTGAAAATAAAACCAAGAAATTGTCGTGTAGGACTTTTGACAGTAGTTTTGTGACTGTGTTTTGTTTCTGAGGACATCAGACAGACTGTAAAGACATTCAAAAACTTTTCAAGGGTAGCGGGGGGGCTGGAGCTTATCCCAGCATGTGTGAGCCATACGTTACCTAACCAATGGGTATTTATTAACCCACAGGAAGCCAACTTGAGTGGAGCAGACACACAAAAGGCATCAACGTTTCAAGCCAGCCAGATCTTTCAGTTAACAGATACATACATTGACTTTCCTGACATCTAGCTGTGAGTAATCATTTATCTTTACCTCCCTTAATATGTAACTTGGACGCCATGTTCAGCTACGATAATAGCGCTGCCTCTCTGGGCTCATGACTTCAGTAGTTTCATAAAGTGACAATAAAGCCACAATGACGTTCAAGAAATATCTGTAATAAGTAAGAATATCTTTATTATATTTTTTACTTATTTAAAATATATTTTAACTGTTGATGGTATTCTTTTGTGCCAAAATTTTAAATCTGACTTACTATTTTACCAAAAATGTAATATTTGTGGAAAATAACATTTTTACTTGTTTATTATCAGTAATTTAGATTTTAAATTATTTAACAATATGAATTAAAGTTCTTAAAGTTACAACTCAAACTGTGTCAACAACAGAATAAAAATGTGAATGATTCAAAAGACTTTCAAAGATAATTTCATTAGAGACAAAATGCTCTGATATATTTTTTATTTAAATAAGCACGTCTGACTAAAACGCCAGAGTCAACAGATCATAAAAACACATATCATAAAAAATACATAAAAATAGCACTTCATCAGAGATATCTAATTATTATACACCTTTACATTCAAACACTTAAAAACATTCTGGTATACAGTTCATTATTCCTCACACACACACAATCATCAATACTTAGAGGACATACGCGAGCACACACACACACACACACACACACACGCATTTAAAGCAACATATTTTCCCCCTCCAGTCAGTGTGTATGAATGAGATGTTCACCAGCTACATATACAGGATATCAACATACAGGGAATAAATAAACATCATTATCAGATCAGGAAGTCGATCCTCACGTTACGCTGGTGTAAAAATGAACTTACAACCTTCAGTGGTTTGTTATTATCATGTTCCATCAATATGAAGAAACGGATCATTTCCATACGACAGCAGTGGCACGCACATATTCATATTTCAGCACTTAAAGGACCATACATCATCAATGTTATTTTTGCATGTTCTGGTCTATTTGGGACACATCACATATAGTTTATAATACTGCTGTTTTGAATAGAATGTAAATGTGTTTTTCCAGATTCCTCACACACATATTTCTGTGCACAGTTGATAAACAAAGTTAAATTTCTATTTCTTTTACTTTCAATTGTGCATTTACGCATTTTTCATAGGTCTGCAAAATTGTTTTTCTTGACAAATGAGAATCAGTGGCTTCCTGGAGGACAGGAAAACACATGACACCACCTTTAACGCCACAGCGGTAATGTAAAGTACATGCAAGTTGAAGTAAGTGAGGTAAAACATGCAAAAACACTGAATTCATCACAAACTTACTTTTACTTGCAAACATGTGTATTTCTCTCACACACACACACACACACACACACACACACACACACACACACACACACACACACACACACAGTCACTCACTCACTCAAACACAGACATTTACATAATTAATGTGCAACCCTGAATGCAGATGGTCAAATGGGTTTTTAAAAACAGTGAAGCTAACACACGAGCGTCTTCACTGTGAAAACCATCATGACACATCACAGTATGAGAGACGGTGAGTTTTCCGTGTGTGTGTTTCAGGAGGAGCAGTTAGAAGTAGTCTCTTCTTCGTGAATCATCACTAATGAAGGAGGGGTTCCACTGGGCGGGGTAGATGCAGGAGTGGCGAGAGCCCGGCAGACCTGTGAACGGGTACAGGCCGTTTCTCTCCAGGTCCGAGTTACGCAACGCGGGCTGAGGGGATGGATACAAAGAGAGAGAAAATCAACATGTTTTTCATTAACAGATTCCTCTTGTCAGGTAGAGTTACTCATCAGTCTTATCCAAACACACAAAACGAAACCCCAACTCGAGCGAGAAAGACAAATCTAGGAACATGACAATTTAATAAGAGATTGTGTATTTTAGGTCTCCTTACAGAATAGTAAATGTCAGTCATCTGCAGCAGGTTCTTGGTGCTGCCGTTCTCTTGCATCTCGATCGTCTCTCGGCCCCACTCCATGGATATGCGGTTATTTTTGGGGAAGTCAGCGTAAGGGGACATCTGCAGATCTCCACTCTTGAAGATGATCTTGTTAATGTCATTCTTATCTTTCCTGGGAGATAAAAACATGACTTGGCTTAACTTTTGTGGAGCTGTCAGGCATTCTACGGTTGACATAAATAGCAAAACAGGGACAAAGTTCTAATGCAAACAATATCTGCAGACTTACCTGCAGCAAGTGACAGTGAGAGCGATGATGAGGATGAGGAGCATAGCGCCCCCTGCAGGTGATACCACAATTGCGATCAGCTTGTAAACTGCAACATCAAATAACCAGATACAGTATTAAATACTACACATAAAAAATCAACGCACACAACGATCACACGATGAGAAAATAAATGAAATGTCAGTTTTTTCAGTAACTTACAATTTCCACAGTTGAATCCTCCAAATCCAAACGTGCACCTGAAAGCAGAGACAGAATCTGCAGTGAGAATATGATCCTAAATCTTTTAATCTAACCTCTGATACTGTAGGTAGAAAAAAAAATTGAGCCAAACTTACAGGACACAGGTGCCGTTTTCCAGCTTGTAGCCATCCCCACAATCTGGAAATAAACATGTTGTTCAGAAAAAAATCCAATTACAGTTTCCTTTACGGGCTACAAAGGCCAAAAGTGTTTTACTGTTATTAAGTGTTCTTAATTTGTATGAATCTACTTTTCCCTCAGTATTTTGTTTTAGTCAGGAAGGAAACATTTACTTTTCTGTTATATATATATAACAGAAAAGGAAACGTTTAATAACATTTTAATTGTATAAAATTATCTGTTTTATATTTTGTCTGCTTTTGCAGTCAAGGCTCCTCAGCTCCAGGCCCGAAGATCTGAGGCTTGCAGAATCAATGACATCTTTTAAATTACTTCTTAAAACATATATTTTTGTTATCTTTTGTTAGTTTTAATAAACAATTGTTTTGACAGTAGTTATTTTTATTGTTATTGTTTTACTGCTGTGTTTTGATGTTTTAACACTACATCAATTTACTCCCCAATCTTGTTTCCCTCAGTCCTGAAAATGTTTATCCTGTTTCAACCTTGTAATGCACTTTGTAACCATATTTTGAAAAGTTATATTTAAATAGAGTTTATTATTTTTACTATTATTATTAGTTGTAGTAGTAGTAGTAGTCGTAGTATCAGCAGAAACCAGGAGAGAGAAAAAGTGAGCTTACCGAGACAGGACAAGTCCTCAGGATTGTGTTTGTAGTATCCTTGAAGACACTGGCAGTACGCTGTGCCTCCGCTGTCTGTGCACGTGGAGCGCTCGGTGTCACACTGAGCCTTCTGAGCCACACACAGACTCTCCACTGGAACGCAACGTGGACAGAGTTAGTACCGACACAGGAATCCGATCTTAAACTGGACAACACGGGATGTCCCAAGAAGATGGAAAACACCAAACATTTACTTTGTCATATCCCATCGATGTTGCAACAGGGTAGACATATTGTCTCAGTTACTTTACTGCTATTGTTTGTTCTTTAAATACTTACTACTTCAACTTGTGTTTACTGATATTTTATTGAAGAACTATATTTTATACTTCTTTTGCTTATATTTTACTATATAGTTGCTTATTACTTTAATAATTGTATATTTCTTTTAGTAAATATTTAAAACAGGCACAATTTGATTTCAGGATTGACCTTTTTGTAATGTTGTGCTTGCACAAGGACAATAAAGTTCTTGAATGTTGAATTCATGTGTACGGTTCAGTTCCCTGCCTTTCCCTCAATTCACTATCAGGTTTCATCTCAAGAAGAGACCATAATATATTAACCCACCAGCCATGGGTACTTTGAAAGACACTATATTAATCCAAGTTATTATTTATGATATTGAACGGTTGTCTATTAGTGCTATTATAGAATTCCCTGTAGCATGAAGGTGAAGGGAAGTACAGCAGCTGTTTTATTGCTTTAACTGTGTAATATTTTCACGAATCTATCATGGCACCTTTCACAGGGGACATTTTACAGCTGCATTCTGCCCTCTAGTGGCTCTGAACATGTTTTTAACTTTGATAGTGGGGCCCCAATCCTGTTTACAGGAGGAAATAGTATTTAAACTAGAAATAATCATTATTATGTTGTTTACAATGTGGCTGTGGTGGTTCTGTTTACCGGTATAAGTGAATTGGCGGTTCAGGACCATACGGCAGTGCGCCATGGAAGAGCTGCAGTTGCTCAGAGACATCTGGATGCTGTTGTAGACTTCAGCGCTCGTCACGTCGGTGGAGATGGAAAACATGTTGACAGCAAAGATACGAAGCCCGTCCTCTTCTCTGCAGGAGGAGAGCAGAGGTCAGCACAGACGTCGACACTGACAAAATGTTCAGGTTGTATCAGTTAGACTAAAACATTTTGCAGTTCTGACATAGAAATTCAGCTTTTTTTCTCTTGTACCAATGATTTGTTTTAAAAATACATCGACAAACAATAAAAAAAAGACATGAATCGTAAGGTTTATCGAAGAACTCACTTCTTACTCAGAGTCGAGCGGCTGTAGCCTTGAAGGACTGACAACGACGCATTGAGCTGCAGTGACGACAGGAAGAGAGTGTGTGTGAGTTACTTAGTCATTCAGATTTTCTCAGAAATGAGCAGAGAGGAAGATGCAGTGACGTGGACTGCCGCTCACCAGCTGAATAATCTCCCTCTGGATCTCATGCATGGTGGAGCTCTTCAAGATTACAGGGTCTTGTGGCAGCCTGTTGAAGCTGAACGTTCCCAGAAATGTCTTTGCTGTGAATAAAAATCAGAAGCAAAGAAGTTTGAGAAAATAACTCAGCTAAAAAAATTATAGTCAGTATGTATGTGTATATACAGGGATCTTACCTCTGGTGCAGGTGCGTCCGTCCTCGAGGTCGAAGCCGAGCGCACATTCGCAGCTGAAGGAGCCTCGTGTGTTCACGCACCTGGAGCCAACCGGGCAGGGGTCCCTCTCACATTCATCCATATCTGGGCACACAGAACAAAAAGCTATTACAATAACACACCCACTGAATCCATAGAGCTTAGACCTAATCTTTGCATTCCACACTGTTCATCAGGATGAAATACGTATATCTGGAAATTTCATGCTTGGATGCACAGAGACGAAAAACTTAAAGCCGCTTGAAACAACATTGTTATCGAGAGTCAGGAAAAAGAAGAGGAGAGAAGAGAAGCTCACCCTGGTTGCAGGTCGGTCCTGTCCACGCCTGCTGACATTGACAGGTGAACTGATGCCTTTTGTAGCTCACACACATCCCTCCGTTCAAACAAGGGTTTGACATACAGGGGTTTCCTGGAGGACAGACGGGAGAGCAGACATTTTAACATGAAATAGATGCAACTGAACCTTTGAAAATGATCTTATTCTTATTATGTCTTATTATTCTCATGATGTAAAATGTTTGTGATGCCCATTTCCATGCCAGACCTCATTTTAGTACATTTATATTTTTGGAATAGGTGAGATTTATTTGCATGGTGCAGTAGCTGGACAAAAGTGTTCATTAATTAATAAAAGCTCTATACCTAAATAGACCACAACCTTTACAAATGTGATTATTTATTATTTACTATTTGTGTCAAAATGGCTGCTGTGAAAAAGGATTATTATCAGTTTCCATAACCGAAGAAAAGAGAGTCTGACTACCAACCTTGCTTTAAAAGCAGCATGCCAATAATTGCTATTTACAGTGAAAAAAGAGAGTGAACTCACTTGGTGGTGGTGGTGGCGGTGCCTTGGTGGGTTGGATGTCAGTGGGTGACGTAGTAACCACCAGCTCTGTGGTCCCCCTCTCACTCGGTCTCCCGGTGGTGTGCAGGACCTCTGTGCTTCTGGTCGGGGTGCTGTGGGTGATGGGCGTGGTGACATACTGGTCGTGAGAGGTGGTACCTCCCAGAGTGCCCGTTTCTATCTGCAGGGTGGTGCCTTTTGTGGGGTTAGCACTCTCTGTTGAGGGACCCTGGGTTTGGCTCGTTGACGCACGGCGAGTTGTGTGCCGTGCTGTGGTCTGCAGGGCTGGGGTGGAGGCTGTGGTGGGGGGTGTGGTGTAAGTGACGGTGGCCTCGGTGAGTAACTCTGACGTCGTGCTGCTGCTGGTGCTGGTGCTGCTGAAACGGGAGGATGAGGTCGCTGGTAGAGGAGGGCTGCTGGTGGATGTGGTGGAGGAGGCGAAGGCTTTAAAAGTATCTTCTTCTGTTATCTGTGATCTGTTGATGAGAAAATAAATAAATCAGTTTCTCACTGACTCCTGACAACAACTAAGAACGTCTTCATTACTACAGCCTAGTTCATCGGAGGACTGACACAACAACTTCTCAGAAACTTAAAACTCTAATAGAGCTGAAGTTCTCTGTTAAAACTTTAAAAAAAATACTATAATTAAACTTGTTTTTTGAGCTGTAAACTAAATTATATGACTGTTCTTTCATGAAATACATGAATGCTCATTTTAATATAAAAATGTAAAAAACAGGGCTCATAACACCACCTAGTGTTCAGTCATGTATCTTTCCTTGAATTATTTACAAAGTGTAATAAACAATGTACCTTTCTGTGACAGTAACAGGTGAAGTGTTGAGAGAGACTTCAGTAACCAGCACTGGAGTGTCTGTCAGAAAGTCATCCATATCATGTGTATTGCTTCTGACTGTAGGAGGCGCTGTTGTCAGACCCGGGCCCATAGTCTCCTCTCTGGTCTGGGATGACAGCCCCTCGGTGCCCTCCTGGTTCAGAGTGCTGAAGCTCTGCGAGGCCTCGGTGGAGCTTCCCACATCAGATACCGTCTCCACCTCTGTCCCTGAGATGCTGGTCGGACCTCCTGTGGCTGAGGTGACAGGAGGCGTGGAGGAAACTGTTACGTCTGATTGGTCAGTGCTGAGCTCTGTCACACTGAGAGGCGGCGTCGAGTCGGAGGTCTCCTCAGACTCTGATGTTTGTTGATGCCAGGTGGCGTTTGGTGGTTGAGTTAAACTCTGGGTTCCCCTGGACCCTTCTGGGCTCCCAGTCTCTGAAAACGTCCCCTTGAAGGACTGGGTCATGTGTTCGTCTGTTGCGTCCCTGCTGTCAGTCCGAGTGGATGGGGCGCTGTGGGTGTAGTCCTCAGTCTCTGTGGCCCGAGCCGGAACACCCCAGGTAGAGGGGGGCTGATAGGAGTTGGAATCCTCTGTGAATGCAGAGGAGGTGCTGTTGTTAGAGGAGGAGGTGACGGACAGCAGGGTCCTCTCCCTTCCTCGGCTGTTGGCCGAGGAAGTGTAGGTGCGGTCGGTGTGGATGGCTGTCTGCGACGCCAAGGCTGTGGCGTCTCGCAGCCGCAGAGTGGTGTCTGGGTGGTCCTGGGGCAGGCTGGCGTCCTCTGTCAACGTCCAGGATCTGGCCTTCCAGGACACAGGGTGGGAGACGCTGGGCACCAGGTCTGTGATACCTAAGTCCTTCCAGCCACTGCTGCTGCCGCTGCTACTGATGCTGCCGCTGCTAATACTACTGATGCTGCTGCTGCTACCGCTGCTACTGCCGCTGCTAATGCTACTGATGCTGCTGCCGCTGCTACTGCTGCTGCCGCTGCTAATGCTACTGATGCTGCTGCTGCTGCCGCTGCTGCTGCTGCTGCCGCTGCTGATGCTGCCGCTGCTACTGCTGCTGCTGCTACCGCTGCTGCTGCCGCTGCCACTGCTAGTGCTGCTACCGCTGCTGCTGCCGCTGCTGATGCTGCTGCTGCCACTGCTAGTGCTGCTACCGCTGCTGCTGCTGCTGCCGCTGCTGCTGCTGCTGCCGCTGCTGCTGCTGCTGCTGCCGCTGCTGATGCTGCTGCTGCTGCTGCCACTGCTAGTGCTGCTACTGCTGCTGCTACTGCTGCTGCCGCTGCTGCCACTGCTGATGCTGCTGCTGCTGCCGCTGCTGATGCTGCTGCTGCCACTGCTAGTGCTGCTGCCGCTGCTGCTGCTGCTGCCACTGCTAGTGCTGCTGCTGCTGCTGCCACTGCTAGTGCTGCTGCTGCTGCTGCCGCTGCCGCTGCTGCTACTGCCACTGCTGATGCTGATGCTGCTGCTGCTGCTGCTGCCGCTGCTGATGCTGCTGCTGCCACTGCTAGTGCTGCTGCCGCTGCCGCTGCTGATGCTGCTGCTGCCACTGCTAGTGCTGCTGCTGCTGCTGCCACTGCTAGTGCTGCTGCTGCTGCTGCCGCTGCCGCTGCTGCTACTGCTGCCGCTGCTGCTGGCCTCAGTGGTGGCTACAACAAGGGTGGAGGAGAGCGGCTCAGTAGAAAGATTGATCTCTAGTGATCTGCTGCTCGTTTCTGTGAAGGTTTGTGTCTCCTCCGTGTCTGTGGGGAAACAAAACAATGTTCTAAATGAAAAGTTCTCATCTTCAGACAAGAAGAACAACTGTGGCCTGTTATTACAACTTCACAGTATTAGGGCACAGTCACACATACCTGAATGCAAAGGGAATATAACAGGTCAAAGTTTAACTCCACGTGAAGCCATGCTACTCATTTCCTGCGCCATAAGAAGCAAATGTTTTATTCTATTGCTATCTTACAGTCAACTTGAATACAGTAGGAACGTTGCATTGGCTTCCTGTTTGTTTTGGCAATGATTTTAAGATTTTATTGATGACATTTAGATCTTTACACAAGCTGTGTGCATCAAGGATTTACAATATCCCCATGAGCCTGCATGCCATCTTAGATCAGGTGGTAGTGTTGTCTGGTGTTTCGAAGATTGGTGACTGTCATGCTTTTGCAGTACGGACCAAACTCTGGAATAAATTGTACCAGCTGAGATCAGATATGCTACATCTGTTCCTGCTTTCACACCCTTTTCAACTATGGGTGATTAAATTAAATTTACTGGTTAATTTTATTTATTTTATTTTTATTAATTATTTGAATTTTAGTTTTTATTTAGTTTTATCGACGGTTTATTGTTTCATGCTCTTGTAAAGCACTTTATAATGTCGCTCCGAAAAGTGCTAGTATATAAATAAAGCTTATTATTATTATCATTATTATTATTGTTGTTATTATTATTTTAGGTGAATGTTTGTACTGGGAATCTACACTCTTAATATTTTCTCTTCAGTCTGTTTTCTTCCAGCTTTCTCATCACAAATTAAAATTACAAACTGTCAAAAGATTCACTTCCACATGCTGTGGCCAACAGAGGGCGCTGACCCTGCAGACTGTGTGCAGCCTGCAGAATTGGGGGTGGGGGGGGGGGGGGGGGAATACTGTGAGGTGCTGTAGTTTGCTGCAGGGGCAATAATTTTTGGGTGGAGAACAACTGGCAGCCGAGCTCGTCTGCTCTAACAAAGGCTTTATGTCCTAAATATGGCGGTGACGGTCCCCACTGGGAATCGGCCATTTCCTTCCTAAAGCTGAGCGAGCACAAGGCGCTGGCAGAAAACTGTCACCATGGATCTGGGCGTGGGTTCACGTTCATTGTGTGTTTTTATTGTTCTTTAGGTCGTATTAACAAAACCACACATTTCCAGAAGTGAAATGTCAAGAAAGGTATGAGGTTATAAAGTTGAGATTGTTGCTTTATTTTGACATTAACATTTGACAGTGAAGCAGAAATCGTGGAGAGAGAGCCCTGTTTGTCTTGTCCCCTGTCAGATTCAGTCTGGGGGTACTGACATTAAATTAAATTAATCTGTGGCAACCTGCCCTGAAAATGGTTTTGAACTCGCTACTTTAAAGCGGCATTAATTATCCTTTGTTCACTTGGGGGAGAAGAACAAACTGAGAATGCAACACATTATCACTTTTATCACTTTTTAAGTTGATTATAGTATCTTTGCATGTTTTCAACTAGTTACACATCCAGTAAACACAAGCTAGCAGTAGCCTTTCATGTAGAGATTATGTGCATATGACAAGATTAAATCCCAATATTTACCCCCTGTTAGCTCCATTTTGGTCTCCACCAACTCCTTAATAAAATGTCTGACTTTTTATTAACTTTGAACTGAACTTTGTTTTGAAGCAAATTTATAATTTTGTCTAAATACTGTTTGTTGCTGAGCAGGTGGAGTACAGAGGGGTTTATCAAAGTTTTTGTCAGTTAAAAAAATTCAATGAAAATAAAAAATAAACCAAACATCTGTTTGCTGAAAGACGCCAAAAACTTGGTGGTGGTGCTAATCGGAACTACTGATTTGGATGATAATTATTATGCATTGCAGAGCTCAACTGATTCAGTTGGCTGATAAAAATTGGCCGATAAATACATATTTTGGAGAGTAAACGTCAACAATGCAGAAACGGTGTGCATTTATATTAAAATTGTATTTGAAAGAATTCTGTATATTTCCTTGATTAAACATTTATATATTTGGTTGTATTTATGTTTTTTTTGTATTTATAGTTATTTATATGTTTATGGCTACACTGTAAAATGTCAAGCCTCAACTAACTTAAATATCAGCATCACCATTGGCCCTAAAATATCCCTATTGGTCAGGATGTAATGAAGGGGCATAGGATCCGTTGTTGACATCAAGATATAACTTAGTTATAACAAAGATGAGCTGTATCTCTCTGACCTAAAGCCTTTTCTAAGCACACCCCTGATGCTGTGCTGTGTGACAGCACTCTATGTGTCTGATCCCCAGGACTGGAGCAACAACAGTGGGAGCTGGACACCTCTTGACATCCACCACAGTGACCAGCAGCCACCATCCAATACCAATGGAGGGATGGAGTTCAAGTGTCACAACAGCTCATCTACTGGGAGTGTTATAGGGAGAACTGGGCCACCAGACTCGATCGTTCTCTCTCACTTCCTCCGCATGTGTCTCTCTCATTATTTCATTTTCTCTCTTTGGATCCAGCAGAACTCAGACTGGAACGTGGTGTTGGCAGCGAGTGAAGGACACTCCCAGATTCTCTGCTGTTTATCGCTCAGCTCTCAACTCTTAACACAGTTGTCACTGTGAGGATTTTTTCCACATCTGTCATACTTCATAAATACTGTGGCTTGGCATTGTAGGTATATGCAGTATGTTCCAACACAGTAATGAAAACAGCTGATTGAAGGAGGTAGCAGTGTTTTGAATATTTAATGTTTTATTTACAAAAGGCCAAATAGGAGATTTAGATGAGGATTTTTACTATTGTCAAGTATCTAAGGTTGATTCACAGCTCAGTTAGTGAACCTGAATGACTGGATCAAGGCAGGAAAGCTGGACTGGGGTCAAATCTGAGTGATTTATTTCCACTTGTCATTCCTTAGGAGCATCTTCAGTTATTTTCCCTCGTGGATCTTTAACCATTTCACAAGGTTTATGGTAGTTTATATGTATTACTATAAAAGAAAAGTACTGTGGTTTTTACCTGAACTGAGCTCATTGGTGGACTCTACTGAACTCTACCGTCCTGCATACTGCACGTTGTAAGCCAACCTAACCATGCTGTGTTAAAAAAGCAGAGGTTTGAATGATCCATGCAGGTTTCCATACACCTTATCAACATCTGCATGAGCTGGTGATCAAATCTCAAACACTTCACCCCTCCATCGGCACAGTGGTGAGTAGATGATGAGTGAATTTTCATGTTTCGGTGGACTTTAAGGTGGATTTACCCTCCTCTTTACCAGAACCACAGGTGTAAACATACAGTAAGAGCCTTAAAACACTTTTTACACTGAAGTAGAAGTGAAACAATTACACAAGGAAAACTAGTAATGGACAGAAAGAAATTATAACAAATCCATCCATCCATTATCACACCGCTCCGAGGCGTTGTGATAAATAATCATACTAATTTCCTTATTTAAGTCATTTTTAAAGCAGAAATACGAAAAAGCAATTAAGAGAGAATAAAAGATTGAATCTCTAATGGGAATAATGGTTGGTTCCAGCCTTTTAATGAGGCAAACAAGACCAACAAGTAAAGCGCCTGTCTTCACTGTGGATACAAGCAGTGACTTCACTCTTAATGTTGACAAGATAGGGCTGAACAATGTGGTCGATAACGATAATTATTATCTATGTCACATTATTATGTCTTTTAAAGTTTAAAGACTGGTTTTTGCTCCTGAGTTAAGGTTGTGGTTTAAAAATCTGAGGTATATCCATTATATGTTAAGGGATAAATCATGATTATTATTTAACCTTTGTTATATTGCTATGGAAATTACATTGCAATGATTATTGATTGATTATTGATAGTTTTATTGCACATCTCCACCTGTTATCATAAATTAACTTTATTGTTCTCAGTGTTACAGCTTATTTTAATGTGTTGAGAGTGAAAGTAAATATATGATCCAGCCATTCACATGTGGGACAGTAGGTAAAGACCATAGACTGTTTATAAAAAGGTTAAGACAGTGGACTGTTTATATAAAGTTTAGGACAGTGGAGTGTTTATATAAAGGTAAAGACAGGGGACTGTTTATAAAAAGTTTAGGACAGTGGATTGTTTATATAAAGTTTAGGACAGTGGAGTGTTAATATAAAGTTTAGGACAGTGGAGTGTTAATATAAAGTTTAGGACAGTGGACTGTTAATATAAAGTTTAGGACAGTGGTTTGTTAATATAAAGTTTAGGACAGTGGTTTGTTAATATAAAGTTTAGGACAGTGGTTTGTTAATATAAAGTTTAGGACAGTGGTTTGTTAATACAAAGTTAAGGACAGTGGATTGTTAATATAAAGTTTAGGACAGTGGTTTGTTAATACAAAGTTAAGGACAGTGGAGTGTTTATATAAAGTTTAGGACAGTGGACAGTTAATATAAAGTTTAAGACAGTGGATTGTTAATATAAAGTTTAGGACAGTGGACTGTTTATAAAAAGTTTAGGACAGTGGAGTGTTAATATAAAGTTTAGGACAGTGGTTTGTTAATATAAAGTTTAGGACAGTGGAGTGTTAATATAAAGTTTAGGACAGTGGAGTGTTAATATAAAGTTTAGGACAGTGGACTGTTTATAAAAAGTTTAGGACAGTGGTGTTAATATAAAGTCAGTGGACTAACATCATGAGGTGCACTTGCCGCAGCAGGCCTCAGTGACTAGTGTCTTACCGAAGTTTCCCCCCGCAGCAGCAGCAGCAGCAGCAGCAGCAGCGGTGTGTGTGAGCAGGTTCCTCTGTGATGGGGATAAACTCTCGCTGGAGTATGAACTTGAAGTCGCGTTGTTTAACACGCTGCTCAGTTCATCCGCCGAGGTTGAGTGATACGATCCGGGATCCGAGCTGTTGCTGGCGGGGGTCCCTGCCCCGAGGGGCCGCGGCAGACCCAGCAGCAGCAGCGACAGAGACAGAGACAGCCCGAGGACGTGATTCAAAAACCACGTTTCCATGATTCTCAAGACCGCAACACAGTCGCCGATAGTATCCGCGAAGTCGAGTGAATGCCGGGGTGGTCTCCCGGGGACAGCATGAGAGGAGCGGGTCGGCTTTTGGTGAAGTTCGCTGAGAATGGGGATAAATCCTGGTGGAGGTCCGGAGGAGAGGAGCTGGTGCTCGGAGGCGGACAGCGCGGGGAGCGGGAGATAAGAGAGCCGAGGCAGCAGCCTGTTATCACGGCGGAGGAGCCCGGGCTCCTCCCCCTCCTGCTGCTGCTGCACACACACACACACACACACACACACACACACACACACACACACACACTTGTTATCCTACCCCCCAAAAAGTCCATTCATTTCAATGCTTCATTTAAGGGAAAAGATATAACGTTATTGTTTTTTTCTATTATTCTGTATTTCTGCATTGCTTGTATTGGACAGTGTTTCTCAATGTGGCTCATTGTTGTTATTTCAGCCTTTACAAACAAATACTATGTTAGGATAGTAAGAAAATACTTGTTTGTTTGGTTTATTGGCGGGTGGAGACCAATGTGAAGGTGCATTACTGCCATCTCGCTCACACTCTTTGGCACTGATATTGTCTGAAAACTGTTTATCTTCTTCTTCTTCTTTGCTTGATTTATTGGCACACATTTCTCTTAGTTGCTGTTCTCGAGCTCTTATGATTTTAACAAAAGTTCCACAACAGCCACTAAATAGACCTTCTGTTCAGGTCATTTTTAAATATCGCTGTTCCTAGAATTAAGAAAGGCCTTTGGTCCTCAGCATATTCTCACTACACGGGCTTCCTGTTAAATTTAGAGTACAATTTAAAATTCTCCTCCTCGCCTACAAGGCCCTTAATAATATGGCACCATCATACCTTAAAGAGCTCATAGTACCATATAACCATAACCCTAACCCTGCAATTTTACTAAGAAAAGCACAATAACAACCTCAGCCAAACAATTATTGACTGGAGACGTGCAGAATTGAGTTTATGTCTTTTTATTAAACCTTTATGTGTTGCATGTACAAAGGATAACATTTTTTTCCTCATCAGCACCGTGCTGGCTGGACGTCCTGGAGGTGGCCCAGCAATAGAATAATCTGACAATCACCGACTGTGATATATCAGTAAAAGTTAATAAAATAAAAGTATATTAAGACAAAATATTTTCTTTAATGGAAGAAAAAAAACGACAAACTCCAGCTACGTCCACTTTTTCAGACATCTCTCTCATTCTCTTGCACAAACACACACACACTGTAACTCTAGAAACAGTTCAGAGTTCCTCAGCGTGGTGCCATTAAATGTCACTGTGATAGCGAATGTGGCACAACATGAGACACAGTTTGAGGCAGAAAGTGTGGCTTCGGGCTGTCAGCTCTACGACATGCAACAGGAGCAGTGTCTGATTCAGTCAGCGGAGTGATGGAGGTTGCACCATCTTGTCAGACACGATGAATGAGGATTGGTGGTAGCGGTGGCGAGAGGCAAAGTCAGCATTCTCCTCTGTCAGCTGCCTGGTTTTCAGCCCGACCCCGGACAGAGAGGGCGTCACTATGACCTCATCCCGGGGAGATCCTTTTCCCCTGGAGGAGAGGGAACCAGTGCAGAGAAAAACGGTAAGGTTGGGATGGAAGAGTCATTTATGGAAAATACCATATTACTGAAAAAATATTACAAGCAGAATTCCTCATGAAATGTTTTATGACCTTGTAATAGAAGAACCAATAAAAAAAAAGAAAAATCACTCAAGATTCAGCCTGTTTTTAGCAATGATCTGTACAGATAAATACATTTAAATGTTATTATTATAACCTGATTCATTAATGGTGATTTTGTAATGTAACAACAAGCACACAATACCTGCAAATACTATTCAGAGTTGATTTGAGCCACGTGAAAAAGCTGAATCGAGCTGCAATACCTGCAAATACATGTACAAATGAGCTCAACAAGTTCATTCAAATTGTAGCTGCACAAGACAACTGTATAATTAGAAGGTTAGTCAGAGAGTTCATACGTCTGCCAAGGCTGATAGACCACTTTATCACCACATGGATTGAGATTATATACAAATACCATGTACACAGAATCTCTGCAAACTGCTATTTATACTTGTTCAAAGATTTTTCCATCAAGTATTTTGCAAAATGATTTTATTTTAATCCTGGATCTGCCCCTTTGGCAATATCTCACACCAAAAGTTAATGGGTTCTTCCTTGGCCTGTAGCCAACCCTTCCACCAAGTTTCTGTCTAAAAGACCGACAAGCAGCAATGACAGAGGTAATTAGAATAAAAATAATACTTTATTAAGTTTGAATTTACATTGGAGACCTTGCTTGGTGTGTAAATCTCTGAAGCTGTAACATAGCACAGAAGGCGCAAGAGTAACAGTAACAGAGAGTGGCGCGCACACACACACACACACACACACACACACACACACACACACACACACACACACACACAGCATCTCATCGACCACCTGTGCAACAAGTGTTTGACACTCACAGCTCTTGGCACACTGTACTGTGGCGAGTCAGATGCAGAGTGTCCCATCCAGCTATTCCAGAAATCCTATAAGCCACAACAGCTGCCAGCCTTCCAGGCAAAGAGGCCGCAAGTGAAACTCCCAGCAATGTGTGTGATTACGTTACCAGGTCAAATAACCACGGAGCACGGGCATCAAATCTTCATGCTTCATAATTTATAAAATGCATGTTAATGAAGTGTAGTTGGTAACAACTGAACAGATAATCAGACCTAAGTACTAAGGTCACTAATTCCTCTACGAATATCAAAGCAAGAAACACTATAAAGCAGCACATACAATTAGTTACTGTCATGGATTTTTACCTCCAAGTTATGTTTTCTTAATATACTGGTCCATGCAACAAAAACATCAATTTTTTTTTACCAGCATCAATACAAATTATTGGGTTAAGCGATGAATGAAAATTAAGTGAAACAATCACCTATAGGAAGTCCGGGGCTTGTTTTCCCGATGTAGAAGTAGAGCAGCAAGGCCACGACTATGTTTGCCAAGGCATAAACCCACTGGATAACAAACATGATCACTAAAGAGCTCAATGCCTGAAAGGAAAACAAATGATATATTAAGCTAAATCATTGAGTTCTGCAACTATCAGTAATAATTCCATGAGGACAAAAAGAAATATGCAACGAACCCCGATGAGAGCGATCCAGTGGTTGCTGAACTTTGCGTAGATCGAATCCTCCATGGCTTTGATTTCGAAGCTCTGTTGTTCTGCTTTACCTTCAGCACCTGAACATGTTAAATAAAATGAGGGGGTCATGAAAAACAGGTACAAATAGTTGTCTAATGTTTCAGTGGAAAAGCTAATCACCTGTGTTGTGGTTGTGATGGTCGGCACCTAAATCCTGTTTTGTACAGTTTTTGACCTGCGACTCTTCTCTAGCTCTGGGCTCACCGCTTCCAGGCTGCACCTCAGCTTCCTCGTATGGCGGAGGTGAACCTGTTTCCTCTCCTTTCTCTTCTTCTGAGAACATGTTTCTGTTCAAGTCCAAACCAAAGCTGTCCATCAGCGTCTGTTTAGCAGTAGCCTTTCTGCTCTTTCCTCGGCTGCTCAACTCTTGCAAAGAAAAGGACTTCTCAGCCCCCGCGTCAACATTTGAGACAGGGGGAAACATCCGATCCATGTCCTTGGTGAACTCCGATAAAGTGCCTTTGCTCTGCGGACTCTCGCCTCCGCTCCCATAGTTGGGGAGAGGATCTTGAAGAAGCGGCCTGGAGCTCTGTTTGGCAGACCTGCGCTGGTTTCTCTTGGCCAGGGTGAGGGCGTCCCTTTTCTCTTTGCTCTGCAGCTGGAAGGTCATGACCACGCTGAAGTAGGAGTAGTCGATGAAGCTGTAGGTGAGCATGAAGTTGATGGTGACGATGGGAGCGAGCACGTTGACCTGGCCGATGAAAATGAAGGCCATGGTGAGCAGGCTGGTCAGACAGATGGCAGCCACCGGGGTCTTGTTTGGGCCTTTCTGCGAGAGATCAACACAGTAAGGTTAGTGACAGCTGCAACACACAAGACAAATATGGTGGTTTTATGCCAGTCTCATGTTTGAGGTCACTGTGACCTTTGACCATTTGAATTAAATAAAACCAAACCAGCAGAAAGTTAATATTGCATCTTTAGAGATAATTTGTTTCCTCTCAATGATATTTGGATTTATTAGAAATTAGCACTGGGAAGTTTACTTATGAGTATACCATGTCTTATACACACGTATGACTAAGATCTTAGTAAACAACTATCAAAATACAAGTTCATGTTTCTGTTACTACAACTAAATAAACCATTCCACAAAATCTTCTCATGACTTCATGTGGCCTGTGGTTGGTCAGGAGCCACGTTCAGTCATTACTCACACGCTAACCTGACACTGGACATCGGCAAGGCCCATGAGAAAGTCAGTCCCACTTCAGAAATGATGCTAATCTTTCTATTAGAGAATTCTCCACAATAAAAGGTTATTTGAGTTTGACTTCAGGAAGTTTTAATTAAAGTCACCAAAAAATATTTAATGGCTTTGTTAACTTAGAAATAACTTGCTTCCACTAACATTATTTAGTTTAATTTGTGAAGTTACCCTTAGCAGTTAATGTATGATGGAGAGACACAAAATCAAAAAAGTTTTGTTTAGAGTGGAGGTCATGCAACGGGGTCTACAGAGGAATTCTCTGGCTTTTCACCAAGCCTGCGGGTCTACCAAGTGACTGCTGAGTGTCCGGTAGATAATTCATATTTGTATATTTATATATATTCATTTGGCAAAAAGAAAATGAGTGAAAAATCTAACGTTTGCATTTGGTATACACTGGTTAGATGGTAAATTGGTATATTTTTACCATTTACCATCTCAACCCTGTTGAGAAGCGACACAACAATAGTTACTATTTGAAATTGTTATATTTTAGCTCAAAATGTTAATTTTTGTCTAGAATTATAAAAGATAAATGATCAGAACAAAAACAAATGGTTGGCACAACTGCAGGGAATTTTCTTCAAATCTTTTCTTGAGTTGGCCTCAAAATTCTAAGATCTAGTGCTTTCTTTCTGTGCTTTCTGCAGTGCATGTGGTTTGATAACCCTTTTGCTTTCACTTCCCAGGTCCTGTCGTACAGTTTAAGGAGCACTGCAGTGTGCCTGGCGGCCCTCCAGAGCACACAGCGGAGCGGAGCCCTGCCTGTCGCCCTTCCTGCGTTTGTTCTGATGCTTTGATTTGGCCCAAGATGTCTGGGGCCTCATTCCAGCCCGCTGAGAGAGGTCAGGCGCTGCTGCTGTCCCAGGGTAGTCTGAGGAACACTGGGGTGGACGGGGTCAGAGCGGCAACGTGACAACGTGTGTGTAGCAGAAGTGAGTCGTAAGTCTTGGCTGTAATGCGGTCAGCCCACTGAACGCACTTCTACAGAACAGCCCGCACATTATAATTAGGTAGTCGTGTCACTGCTTCCTTTTGAGTCCAGACATCACAACGCCCTGTACATTCATCTTTAGTACATTTTTTTATATACAAAATGCCAGTTACTCTTAATCGGGGACAACATTACTGTTAATATTCTAATAATAAGAATTCAGTTAATGAAAAAACATTTAAAGGTGTAGTTCAGTTCCCGGGGATTGTTTGTCTGAGCTAGAAAAAAACAAACATGCCCTTTTTATGAGGTTGTAGTTTGAAGGTACAGTGAATACTGAGATTATTTTTATTTCTGTTCAATTTATAAATGTCTGTGATCAGTATAGTGCAGGGCTAGTGCAATACAGTTAAAAAAAAAGGTCCACCTAAAAATACCGC
This sequence comes from Hippoglossus hippoglossus, assembly GCF_009819705.1. Classification (NCBI taxonomy): domain Eukaryota; kingdom Metazoa; phylum Chordata; class Actinopteri; order Pleuronectiformes; family Pleuronectidae; genus Hippoglossus; species Hippoglossus hippoglossus. The sequence goes on along the minus strand of NC_047171.1, from coordinate 9,566,679 downwards.
CCTGTGGTTGTATGCCTCTGCTAACCAATGCAGCTTTAGTTCACATCCATTTCTTTCCAGATTCATATGAGGTCATTGTGACCTTTGACCACTGAAATCTAATCAGTGCATATTTGAGTCAAAGTGACAACTGGTTAAAATGAAAAGAAATTCCTAAGGGCAGACTTGAGACATCATGTTCAAGAGGCCAAAAACATGTTTTGTGAGGCCACCGTGACCTTTGACCTTTAACCACTCACATTCTAATCAGTTCATCTTTGAGTCAAAGTGAATGTTTGTACCAAGTTTGAAGAATGTCCATCAAGGTGCTCCGGGGATGTTGCGTTCACAAGACCATAAACGTGCTTTGTAAGGTGAACATGACCTTTCACCACCAAATTATACTCAGGTCATCCTTGAGTCCAAATGAACATTTGTACAAAAACTAATTTGAACAGTTCCTTTAAGGCTTTCTTACGATATCGTGTTCACAAGAACGGGACAGTCGACCTGAGAGCTGTTGCTGGCTTGGAGACATAAAAAAGCGGAACTTAATTTGGAATTATTTTGTCAAACTACTTCAAAGGTGGATAAATTAACTTGATATATATACTTTAAAAAGTGTACAAGCTTTTCTTACTACTTTTAAATGGTTACATTTAGTTTTAAACCTAACTGGAGAACTGCACAAAAATTCCATGGTGCTCATGTTTTTGCAAACGGCAATAAAGTCTAAAACTGTGGAAACTGAATAAATTGGGAAAAAGCTGAGTAATCTCACTAAGACTACTGCACACAGAGGCATTAAAAATACATCAGCGTGTTTATCTGACACTAAGGTTCAGGAAAAACATTATTTCCAAACAGGAAATTAAATTATCCTTCTCTAATTCACTCCAGGTTACCCAGTGTTACAAGCTCTGATGGGATTTGTGTCTGAGGCTGTAAAATGCCAAAATGATGAATTTAGCAGAACTGGGTTTTCATCAGGTTTTACTGACTGTGATCATCAACTCACTCCAAACCAGGTCATCAGATAAAGATGTTAGTCTGACAGTTTAAACTTGGTTAACAGCAGGTAATTACTGTGCACTCACTCTTAAACACATTCACTCACTGAACAATCTACACTTGAGTCTATAGCCAGCAAGCTCAGTGTGAATCCTGTCATCCCTCCCCTCATGGCTCCATCCATCCATCCATCCATCCACCCACCCCTTTTCCCAGACAGGCCAGAGCCGGGATCACCCTCTCCTGGGCGATGCACTGCAGGATCCTGGGTGCTCCGTACAGGCCGCCCATGCAGGAAGCCAGGGAGGAGACGTAGAGGCCCAGCAGAAAGAGGAAACCCACCAAGGAGACCTGGAGGAAGAAGGAAAACAAACAGAGGGGTGGAAGAGGATGGGGTGGGGTCGAGAGCGCACAACAGCTACACCCAGTTCAGTTCCGCTGCAGACAGCTCCTTGTGAAAACAATGAGAGCCGAGCACTGAGGGTTACAGCCAAATATTGTGTTTTCATTATAGAGCGAGTGTAATGGGTTAGTTTTGATAATATATTGATCACAGTCTTGCTGTTTTAAACTGTTATATGGTGAGAAGTAGTCCGCCACCAGCCGAGCTCATTCATACTAAAACAACCTCTGCCTCATATCTGGCCGATGCACATCGACTAGAACACAAACTGTCAGATGACTCAGCAGCATCAGAAAACCTCATTGATCAGCTCTTCATCGCAGCTCAATCACTTCCTCCCACTTTAATAAAAACTTCCTGTGTGTGTGTCCCTATATGAACTCAGCTCTGCTCTATGTAAATCTACCCTGTCCTCCTCACATCAGTTGTCCATATGGAGCCTGACACATGCTCCATTGTTGCTGAAATTCATAGATCCCACGTTAAACCTGTCTAAATGCTTTTTTACGTCTTTATGTTACATGAGCTGTATCTTCCAGTCCGTTATTACCTCCAGCAAGGGGCTTATGTTTTCATCTGCGTTTGTTTATTTGTCTGTTATTTAGCTGGATTACGCAAAAAACTACAAGACTAATTACAGCAAGACCTGGTGAAATGATGCAGAATTGCTTGGGGAAGAACCACTGGCATTTTGGTGCAGATCCGTATCAGGAGGCGGATCCAGATGTTGTTGTTTTTCACTTTGAGATGGTGCGCTTTTAAACATTTTCAATGATTTCTTATGTGTCTGTGCAGTTTGTTCCTCTGGCACCTGCAGTGCACTATTGGCATGTGTGGGTAGAGGTCTGGGGACTGTGGTCATGGTAATCGGTCCAGGGTACACAAGTTCTGTTGAATACTTACAAAAACAATGCAGGTGAAAAATGTTTCATGATGAGCAGACCAAACATCTGCCTAGCTTGAACATAAAAATGTCCACTTGAGGGAAAAAAATAGGGTCAAAGGTTCTTACATCTCAACTATTTAAGAAAATATATACAGTCTTTCAACCCTACTGCCAGAGGGCCTCTCTCACAGGGCAGGATGGAAACAAAGAGAGGAGTTTACCTTTTCTGCGATCAAGAAGTCATAGCGCAGAGCTTCTCTGGTGCAGATGGCCCCCAGGAGGAAGGCAAAGACCAGATACAGGAACCACCTGCGGGTCACCAACAGTACACCACGCAGAACTATTAACAACGGATCCTTTCTCACTATTAATAGGAAAATTGTGTCATCCCAGCTCTAAAAGTGACAGATAGAGTCATGCTGGGAATGTGGGATGTTTATTCTCTCTGGTGAAAATAGAAAAGGCCGTCCTTATTATAAGCTGCCACTAAATTTAAGATGAATCCTACCATCCATACAATGTAGTTAAAGAACTCTATGAAATAATCAGTTTTCTGGTGGTTTTCTAGAATTCGTGTAACTACATTCACGGTACCTGGGTCTGTCTGTGCACCCTTACTGTAGTTGTAATCTTATATAACTCATTGTGTACTATTTCACTGTGTTTTTTTTGTCTTTTACAATATCGCTGTGTTGTATACGTTTGTTTGGGAGTGTGTTTGGGCTGTTGTCATACGAGGTGAAGAGAGCTGCCAGCGTTCCCACAGGGATGTTGTGTTCTGGCCGCTGAAGGTCTGAGCTCATGTTGAAGCCTGCCATTACCCCTACAAACACACACACACACACACACGGGTAAAGAAAAACCACAGAAATGTACACAACATACTTTACAATACAAAAGGATTTTTTAATATTCCATATAGCTGCAAGAATGGGAGAGTTAACAGCACACGTTTTCTAACAATAAAAGGTGACTGTGGGGTCTAATCACCTGTAGCAGCAGGGAAGAAGACCCCAAATACTGTGAAGAAGTTTTCTCCAGGAGTGTAATCAGGCTTTGTGTTGGTGCTGAGCAGCTCGGCTGAATAACCAATGAAACCATGCTCTGAAAGAAGAGGAAGCAGCAAACAATGAAAATCAGCACTAACCCTTAGGTCGGGACAAGGTGAGTATAAACATGTCAACTGCAGATATAAATATAAAATGGCAATTTTCTCTTTTGCATCACATTATGTGGAATAAATTACAGAAAGTATAAACAATATTTGAATAGCACCTTCGCCAAGAACATTATGTTTCCGTCTGCTATTGTTTGTTTGTTTGCAGGATAAAAAAAACTACTCAACCCATTTTCATGAGATTTTGTGGAGGGGCGGGGCATAACTCAATACATTTTGCTGCAGATCTGGATCAGGGGGCGGATCCAGTAATGCTTTTTTCAGTTTATTTGTTATTATCGCTTTTCAACATTTTACTTGAGATCTCAGAGAATAATTAATGGATATAAATGAAAAAAGAGACTGCAATTTGTTGCAGATCCAAATAAAAATCTGGATCTGGTGAATTTAAATGTGGTTTCACAAGGGTCCGTTGGGCCTTGGGCTGTTCTTTTTAAATCAGCCTTTTTCCCCAATGACTGTAGTGCCAGACTACAGCCTCTATTTCTCCTTCCAGCTACAGCATGATGTAATGTAATCAGCTGCTTACTGCAGTGGTGTTTTCATTTTCTTTCTATTCAGTCATAATTTTTTGTCCAGGATGCTTAATAGTGATGGTTTTTCTTTACACTGCACTTCCTGGAGAAATTGAGAAAAACGGGAAATGTGAACACATCATGTCTGCACCAGGGGATTTTCCTTATGAAAGACCTGTAAGATACCAGAAACTATAGGTTTGGAAAATATCCCATCATGTCTGCAAAGTTAGAGACACAAAGGCTTAACAATAAGTACATCACAAAGGGAAGCTGGAGTCTGAAAAAAACATTCTTATTAAACTTTTATACTTTATAACTCTAAGGAACCTATTTGGATAGATCTGCAATTCCCAGCAATTTAAACACACTAAACAAGTTTTAGGATCACATGTCCAGAATATGAGATTAAATCGTGTGCATTTCAATCAAACAAATGACAACAATAGGTAGAAATTCACTTTAAAAATATGCAGTATAAAAGATGAGTGCGGGTTGTTGAGTCTAGGTCAGTTTGGTGGTTGAGTGAGGGAGATTGTTCTGCACTGATGGGGGCCATTTAAAGCTTGCAGGCTGACGGGCCCGCCTGTGTTACAACACCGGACATTTCCCCCTCGGTTATCTTGCGATGGGAAAGAATGTGTTCTGTCAGATTAATGACATGTTTATCCAAAAGGAAGTCGCCGCCCTTTTCAGAAGCTCAACAGCTTCCAAGTTTGAGAGAAAAGAATGAGAGCGAGCGAGAGAGGGAGACAGAGAGTGAGACCAAGAGAGAGAGGGAGAACATGCACTTTTTTTTCTTTCTCTTTTGTGTTAGTCAAAAGCCAAAACCAAGAAAAAGCTTGGTTATACTAGTTATTCCTTGTGCACATATTTTCCAGTGTAGGAATTTAAGGAGGCTACAAAAACTCGACATCAAACAGGACTGGGAGCCCAAACTCTTGTTCACTCAGGGACCCGATGCGACCGCCCTCTGTGCAAACAATCACAATCTAACAAATCCAGGCCAGTCAGTGTCCATGTCTGCACCACAGGCTCTCCACCCATATTACTACATCATGCTCCAACATCCAACAACTCTCTGCAGTTTAGGGCGTTCACATATTTATGAGGAAAATGTGTTTCTATGAACACAAATTCAATGTTTAGAAATACTGTCAGAGTTTCAGCATTTGATCTCAAGAGCTGTGGACAAAGCTACGAAAAATGCCTTTGAAGTTGTGTTTTCCGTTTTATGTGGGAACTCACACCTCCAATACCAAGCTCTTATTTGTAGTATGGCCTGCACAAAGATTTAAGAAAACAAAGATGAATTGGATGACGCTACTTTACATCTCTCCAAAGTCACATGCACAGATTCCGCCTTCTCTACGCTCCACCGGCTCATTCTTTCTTTTCATCCAATCACAACCTGACAGGCTCGCCTTGAGCCAATCACCTGTGATCTGCCAGAGTTTAAAATGTGCTTTCTCCATCCTGTCAATCAGCTGTCGGTTCAGTACCGTGATTAATTAGTGACTCTCCTCTACCCTACACCATCTGAATGGACACTTAAATCCAATTCAACCGTCCAATCAGAGGCCTTCATGAGACATCCCAACTTCCTGCTCCTTTCCTCATCACCATCACCACTAGTGTCGAGGCTCCAGGAGGAAGTCTCCTTCACATCCAAAGCACCCAATTCATTGGAATGATTCCAATGCGTTGTGTTTCCAAACTCTAATCCTCCTCCTTTTACTTTACTCATTCTCATTTTTTTCTTCAACTGGCATTCTCATGATAATAAGCTGTTTTACATTGCTGGTGCCAATTGGCTCATTTTAGCATGCTAACATTCTAAAATAAGACGGTGTCCGTGGTAAACCTGCATCAGCATTTTAGCGGTCATTGAGAGCATGCAGGATGTTGATGTTAGCGTTTAGCTCAAAGTATCTCCTGACATCCTCACAGAGCTGCTAACCCAGCTTTGAAAAACGTCTACAGACCACAGCACCCACATTTCAGTGTGTATGTTGAACAGCAAGTGCACAGGCAGAGTGGGGCTCCTCTCTGAGCTCAGCATTCCTCTGATACCGACTGGAATGTGTAGTCAGCTTACATGAGCATCTGAGGCCTCTCTCCCTGACTCACTGACCTCTTACTCTCCGACACCAATCACTATAAACTGCTGCGCATGGGGAGCAGGGCAGGCTGTGATGTTGCAGAGGTGGGGCATGTCCCGCTGGGATGATTGAGAACCATATATTACCGTAGAATCACAGAGTGAAGTGGGGCGGTCCCTGGAGTCGCGGCCACAGCCTCAGATCTCAGATCTCAGTTCCGGCCTCCTCTCCTCATTTTCCAAAAATGTGGGTGAGTCTGGCTAACACCCTAAACTCCAGACCCGAGGAGAACATTATGGCTTCCTGTTGTGTAGGGAATACGCTCCAAGTATTGGGACAGAGTAATGTGTGTCAGATTGTATTTCATCTAAGCACCACAATCAGAGCGGCTTGGACTTGAACTGTTTAGTTGCAGAGACAATACTTTGGCAGCGTTACTGACCAGACTAAATTATTTACTACTCTCCAATTGGAAAATTTTAATCTCCTCCCGATTCCCACATGGGAAGATAAAACGCTATTCTGAGCTGTTCTACTTGTTGGAGCCGTGCAGTAACCAAATCTAACTCCACCTGTCAAAGTTATGCAGTCATTATAAGCCACTTAGCAGATCCTAATGCCTGAAGAAATGAGGAAGCCAGGTCAGTCTACAAGTGAGAGTTCATATTCGTACATTATATATATATATATATATATATAAACTAACTGACTGAAACAGCATCAGAGTTTGAAAGATCATCTCATTGAGACCTTGGATGATAACGCAAACAAAAATCTATATAAACAGAATCATGCATTTTTAGCCTTGAAATATATAATTAGATTATTAGATATTTGTCTGTATTGATTATTCTGGCAAATATTTTAAAATAATTATATCATATATTTCTGAATATTTACAATTAATCCTGCATTTTTAGGATTTCTGTGAAGTGCTATTCAGTTTACAGTTACCGTTTATAAAAATGGAAGAAAAGCAGCAAATAATGGTTAAAACTAGAAACTGTTCCAAATCAACTTTTAAAATATTTGCTAATATATTTTCTACCATTCAGCTCAAAATGTGAACCTTTGACCAGCTTTGTCTTAAAATGCCAATATTTCCTGAGAATATGGATGAGCCAATATGCCATTTTGATGTCGTGCACCATTTTGCCGACAAGACATGCCTTAATATCGTAATGATGTACAATGGTATCTGAAACATGTCATGACTATATTCTCACCAAGTGTTTACAGAGGGGACATGTTATCAAACTATGACACGGTTTTGGCAGCGGCTCTTCATCCTTCAGGATGTGCCTCGGTGTCCAGCGAGCGCAGGCTAATCTGAGCTGGTTCAGCTAGCTCGGGGACCTGCTGGTCCACTGCCAGCCATGAGGTCACCGCAAAACACACAGCAGCTCTTAATTGGAAAAACCTGGAGAAGCCATTATACGCCCGGTTCTCCCACAGTTCTTCAGCAATGGCAAACTTTACTCTACCAACTGTGCTGTAAGTGGCACAGAGGTAACTATAGTACTAAAGCTAGATCATGCAAGAATCAACCACAATAACCAGTATAGGACAGGTGGTCTGAAACCCATCTAAGCCTGTTTTATTGTGTGTGCAGTGAGTTTTCTCTTACTATTATTGCGTAAAGTAAAGTAAAATTGTGTGTTCTTGCTTTATTCACAAAAGCACCGGCTCGACTCGTGAAACACTTTTGTCGTCCTACTGGACAGGACGTTGATAATCAGTGAGAACAGGAAATGTAGGGAAGGACTTCCTGAAGCCGGCAAAAGAATACAAGATACTTAAAAAGGGCACATTTCCTCACCACGAAAAAAAAAAAAGAAGAAAGACAGACAAAAAAAAACTCAATAGAACACAATGCCAGTTTTGGACCTGCTTAAACCAGAACATCTGAAAAACAGGGAACAGAAACTGAGGGGAAATATTTTTTTTTACTGTAGGCAAACAGGTTAAAAGGTTGACAAGCGAGACAGACATGGCACACGCACACAAGCACACGTTTGCACTTCTATATTAGTGAGGACACTCATTGGCATAATGCATTTCCTAGCCCCTTACCTTAACCTCAACCATCACAACTAAATGCCTAACCCTATCCTAACTCTAATTCTAACCCTAACCCTAAAACCAAGTCTTAACCCCCAAACAGTCCATTAAAAGGGGGGTCAAAAAGTGTCCTCACTTTCTCAAAATGTCCTCACTCCATAGGTTGTAGATTAAAACTGGTCCTCACAAAGATAGCTGCACAAGAGCTCACACACACACACACAGTATGATGAGAAAGTGTACAGAGCGCACAGGATACAGACTGGCACTGATCAAATAAGTGGTACTACAGCACCACCTACTGGTCTCAGCGGGTCAGACATTCAAAATTGTTGTCAACTGACTATTTCAGTGGCTCTGCAACTTTTATGTCATGCTGATACAAACTACTGTGCAGACCTGAAACAAAAAAGAGCCAAGACCATCTAGACTGAGAAATTCATGGCCATACCCCAACCTTCCAGCAAGTTTCAATAAAATAGGTTCAGTAGTTTTACGCAATCCTGCTAAGACACAAACAGACATACAGACAGAGAGAAACAGAGAGACAGACAGAGAGAGAGACAGACAGACAGACAGACAGACAGAGAGAAACAGAGACAGACAGACAGACAGACAGAAACAGACAGACAGACAGACAGACAGACAGACAGACAGACAGACAGACAGAGAGAGAGAGAGAGAGAGAGAGAGAGAGAGAGAGAGAGAGACAGACAACAATCAAAACATAACCTCCTCGGTTGATGTAGTAATATTATATCATTGAATAATTTGAAGATTATTTTTGATCATGATATATACTTGAAAATACTCATACAAAGACTGGCCTGACACAGCAGAACTGAACTGACTTAACCACAATGTCAGTAACCGTCTGCCTTTTTACCCTTTAAATCAGTATTTACGTCCCAAATCCTACCTGGGTCGAGGTGCGTGAAGCTTCCAACCACAAAGTCCAGTGTGGAGACGGCCAGGACGGCCAGCAGCAGCAGCTGGATTCTGACAATCCACTTGACGCCGGCCAGGTTGATACCGAGCAGGGCCAGCAGCACCGCCGCTGACATGCCGCGCACCGCCCACTGAGTCTGCAGACCCAGCAGCTCTGCCACCGACTCAGAGAAACCTGTGATGTACATGGCTCCAGCCGAGCACTGCGGAGCCAAAGTCACATCATAAAACACAAAACTTCACACAAACAAATATAAATATCAGCCTTCATAAATACTCACCTGTCCAAAGACATACAGGAGGCCCATGGTGCCCCCAACCCTGCCGCCCAGGACGGTGGAGATCATGGAGTAGATTCCTCCACTCCCGATACCACAGTGCTCACACACTCCGATCCCTGACATCACCGTCACTAAGGCAACCAGCACGACCGAGGAAACCAGGAGCATCCCGAGCAGCACACCTGTGTTCCCCTGGAAGAAAAAAAGAGAAAAATTTGAAACTAATGAATGCACTTACTACTGTTAATGTAAATCTGCGGTTTCTATCATTTATATTATTCTTATATTTTTGTTAGCTATATACAGATATAGCTCCACATTTCCCCCAATATTTTTTCAGTGTTTGTCTAGTTTTTCTAATACAGCTGTTTGCATACTCAACGTAGATATAATGTAAAAATGTGTATATTCCAGATAAAGCTGCACTATGTTCAAAACTTACAATGTTCTCTGAAAGAAAACAATAACTTTTAATTTTTATTTTATACCGCACACTTGCTGCTCTAAAATTGATATTGACAAGAGGGAACTGCCCAAATAATTTTCACTTCCTCATACTTGGATTGTGGCCTTGATGTTAAGGATAACTAAAGACAACAGGAAATCCCGGTGACCTTGGGGTTAAAGTAGCGATCAATGAACTGCACTGTCCCATGTTTGATGTCCAAGGACCTTTGAAACATGTCTGTCCCCTTTTATCTGTCTCGTTTCCTGTTATTATTCCTCCTCTGTGACCTTTACAAAAGAGTGAAACAGTGACGAAAGACGAAAACTATGGATGCATCTGATGTCAGGGGGGAAAAAATCTGACTGAGGACATCAGGATTAGTTTTCATCATTTGTTTTAACACACCAAACATTTTCCTTACAGATTTTGTCTTTTTAAATTATAGCATTTCTTTATATTTTTTAGCTTCTCTCTAAAAGAGGGTGAGAGTCTCACTGGATATGGTTGTAGAACTGTCTACAGGCACAGATATGGAGAGTAAGGGTTAGTGTGAACGCACCACCAGGTAGCCAGTGCGCAGGAATAAAACCACACCGAAAATGTTGATCATGCAGGTGGTGAAAACTCCGTCCCAGGTGCCGAACCGCACCGGCTCCCACACAAACACCTTGATCCTCCACCACGGCTGGCTCGGCTGCTGGAAACCCTGAAAACGCAGGAACACAACCGGTACAGCACTGGAAGATCTAAAGATGATTTAGTATCTCCACCAAGGAGGTTATGTTTTCACCCCTGTTCGTTTGATTATGCAAAAACTACTGGACAGATTAGCACAAAACCGTCTTTAAAATTGCAAGATAGTGTTTGTTTTTCTATTTTTACATTTCACCAATTTCTCAGGGAATAATTCAGGGATCTTGATGAAAAAAGAAATCAGGAATATATAGGAAACTGATATTTGTGAGTGAAATTTAATGGGGCCTGATTGAATTTAAGGGGACTGTTCAGTCTTGGTAGAGTTATGAACTCTACTGAGTGACTTCTAGGTTTAATGATTAAGTTTTAATGCAAGAGGAAACAGTCATCTCATGTTATTCATTTATAAAACTACTGAGGAAACTTCCACACTACCTCACTTCGCCTCTCTCCTTTAAAAACTAGTCACAACTGGACACCTTCCAGTAACTACATCAATTTAGACGTCCCCTACACTTGCACCTCAGGTATTCTGCACCTTTTAATCTCACAATCCCCTTGGCGATGGTAAATCTATATCTGATGTTTGTTAGGGTTCCTGTAATTGTTTAATTTACAAAAATAAGAAACTCATTGTCGTATTCATCAGATTGGCTTCATCTCCATGAATCTGGGTAATATTTAAGATATCAAGGCACATTTCTCACCTCTAACGTTTTATTTACATCTTATCGTACCTGTGCATCTTCATGAAACAGATCGTGGACGTGTGTGTTGGTGGTGTTGTCGATGACCCCCTCCTTCAACAGTCCAGTGTCATCTCCCTTCTGGTCCCCAGTGTGGACCGTCCAACCAAATGGGAGGGTATCCATGGCAACCTACAGGTTTGTCCCCTTCAGGGTGGTCCTGCAGTTGATCGAGAAGTCAAAAGACAACATGAGAAGAAAAAATAAATCCAAGTACGTCTTTCTTCCAATTAATGAGCAAATGCATGTATGTCTGAGGTGGTGAAGCTGTGTGTGTGTCATGAGGCTGACAGAAGGCTACGTTAGTCCCGCCTCTCCCGGTGAGGACACCCGGATACAACAGGGTGTGCACCTGAATGGTGAGCCAGGTATTTACAATAACACATCAGCACAGTGATAAATGAACCTGCACTCAGCAGCAAATATTAAGTGGTCAACTCATTTAGCTGTAGATTTTATAAACCAACATTTTTGTGGTTACTTTCTAATGTTGTCTTGCAATAAATATATTGATTAAAATAAATAAATAGATAAAATAGGATATTAAAAAAATATATAGAGTGAATAGATATGATTTCGGAGCATTCGTGTCCTCGTTAACAGGCTGTCGTGTTTCTACAGTGCAAAGCGTAAAACCGGAACGAAACCTCCTTGACAAAACTGCCAATTTAAGGTTTCCCGGTGGCTTACGTAAAATATACTGCCCCACAGTCTCTAAATATCAAACGAGACAGTTTTTAATTAAACTATAAGCAATTCGGCCCCTTAATTAAATAAATAAAATTGAATTAGCCAACAAGTAAAACAAGTTAAAGTTGACATGTTAATCAAAACAAGTGTCTGTTTATAGGCTGCACTGCGCGTGGCCGAGTCATTTGAGGACAAGCGCCGACATGTTCAGACGCTGTTTTTATTTCTAATTCCACAAGACAGCTTGGTCCACTTTAAGTTTGACTTTAGATTGACAGATTTTTGAATTAAGTTCGGCGTGATGTTGAAAATGAGCAGTGAAACCGTACCTGTGACAGAGCTCCATGTCATTCCATGCTGGTGAAGAAGGGTTAAGCACGTGTAAAATGTCAGATGAATTCATTGATCCATTGTTTTCCTATTGAATCTAAATCCAGTCAGTGTGATCGGCTCCACGTGTTCAGTGAAACGTCAGCAGCAGCAGATGTTCGTGTAGATGTGTTGGTTGCCTTCCAGGGTGTTGCTGCTTTGCTCAAGGATCCTGTGTTAGTTTTGGCAAGGCCCACCGCAGACAAGGTTGACTCATGATTACAGCTGAAACATATGCACGTATGTGTGGCCCTTCAATGTCCTTATCTTCCCTTATTTTATCTGTGGAAATACTTCCCACCACACGATTAGACCAAAGGAAGATTCTGTCTTTTGTTCTCAGAAATGACAACATGCAGGTGTAAGAGGAAGTGACCTGAAATCCTGAGTGTGTTTTGGGATTTAGTGATTTCAGTGGAAGGGATAATAATCCCTCAAGTGGCAGAAGATTTACAGCAATTTCACTGTCCAACTACCTTCTGTTATTTATACAATTAGCTGATTCATTCATTAGATACTTTTTATGGTGGAAAATTTTCTTTCTTTTAAAAAAACTAAGATGGACATTATTCAACAATTCCTGACATTAATGACAAATACAAAAATAAAAACAGATTGATCTAAACTGAAGATAGTTTATTGTTGTAGCCCTACAATATAAAAAAATATTTTTATTTGTTTAATTTTATTATTTTTATTTCTTTTATATGACGTTGTCTTCCTTTTATTTTTGATGATAGATTTATTATTAGTGACATTATTATTTTTAAAACTCATCACTGAGGATCTGTGGATCAGGGGGGGTAGTGTGCTCAGGTTGCCCACTAACAAGGAGGTTGATGGTTTGATCCTCGAATTGCCCCTATGGCTGCGCCACATAGTGTATGAATGGTGTGTGATAGGTTTTTCTTACCTTTGGCTCACACACAAGCGTAGCAGCATCAATCGGTTAACACTAATTATCGAAGAGAGGCTAAAAGATCAATTCATTGATCATGGGATGTCCGTGTAGTATTCAAACCACAAATCAAACTGGAAGAGAACAGATTATGTGAAAAACCCCAAAAAGAGGCAGGCTATCTGTAATTCTAGAGTGAATAACACCAGAATACTGTAGGTTATGTGAAGATATAAAGGGCTGAACAGAAACCAGAGGGTCTGTAACCTTGGTAATGAGATGAATTTCACATTTTGTTTGAATGTAAGAATTCTGAGTTATTGAGATAAGTATTTTGCTTCAGTATTACCCAACAGCCCATCTGTGTTTGAAATAATTATTTTATTACAATCACAAAAGCCGAGTTATTTGTTCACTTGAAGCTTGAACGTCCTTCCTTTGTTTAAGTAATATTTGCTCAACCGTGCCATTGTTTTGTTTTGTATGTTCTGTTTGGGCTCCATACACGTGATCATGGTCTGGAGTCACATTACATGAATAAATGAAACGAAGTGTGCTGCGTATAGAAGTGCTGTATGAATGTGTGTGAATAGGTGAGTGTAACCTGTAATGTAACCTGGAAATGCACTACATTTAAATACAGTCCATTCAAGATCTAACAAAGTCTGAATACAATCAATACAACAACACCAAGGAAATGGTCTTTGCTCGATGAATTGTTCTCAGACAAATGAAATCAACTAATTATTCTACGTGTGGCCCCAGAAGCCGAAAGGCCTCTTCATCTCAAAACAACCCAAGCTCATGTTGTGAATCATTTTTATTTATAAGGACATGACACACAACAATCAAAACAACAATTTAATCTGATTGTTTACAAACCATAACATATTGCAAAAAGTTCTAATCATATGGGGTTACTTGACTGAAATTTACCAGCTACAATTAAAGCTGCACATTATTAAAAAAAACAAAAGAACAAGTTCACTCGACCCGACAAGTTAGAGCCCATGCAAACAAACCTCACCGTCTAACTTAAGATCAGCGCTATTCCCGCCCCACGGTGGCAGTGGAGCGATGAGGCTTCCTCGTCAGAGTTCGTTAAAAGTATGAAAACGCCTGTTCAGGTTCACGCTCCATCCTGTTTGAATCATCTTGACACAAAGGACTTATACAGAGAGAAAACGAGGGTAGCAATAGATGACATGTTTCAAAAATACTTTTTATCAAAAAATTCATAATTCAGATCTTTTTCTTTTTTTAGACAAGCTTTTTTTTTCTCTCTAGCTTATACAAGGACACTTATGGCCAGGTTACTGACAGTAGTTCATTAAAAGGAAAAATACCGTTCTGCTCATAAAAGGTCATGAATCTCCATCAACAGGTTTTTTGTAACTGAATTCAAAATGAACATTTTAAGGGAGTTTACAATTTCCCAAAACAGAATTACTCATCTGCAATGTGCTTTTAAAAACTGCTTTCAGTGAAACAGGGAGGTAAAGGAATATTTTACCTACGGAAAGAGATTTTTTTTTGCGTAATATTCCACACAAAATCTACTTGAACTGACATGAATTTAAGCTGCTGAGGTTGAATACTAAAATGCTGGAGTATTACTTTCTGGGTGCTTTTCTACATACAGATTTGTACAGTAAAAACCCATCATGATGCAAAAATCAACTGCATTAACTTCCCAAGCAATTTTATCACCAATAAAACCGTAAAAGTGTAAATTGTCTTCTACTAACATTGTTTACACACTATCCTCAGGAACACGCAGCGTGAATGCTGAAAACGAATAGATGTGCCCTTCTCTGACAAAAAGTGTCTCTTGCATGAGCCTTGTCCCGCGATCGACACAGAGATCTAACAGTACTTCTCAGAACGTAAAAATATACAATGTATTTACAGCAGAATATTGTCTGTACATTCTAGAGGGAATGTTCAATGAGGATAAAATAAAGTATCTTGGGATTAATGCGGGTGGGTGATTTATGCCGCAGCCAATGGGTGCTTGAAACAGTTGAATGCGCCGACCCGCCCCCCACGTCCTAAAATAAAGCTAATGCAAAAACCATAGCTTACTTGAATTGCGGATTTGTAAAAAGTAGACAAATGCGTGCATTTCAGCACCTTAGGAAATTAACAGGGACGACCCACATGCACACACACACAGGTCAGTGAGCCGTGAAGTAACTTTCATCTCAGTTGACACTCGCCCTAAATAAAACATATGACCGGAGATCTTAAATTTAACTGACGGTGATTGGGGATTAGGGTTTTGAGCAGGACACTGACAGAGTAGCAAGCAATCACAGACGTGTGGTCCCTCCAGTTGTTGTAATCTCACACCATCCGTGAAGTTTAGGGTTGGTCAGTTGTTTCTGAAACACTTTTAATCCTAGTTGTTGAAATCCTGTTCACAATCACTAACCAACCTGCATGTATGTGTGCACCCTGCCTGTGCTCTGATTGCGCATGACTGGAGTCTTCAGCTGGAGAGACACACAGCTGAAGCAGAGACGATAGACGGAAGTTAGCGGGCAAGTCACGGAAAAGACGGCTTCCAGCAGTTGTCAGTCAGTGTATGTTCATGTGTTTTGGAGGCGTAGCTTTGAAGAGAGAGCCAATGGGAGCGGGTGGGATGTTTCGTTGCATTTTTTTTTCAAAGGGTAGCCTGCTCTTGATAGCTTTTCCAGGATTACCAATCCTAGTTTTAGTATCAAATCAATGCTAATGTTACCCCGGATCACCCACAGAATCGGCGCCTATGTCCGTCTGTCCCTGATTGTCAGCAGAAACGTTAACAAGAGGGAGCTCGAGGGGGAGGGAGAGAACCTAATTTTCGTTGGTACAGTGATCAACACAATAGCACCTAAGACGTTACACAAACATGTACACGTGGAATACAGTGAACAGTGCGATAAAGTACAGAAGAGACCTCACTCAACCATATGTAAAACAAGGCCTATAGACAGATGTTGCTTACGAGCTGATCATTATCAAAACTACGAATATATATATATATATATAACATGACTCATATGGACAAACTGTAGCATGGTACAGATAATGGTTTGAGACGTGACTCTGTGCTATTTCTTTCTTAAAGTCTATAACGGGCAAAATTAAACAAAGCTCCCACATCTCAACGCATCACAGACTGAACAGGTTGATATAGCTTATGTGTGTTGTTATTGTGCAAGTTGAATTAGTAACTTTAGAACATTGGCAGAGAAATGCATGTAAAAGAATGAGAAAAGAAAAAGATAAAAAAGAAAAGAAAGAAAGGCACAAATACAAAACTGATGAAACTTGAAATCCAATCACCTTGTTTCCTTTGACCTTCAATGAAAAGAAAGGGTTCTCGTCATGGTTGTTTTGTTCCCCAGAAACCTGTGCAAGCTCCGATAAGAACGAGACATCAAGCTGCAGCTAAGTGACTAAAGCAAAGAGGGTCATCTCATAATGTAAATCTGACACAGGGGCTTTCACTGTAAGTGGTCCATGTCAGAAATCTCAGTTTTTGCCTTTTTTAAATAAAGGTATAATGCAACTCATCCACTGTGAAATAAGTGCCACATCCCTTGTAGTGAAGAATGTGCAAGTTGTGCAAACATTAAGCACAATCCTGTTATGTGATTTCACAACAACCAAGAGAAAATAAGAATTATCCTGCAGTCATTACATGTGTGCAGCTTTTTTTGGGGGGGGGAGAAACTCTTTCAGATCTAATTCAGCCCAGCCTTTTTATATATTGCACAGTTTATACTGCACTGAAGTTATATTTGTAAAAGTCACTGCCTGGAAATTCAGCCATGACTGTTAAACAATTCATGATTGAGAATATCAAATTTTTTTGGACATCACAGAAACCAAATCAGGTCCAATCTGTGAATGAGAATCAGATCTGACAAACAATGTCAGTTCAGTATTTTTCTGTCGCAGTCATTACACGCATTGTGTAGAAACACCCATATTAGGCCAGTTCAATAAGACATATAGTCAATAATCTCTAATGATGGTTTCATTTTAATGAGCAGTTTAACAGGAGTTCCCACCTGGGCCACACTGGGTGCGTGTGCAGTGTGTGACAGCTGCGTCACTGATCTACTGCATTTCGCTCACTTCTGTTCAGGTGTCTGTTGCGTGTCTGCTGCGAAGCTGCTACGTGAAGTTTCTGCTTTGATGACTGTATAAATAAATATTATATATATATATATATCAATAGTATAATAAAGTTATGTGCTCAACTAAATGCCAGGACTCTACGGTAGGAAAGTTGTGCATCTTCTGGTCCTATAATAACAACACCTTGTTAAAACAGATAAATGGATTCAGTCAACAGAAACGCGAGGGTGCTTTTACCTAAATATCCATGTTTGTGACATATTCAACCGTTTGTCTTTGAAACTCTGGTGAAAGTTCATTTTCACCATCTATTTTGCTGTGAACCAAGTGCGGTACTTCAGAGAAAACTATCTAAAAGAAAAGCATGGGCAGTGTGGCCGCTCTGATGTGATGACACAGGCACAGAAATGAGAAGCGAGACGGACTGCAATGCACAAGCACCGCTCACCCATCCAGTGTGGCCCTGGCGTCATAGTGAACTGAAATTGAACCAGATACACAGCTCGGGGGAGGTAGCTACAGAAAGAGCAAAAAAGGCATACATAAATAGGGCCTACATTTTAAATAGTGGAAATATTGCATTAAGCAGCAAAAGGCAAACTGATTGACAAATAAAAACATTCAAAATAAACTCTATGGCAAAAGTATGAGAGAATATTTCATTATTGTTTTCATATTATTTCCTCACACTTAACACTTTGGTCACCTTGTCTCTTCATGTACATTCTGGAGGGAGAAATATACCCACACATGATTAGAATTCACTTTTTTTTTAAAGGGGAAATGCTCGTGATTAATTCATTGTCAGTACTTCCATTCAGTTAATGTTGAACTTAGCAAGAAAAAAAGATCATGAATGAGTTTTCTGATAAAAATGCTTTGAGAAAGAGAACTCGTTTACAACAGGACTTGTTTTGGCAAAACAGGAGACATGAGATAAAGTGCAGCCGAAATTATTGACAGAAATGAATGACGACCCCCCCCCCCCCCCACCCCCCGGTCCCCGGTCCCTTCAGCCAAATGTTTCACTGGATGAAACGTCTGGGGAGGAGTTCAGTTGAGATCTGGTCTCAGTGACTCTGACTAAGGGGAACTCTGCGAAGTCCGTGCTGTGTCCCCGGAGACTTACTTGTCCGTTGTTTACAGTAAACTGTGAGGAGGCTCCAGATCTCGATGTCTGGAAGTGAGTTTTGAAGTTCTGATCGAAGGAGCTTATCTGAAATGTCTGCAGTATTCCCGGTGAGGACTCTGTCTTTTTAGAGGGCGAGACCTGCTCCAGAAAGTCCTCCTCAGCAGGGGACACTGCGGAGGGAGGGGTGGTTTCATCGCCTGAAAATGAAAACGAGTGCTGGGAGTCCCCGACCAGTAATCCAAAGTGAGGTTTGTCTAAAGTGGACCTCAGCGGGGAGCTCATTCCTGATTTGAACCTGCTGGGGGAAGGAAACTGTTTCTCTGTGGAGAACAGAGGCTGTCCGGCTAACGTGGGGCTTTCAGAGACCAGGCTGAGGCTCTGGCTGGTCAGGTAGGTGTCGTTCTGGCTGGTCCTCTCCAGGGCTTGCTGGAGAAACTTGGAGTATTCTTGCAGGAGGCTGACCTTCTCTGTCGCCGGGGGAGCCTGGGCGCTGGAGGCTCCGAGGCTCTCAACGGGGCTGCTGTCCGAAACGTCGGAGGAATTGATGGATATGCTTGACGTCACCTCCGTGTCTGCTACGCTAAAGGAAATGTCCGACTGCCCGTTAGCTTTGTTGGAGTAGTGCTCCAACAGCGTCTGAAGAACCTCATCTGGTAACACACTCTTGTCGTGAGCTGCCTTGATCTCTGCGTTGATTGGCTGCGAATCCAGAATGGTGACGGGGACAGTTTCGTCAATGACTGCTGACACCACGGTTTGTGTAACAGGCGGCTGGGAGGAGATGCTGCTTGTGTTCAGGCCATAATCCCGACTGTTGTTGGCCATCGCAGCCTGAAGGTAACGTTTCTTCTTGAGGAACTGCATGGCATCGTCGTAGTTTGTGCTGCTGGCTGCTGGCTTTGTTGGTCCACCTTGAAGGGTTTCGACTGACTCCAGTTCAGTGTTGCTTTCTATTTCTAAAAGGCCTTGCTTGTCCACGATTTCAAAGGTATACTGTGTGACCTTGGTATTTTCCTCGAAGGAAGACAACGTGGACAGACACGGAGGAGTTTGTTCACTGGACTGTTTCAGACTCCTCTTGGGGACTTTCTTCAGAACGAGCTTAGGAGGGGTCGTCTCCTCTGATGACACGTCTTCTTCCTCTTGGTGGTGGCCGGCCGTGTCTTCAGGAAACTCCACTGAGTAGTCAGCGATCACATACTCGTGTTTGACTTTGGAGGACACATCATAGAGAGGTACACCTTCAATTTTTTTCTGTCTCTGCTCCTCCTTCTCCTCCGTTTCTACAACAGCGATGATGTGCCCTTCTGTCTGGACAGTGGAGGAAGCGCCTGAGCTCTTGTCTGCACACTTCTGGCGCTTTTTCTTGGGCAGTGAGCACTCTTTGGCAAGCATGGGGAGACCTAAAGAATCTGCTTCACGTGAAGCTCCCACTTTTCCAGCAGCCTTGTTGGTCTTTCTCTCCCTGTTCTCGTGACACATTCTCCTGTGCTTTAAAACCCGGTCTGTTCTGGAGAAGTACTGTGGATGGAGGCACACACAAGTCACAGCTTATTTGGTGATTGTTTTGTCTTCTTTTTCTTAAATAAAAATATACAGAATAGAATAAAGTGTGTATTTATAATATAAATATACAGTAATGAAGATGCTAAAAGGACAAATCAATATGTGAATTGGGTGAATAGGATTACAAAACTATCTTTATACCTCCAGATTGTCTATGTAACAACGTACCTGGTGACAGTAGTCACATTGGTAGGGCTTCTCTCCACTGTGAGTCCTCTTGTGTCGCTCCATGTGATACTTCTGAATGAATCTCATCCCACACTCATCACAGCGAAAAGGCTTTTCACCTAAACACAAACAGACAAAAAAATTGAGAAACACCAGACTCACTTCTAAGAGACTAAAATGATAAATAACATCCTAGTAAATACTGACTGTATTCTTCACTCACCAGTGTGGATCTTCTCGTGTCTCTGGAGGAGATATTTCTGAATGAAGCGCATGTCACACTGGCTGCACTGAAATGGCTTTTCACCTAGAGTTTGAATAAAATACATAAATATGCAGAAACCTCTGTGTAGGCACAAAAAGCTGAACACTGCTAAAGGCCCCTTTTTGGATTTAGCATTTCAATAATGGAAAAATAATCCAACCGCAACATAAAAAAACACGACTGAGTAACTCATACCAGTGTGAATGAAGACGTGCCTCTGCAGATGATAGTTGGTTCTGAACGCAGCATTACAGTGACCACAGATGTGACACTTGGGATTCTGCATGCCCAATGATTCGTCGTCATTGCTGCTGAGAATCTACGATAAAAAAACAAAGACAAACACGGGTATTTGTTTCAATCTTTCCACTGTCTCTGAGAGAATGTATCAGTCCCTCCATCCCTCTAGCTCGCAAACAGGTTTTAAACCCTGATTTTCTGTTGTGTTGTGACCTTCACCTTTGCTGGTGAATGCTGCTTCCTTTTCTTCTTCTTGGAACACACCAGCAGGTCCTTGGATCCTTTCTTGTCCTTCTTTATCTGGACCGCTGGTTCAGACAGCTTCACTTCCTGCTTGATGCTCATCTGTTAACGTAGGACCATAGATAAGTCAGATACATGACCTCCTCTAAAGCCCCCCCCCCACTCATCCAGCACTCAAACAACCAAAGTGAGGCGGTCTCGCTATTTAGCAGCAGCTCCTTCACAACTTAAGCAGCCAGTGTATGTGGTTCAAGCATCCTCTAAGGATTTACCCCTGCTGGAGGGATAATAGACCAGAGGAAAACCACTAGTCCTAGAAAACCTGTATGCTGAGAGAATACATCTGTGAGAGAGTTTTTTTTTTTTATTATACTGCCACTCTCCAGGATTTCAGAAAATAACCTACTGGATGGCCCGAACCTATGAAAATACGATCCAATTGTTATATACAGGAAAAATGTAATTTTGAGGTGCACATTTGCTGCATCTCATCTTTACTTTTCTGTGATGCAGAGAAATAGAAAGCACAAACATTTTTGGTTGATGCTTTCCTCAGTTTGCAGTCTCTCTCTCTTTACTCTGATTATGGACCAGTTGACCTTCTTAGGGTTTCGACTTGATACATTAGAGGTTTTGTACATGGTCTGTACCTGACAGACCAAATCACAACGCAGATTTCGGTGCCTCATTTTAGTGCCTGAGCTCTGTACTGAAATAGCTGCCGTGCTTACAGGCAACATAAACATCA
This sequence comes from Hippoglossus hippoglossus, assembly GCF_009819705.1. Taxonomy (NCBI): domain Eukaryota; kingdom Metazoa; phylum Chordata; class Actinopteri; order Pleuronectiformes; family Pleuronectidae; genus Hippoglossus; species Hippoglossus hippoglossus. Next base: position 9,544,976 of record NC_047171.1, on the reverse strand, counting down.
ATAAGCATGCCTAGTTAACATTACACTTAAGTACGGTAGCAACAGACACTCTGCAAGGCTCTGGCAGCATGTAACATTAGCCCAGAGTTAGCTCGTAGCTACCTCAAACGCGAGTTGACACGACAACCTAAAAATACCTAAAGCTAAAGTGTGGCTGGATTTCACGTGAGAGGTTTCCCACACTGGGATGAGCAGAAAACAATTCTGTGTAAAGGGAGGAACACAACAAGCACATCATTCGGCAGTGGGGAGACCATTGATGTAGAGTTTGGAGCATCTGGTCTGGAGCATTTTTGCTGTATTAAGCACTGAAACTATCATTTAGTATTAAATTATTGTAGTTGGATTTGGTTTTATTTAAGTGACTTTGTTATTTAGATTTGTTAACATTTCCATACTTTTAAAAAGTACAGCAACACATAAGAAACTGTGCCAACTACCATTCCTTCTCCACATTAAGAGCCTGGTTGATTAGAAATCAAAACTGTGAACACCAAAATGGTATTTTTGTTATCTGTTGTTTTGCATGTCATTCTTGTGCTCAGGTTGGCAGCTGCTCTGATTGTCAATGTCTCTGTGCAAAGTGTTCACACCTCACCACCAGGCCTTATATTAAAAATTGTGTTGTCCTGCTATTTGTTGCCATGTACTGTTCCTTCTGTGTATTTTTAACAGCTGTTGTTCTTGCTTTTATGTAAAGTAGTCCCTGTTTATGTCGCACTTTTATTGCCTGCCCAGGGGACTACAGATGGAAATTAGCCTCTGTGGCTAACTCTGGCATATTTTCAGAAATGTTGTTAATATGAACCATTCCTGTCAAATAAAGGTAATAAAGTAAAGTAAAATTAAGTAAAGAATTAAGCACTCGCTTAGAAAAAAAACACACGATACTTAACCCTATAAATTTAAAATTACTGTCATTAAGTGAAATGTTAAACAGCCATCCATTTCAAAAATATTGTATATGTTACTTAAGACTATTTAGGCTCTTTTGACTATGAATGTGTACAACTGTTAACTGGGGCATGGGTGGTTTTCATGTGTTAATGCCTAAGATACATTTTCAGTGATGAATGAACTGACTCCCTGTAAAAGACAGGCCAGAGAATGACGTAAACATCACTTCACACTGAACTGTGAGAACAGTATTCACACAAATAATCTTATCAATACATGGACTACTTCTTAAACCAGCATGGACTCACTGGCATATGTAGCAAGCACGGCAACTTATTGGTGAGTTTTAGGGGGAAATGCACTCCCACCTCGCCTCCTCCATCCTCCTCTTCTCCATCTCCACCACCATTATTCTTCATCATCATCTCCTCCTGCATCATCAGCTGCTCTGGTGGGACAAGGTCGTGAGTGACCAGCGAGGTCCCGGTCAAGTCCTCCTCCTCGTCGTCTTCATCGTCGTCGTCCTCGTCGTCCTCGGCCAAGAGAGGGTGGTTCACCAGTGACCGTTCACCCAGGGTCATCACCACTAGTCCTCCTCCGCCGGCCAGCCCGATTCGCCCTCCTCCATCTATCCCTCCGCTGCTGCACTTCAGCAGCATGCCATCCAACTTGTCATCAGCGTTCATCTTACATAGAGTAGTTCTGGAGTTTTATTTGAAAAAAAGAGACATTATATTGCCACATTAGTCCATGTTGTAAATATAGTGGAGAAACAGAAGTCTAGGTCAATATCGGCAGCGTCATAAAAGCCTACAACCAATAAACTGGTTGAACCATAAGTGGGTCATTCTGTTGCAAAACATCACTTCTGGGCCGCACAGTCACAGATGTTAGTAAAATGTTTCATGCTGAAACTAATAAATTGGTAATTTTGCATGTGCCTTACCAACACCATGTTTTTGCAATTCCCCTTTTACTGTTACAATCACTCATGTTATTTTTTTATATTTGGGATAGCATACTGTATTTATTCAAATAGATTCAGGCTTTGTTTGTCCATATCTCCCTTAATTAGCATCAGAGACTCATGACATTTAGGTTCCATAGATTTCTCATGTGATTAAATAAGCATGAACATTTCTTTTTTTTTGGACAGCCAGAGGTTTTGCCTGGTTACATTAAGATCTGTCATGGTGTGGCCCGAAGTGTGATGATTTGACACAGAACAGAATATCATCATGAATAAAATTACCTAAATTACAGACAATTGTAACTACGAAGGAAAGCTTAAACTTTCAGGTCAACATTTTCTTTACAATCCCTAATTTGACCTTCTTCTGTGAAGGTTACTTATCAGTAATGTGTTAAAGAAACATATTCTAATTTATGGGAACATAAAATTAAAGACGTTAACGTACTAATCTGCATACAACATGACTTCAATAATCTTAATAACACTAGGCCCATGAAAACAGCACAAAATTAGCGTAAATTCTCAAACTTCCTCATGTTGCATCACAGTACTTGTTATTACTTTACACTGTATATTTCTCTCTGTATGGTCTGATCACACACAACAGCTGACCCAGTTAAAGTTGACACCAACTTATAAGAGGCCCTGTATCATCAACAGACATTGGACTGCGAGAGAGAGAAATACAAGTTATTTGTATTTATATAAAGGGTAGCAAGTTAACCATACTTAGAGCTGCTCACGTGCACGGATCACAAACAATATTAAAACCATTAACCTTACAGTGTTCTGGCTGATGGCTGTATAAGTTAATGTAGTAATGATCCAGGTCAAATATACTTCTTAATGTGGCCTTTAAATTTCAGAACAGGATATTACCAGCGCAGAGAGAGTAGATATAAAACCAGTTATATATATTTCACACTGAACAAGGACACTGACTTGTAGCTGCACTTCAACACCTCCTTAGTTAACCAGCAGTGGCTCGGTGTTAAAACGGTAACACAAGCTAACCTAGCACTTGTGGACCGTTTAAAAATGAGTGCAGGTTTGAACGGGAGCTAATCCTCACCGACCCGGGAGTCAGCACAAGTGTCTGTCCCGGTTTAAACAACAACCGCTGCGACCCATATGTAAACACACTCACTGTGTCACTCGGGTTAAGTGGGTTAAGTCCCTCGCCTGGCAGCTAGCCTGCTAGCTAGCTAGCCGCGCCTGTCAGAGCTGCTAACTTCATCACGTTCACAACAAAACCGCTGCGGAGACGTGGGAAGTGGGGGCCGGCGCTCCTTCAAATTAAAACCATCGCTTATCCTTTCGAACAGGACAGCGTGTACAAATAAACAAAATAACGATCAAACTTTGATTATTATTGCAAGCTGGTACTGGTATGATCTGAAAAGGGCCATAAACCACACCAGCCAAGCAAATAAAGTATCCTGAAAACTAAATATGATATTATTTCAGTTGTTTTTATTCAATTCGAGACTTATAACTATAACATAATTCCAACCAGCAAATGTCGCAGGGTCAAACTTAATATATCTGCTTTAAACTCTTCCACTGACTACCCAACACATGGCTTACTGGACGCCTTATTCTGAAGGCTACGGCCGGAAGCCCAGTCTTTCACTATGCAAGTACTCGACCGCTATCTACGGCCTGCATGAAGCTAGTTAATTAGCTGCTAGCACGTAGCTGCAAACATGGAGCAGCTCCTGCAGCCGCAATGTTCAGTTGACACAGCATCTGTACAGTGACGGACGAGTCCTCTCACACGCAGCGCGCGTGAATGAATCCCAACTCGCACCAAACGCCACGAATGACACGAAACACAACTTCGGTTCGCGCAAACTTCTCAGCGGCGCTAGCTTCCTCCGCCACTGCGCTCCACAGGCCACAATGCTAGTGAAGCTAACTAGCTATAGCTCGCTACCAAGACAAACAATACGGCGCGTCCCGCTGGCGCACGGGAGAAATGTCAGCTGTGAAAGCCGCAATGTGTCTTCTTACCTGCTGTCCGTCTTACACCCGCTCGGCTGACATGGTTGTTATGCAAGAAGAACACAGTGTAACGATGGTGTGCGGAATAATCACACACACCATCACTGACATGGGAGGCACGGACGTCTCTATTTGTCGCCATCTAGCGGTGGCGAGGGGCTAGTGCGGTGAGCAGTGCGCCTCTGAAGTAGAAACTGCTGAACACATTTTATTTATGAGGCTAAAAGAAAACAAACGAGTAAAAACGAACCTCAACCCTTTGATTCATTACTAACTGATATTTAACTCTGTTTAATGGAATGGGCGTTTTACTATAAACTGTAAACAATACAAATAATGATTACAATATAAGTCTCAGCTATAGCAATATAAAGTTTCAACACACACACACACACATATATATATATATATATTTATATATTTATAGATCAAGTGTTTGTCAAATAGAGTTTAAAACCACAAACTTCCCTCAGGAGCAAAAATTTGTCTTGTAGCTTAAAGAGTGTTTTGAAAACCATGGGGTTAGGGTTATATATTTCACCATGGTGACTTATACTGTATATTTGGCCTAATGCCTTTCCTAGACATTTCTCTTGGTTTGTTCATTCACTAACTCATAAGAAATGTAAAAAATATTATTTTGATGATTATATTTTATTCTAATACACAAGTAAGAAGGATCCAGGGAATATTTTATGACTTATAGGAGGTATATGACTGAGAAGAACTGTTTTACCACAAAACATCACGTTGAGGGTCGTGATATGATATCTCTCTCTCTCTCTCTCTCTCTCTCTCTCTCTCTCTCTCTCTCTCTCTCTCTCTCTCACACACACACACACCCTCCAATGTGAGGAATACTAATCAACCTGTTTGCTGACAAGTGCAGCAGCTCGGCGCGCAATTTGGGACTTCTCTCCACTCTTGAGTCTAGAGACGTCTCTGCTGGATTTGAGTCTGAACCTCCACCTGCTGGATTTCATCGCGTTATCCAGCGATCGCCTGCTTCCTCACTGCTGTGTCCTCTGCTGTGCGACAGGCAGAGACAGAGAGGACCTGTGGACTGACAGCCCACTCACTCCTGCGCCGCTCTTCTATCCGGGGAAGCCCCTCCACGCGTTGCGCGCCTGGATCGCCGGCAGCCCATATAGGATACCTTCGCGGCGTGGAGTGCGGGTGCATGTGCGTCGGGGTCTAAATGTGTAAGTTCGCGCACGGCAAAGCTCCGGGCTCCGTCCTCAACAGTTGCCACCGGAGCGGAGGAGAGGAGCGGAGGAGAGCGAGGGAGACAGCGGACTGAGGACGGACGGACGGAGCCCCTCTGCACGCCGCTTCTGCCCGGCTCTGCTCCTGACATGCAGTCGATCATCTCTCCGGTGACAAAGGCCATCCTCGTCGCGCTCTTCATCTTCGCCATACTCCTCATCCTCTATGTGATCCTCTGGTACATCTGCAGGGACGTGGACTGCGACCACGGCATCTGAGGACTCCGTTAAAAAAAAACGGGAATAACGGGGATTTCGCGATGGGGCGCGCAGAGGAGCCCAGGGTCATCCCGTGAGTCTGCTTTTTCTGTCTGCTGCTTCTTGTTGTGTTTGTGGCTTGTCTGTGGCAGTGCGTGTGTGTGTACACGCGTGCATTCCTATCCCATCGCGCGTAATGTTAAATGCGCTCTGGTTTAGAAAGGTGATGACCGGCGTGCGTCCCCCCCGGCACCCCGGCACCCTGAACCCAGAGAGAGACCCTCAATCATTTCTGTTCAACTTCATATCGGTCATCTATAAATATGCAACATTATGCACCACAGACCCACTGTTGTAATTACAGGGAAATACTCAAAGGTGAAACAATGTCATGAGGAGGATATCGAACTGGTGCGGATGGAGCGTGTGCCCGCTCACATTTAAAAGGCTACACGAAGGCCGCCGGTCACACTGCGGTAAACAGCGTGGGGGTGTCCCGTAAGGTCAAGAACAACAGTGTTTTCCAATATTGTTTGGCGCCCCCCTCCACCCCCTCCTCTTCCCAAATCCTCCACCTCCTCCTCCCGTATACATCTGCAGCGTTAGTTCACGTTCAGTTCATCTTGGTCTCTGTGGATGCTTCCACATTGGCGTTTTACATCCAACGAGATAACGGGATTATCTCCATTGGCTCCTTCTTCCTAATCTGTTTTGTGCCATGTTTTGGAGCCCTTATCGTAAATACACCCTCTAATGCTTTTACGCATAGCGCATTTATATTCCCCTTGACATCCTGTGGGCTTGTTGCAACACGCTATATGTCCACTCTTAGTTTATAGGAAGATGTCTCACACACTCACACACACACACACTCACACACACACACACACACACACACACACACACACACACACACACACACACGCACACACAATCTGGCCGCACGCTTGATGAAGGACCTCTCAACATTGCAGGCACGTTGGCACCTGCACAGTGGCTACATTTTTTTTGTCTCATGGCCCATAAAGATATTGAAGATAATGAACATGTGAGATATGATTGCCGCTTTCCACGGATCCAAAGTAATTTGTTTTCATCTGCAGCAACCCCAGACAGGGGGAAATGAAGAAGCTGTGCACACTCTAAAGTAGATAATGTGAAGGACACACCAAGGACATGTTGCCTTTTGAGGCTTTTTTAAGACATTGGAGCAGGAATGTGGAGAGAAGGACAGACACCAAACCCCATACGACAAAAATTACACATCCACATCTTCACAGAACATGAGGGTGGTCCTATTACAGGAAATATGACTCATACCTGATTAGTGCTGATTGATAATCAGTATCAGCAACACACACTGTAAAATTACCCCCTTTTCACAGAACACCACTTAACACCCCCAGAGGATTTAAACATCCAAGCATCCCCCACACAATTCATGAAAGTTTAAGATTAATTTTTTCCTAAACCTTCTTATTTAGAGCTGCAGGCGCAACGTGGAAGTATTTAAAAAATCCATAAGCAGCCTAAATGCTGGATGCAGCCCGGTAAATGGCTGTGTGCACTCTCCTGTAGAGAAAAGGAGAGTCTGGAGGGATGGCAGATGCCCTCTTTGACCGGACAACAAAATGATTCCTGTCAGCCATGAGTAGATATACAGCCAACCTCTGTCACTTCTCAACACACACACACACACTGTAAACGGCTGTTCCAGGCTGTTCCAACTTCATCAACCCCAACACAAAATGATCCTGCTCTTACTCTTGGTGTCTGTCTGTTTAAACCACTGCCCTGGATTGCCTGTGTGTATGTGTGTGTGTGTGTGTTAAGGTGGGGGGAAAAAGCAGTGTTTGAGCGAGTGTGTATGTTTGTGCAGTTTGTTAAAAAAAAGAAAGGCAGTGTGCGTTTGTGAGTGCCAGCGTGGGAGGGGGTTAAACACTGACATGCTCCAGAATGACAGATGAGGAAAAAAAATGTGGAGCAAAGGAGGCTCAGCATGAGAGACAGGTGTGTGTGTTCCTGTGCACGTGTGTGTGAGAGTGTGTGTACATGACCATGAGTAAAATTCAACTTTTTTGAAAATCTTTTCCTACAAACTGTAATATTGCAGTGTACCAAGTGTGTGATGGCAGAAGTGATGTTCTATGCAGCGTGCGTGAGCTGAAAAGTTAATTGAACAACACTTCCAATCACAGACATATTGAAGACCAGTTTAGATTTTAGTTTAGTTAATTTCATCGTAATCTTAAAACGATTTTACAAAAACAATAAGATAAGATAAGCTAAGATGAGATACCTTTATTGATCCTCCGTAGTGAAAATTCTAAATTCACACATGGAAGTTGCAGTGGAAGGGGAAAATGTTGTAAGAACAAAAATATGAATACAGATAAATAAAATAAAAGTGGAAATAATACCGTATCAAAATGTACAATATCAAGATAGGGATCAAGATTGTGTAATTGGTCAATTTGTCCATTCTTTGTAATATACAATGTACAAATTGTGCAGCAGTTCTTTCTTGTTGTACATTGTGCAGTACACTTATACTTGTACATACTGAAATGTACTTATATTAACCTGTCCCCTTTTCATATATATAACATAACATAAAAAGATGGCCCTTTTTTTGGTACTTTTTTTTTACATATCACATAGCAAATCAATCATACAATAATGAATGCGTCACCATAACCTAAAATAACTCAATAAGTTCACACTGCTTCATTATTTTTCTTCTTGAATTTTATTTGGTCCACAATTTAAATCACTGTCCACAGTTTTACTCCATAAACAGAAATAAACATCTGCGTTAATGTAATGCATCAGACTGTGACACTGGATTGGTTTCACCTCAATCTTTATGGTCATATATGTGATCAGGGGTATTTTTATTCCACTAACACAACAGAGTGAAACTTGATGTGATGCCGTAGGATGAAAACAGACGTGGCTTCTTTCAGAAAGCTTGAAAGTGAACACACCTTGATGAATTGAGACTGAAGTCATAAAATATAGGGATAAAAGTAAATTATTAAAGCTGGCTGAGACTGAGTTAGGATTTTTTTGAACCTATTCTGACCTCAGAATTTGTAAATACTGGCAGAGTATGAATGAGTGTGTGTGTTTGCCTCCTGCTGTTCATTCTCACAAATAATTCATAGTGGACAGAGCGGCTTGACCACCATTGCTGATGAATTCCTAAGTCTCACATAATACCTGCCTTCATGAACACAGACATGATCAGAGACGTTTCCTGTTATCAAACTATCAACGCAGCTGTAAAGGTTAAAGTTTCTGCTCGAGTTGCTGGGATGTGACGTTTAAGGTCACGGAGCGAGGCCCAGAAGCTGAATCAAGTCAGAGCTGAGTAAATGAAATAATATTGTTTGGCAAACACTGAGAATAATTAATATTTCTTTATGTATTTTAATTTTCAATATTTGTCCTTTAGTTGTTGAACGGCTGCAAATACCATTCGGCAAACAGTAATAATTTAGCTGCAAGTGATGCACCTCACGTCAACCTCCATTATCAGTCAGTTCATAACAAGGTCAATTATATATTTTTAATTAAAATTTTAATTCATTTATTTATCTATTTTTCATTTTCGTGCTTTGATGCTGTGTGATCTTCAAATAGCTTTATTGTTTCCCATGTTTGCCTTCAATTGTGTTTTGAAAGGTGCTTTATAAATAAATATTAAAATTATTATTTGTATATTATTATTATTAATAATAATAATTATTAAAATTATTAAAATTATTATTATTAATAATAATAATAATAATATTAACGCTCTTAATAATATCATTAGTTAAAAAAAAATTGACATGCCTGATGAACATTATTTTACACAGACATGCCCCGTGATACACTCTAATCACTGAAATACACAAATACACTTATAACAATTAACAACAGTAAGACCAGCATCTTTGTGAAAAGCATATGAATCATGTTTTATTTGTTCCTACATAAACAATATATTTTCTCTATATAAAAGTAATTTTCTTGCCTGAAGTCAGAGGTCAGGGGTCAGCTACAGCTACACAGCAGGGACCTTGGATAGTCAGTGTCTTGCTCAAGGACATTTCAGTAGGACTTAATACTTACTGGTACAATTAATTGAACATGGCATTTATGTTACATTATTTAAAATATATTTAAAAAAAATTAACCAACGTTGAAATATTTATGACACTTCCAGTCGCTGCTTTTCCCTGAAGGGTACTCTGCTCTTCACAAGGATGTATTAAGAGCGCTTCTTACACCGTATATCCAGGACTGATTCCACCAGGACTATTTTATTATGATAAAAGCAGATAGAGGTATATATAATACTTTCTTTTTCAGTGTCCACACTGGTCCAGCCCAACTCATTTACAAAGTTGTTTTTGTTTTTTGGCACGTTCAGTTAGATTTAAAAAAGCTGGGGAAGAACACCAGCCGGACAGCGAATTTTGCTAATTAGATCAAAGCCACAATTGGAGGTGGTTTGAAATGTGATTCTAATCAAATCTCTTCAGCTGTGTCACAGTCGGGACACTCCAGTTGCTCAAATTGGATTTCAAAGTGTCTTTTGACCACTTAGCTACATAGATACTGACACATACGTAACTACTAGAGCAAAGCATATGTCAGACAGTCTGTCCTAAAGATCTGGTTTAAGAAACTTATAAAATCTTATTACCCTGAAGTCTGAACACAGCCTTTGTTCCGGAACTGGGTCTGTGTATATCTTTGGGTAACAATAATTAAGATCAAACAAACTCTCACATTTGACACTGTTCAAGTTGGTATTTAATTGCCTTCTCGTTTGTATTATCTGGAGAATGTAATGAGTACATTTGGGGTTGGCGGGTTGTAGAGAGTTCTCTACCAGCGTGACATTTAGCTTGACTTTTAGCTCTTTAATTTATTAGGACAACCTCTTCAGTCTGTTGTTTGTTTGACCACTTATCTTCTGGAAAAGCCTGCAGCACATGTAGACCAAAATCCATCAGTAAACTGTTTCAATGATTTATTAGCAGCTAATGAATCCATTAGTTATGGCTTATAAAACCTTATAAATGAAGCTTTTTCAAAAACGGGTTCCAATTTGTTTATTCCCACTAAAATTTAAATATTGCTGCTGTGGTATTAACAGCGCTGTAGTTCACATTCCCTCTTATAGTGATAGGAAAAGTATGCATGATGTGACTATCGAACATCTGGTCATTTTGTGCGTTCCTGTGGTGTCGGAATAATCTGAAAAATTATGGTCCTGACTGGGAACATTTACATGACCGGCATCTCAAGTCAGAAAAAAGTATTTGGAAAGCTGGCAAAAATGTTGGTACCTCATCGCTTATAAACCCGTTAACATCATTTTATAATCAACTCTAAATAGGGGCTTCTAAAGTCAACTTGTCCAATATTACATTTTGTCACTGACAAACTATGTCCATCTCTCACCAGCACCTTTAGCCATACAGACATTTTCATGATTAACGTGCACAGGTTTTAAATCATGTACCAGCCTGTCACACCTGATCCTTTTTCTTTGCTCTTTCTTATAATTCAAATACTGGAAAGAGGTGTCAATGTGTGGTGTGTTGTTTAAACACACAAATACAACACATTTTGTTCACAGCGTTCGTTTTCCTCATTCCAACTTCAGAGCACTTGAACATATCAAAGTCAGAATGACTTCACAGCTCAGGAAACAGGACCCTCCGAGGAGCACGTGAACGTACAGTTTGCTTTGATACATCCTGGAATATACATTTTTTATTGAGATGGTTTTTTTTCAAGTGGTGGGGTTTGTGAAAATCAAAATACCATATTTTCCATATTTTGGATACAGTTGTTTGCATAGACTCAGATCCAAACCTTCTAGCTGTGTGGTTTTCCCTGAAGGGAGGTGAATTTAATTAAAATGTTTTCCTTTTACGACCGGTCCAGGGTGTACCCCGCCTCTCACCCACTGTCTGCTGGGAAGCTCCAGCTCCCCCCACGACCCTAAAATGATAAGCTGCATATAGATAATAGATGAATGGATGTTTACATTACATCTCTGTTCCATCATTACTATCTTGAGGTCTTTGTTTTACCTTTTCACATAATTAACGGCACTATCTTGAACAGAAAAGAGAAATAATTGGGAATATTCAGAGGCAGATAAAGAACCAGATTAAAATGTAATTTGTTTCCTTCTATTTCTCAGGATTTTCTCTCCCTGACTCATTCACTGCCATCATTACTGGTGCGTCCTGTTGCAAGTTATCCCCCTTATCCCTCTGCTCTCCCTCCCTATCACTTCTCTACTCTCTCCTAAAGGCTATCTCAAGTTTAAAAAGCACTATATTCATACCCCCCCCCCCTTAACCATAACCCATATTCATACCTTAACCTGAAAACCAGAGTAACAGCCTTCAAACATCACCTCAGAGCGGTGAAGCCTGGACAGGATGGCCTGACATCACAAATATGTCCTCATTCTGAAGACCTAAAACTCAAATTGTCTTTTAGAAAGATACAAGCGCTGGCACACACACATGCACGCACGCACACACACACACACACACACACACACACACACACACACACACACACACACACACACACACACACACACACACACACACACACACACACACACACACACACACACACACACACACACACACACACACACACACACACACACACACACACACACCTCAAAGCCATAAAAATAGATTGTGAGTGACTCAGCCGTTATGTAAAGTCCATCTCTGATAGGGCCGCCTGGGGCTGTTTATGTCAGTTTAGCTTGACGGCACTGGAGCTGAGGTGACACGTGTCTGCTGTGTCCGAGCTTCGACACACACACACACGCACACGCACGCACACTTTTCCCAGAATGCGTGCAAGCCTCTCTCCCTCTTCCTTCCTTTCTGAGGCTACATTCCCCAGTGTGTGTCCCCCAGTGGACATAGATGTGATACAGTCAGCGTAATAGACTCCCTCCAGCCCAAACAACGCACATGATTAGCATGTCAGCGCAGACTGGAAACGGAAACACTGCGTTACAGACATGAGCCACATCCAGCTTCCCTCCGGCCAGGAGGACAGTTCAATCAATGTTGGTAAACCTGGAACAACTCAGGGCTGGAATCTAGAGCATATACATGAGCCTTCCATCGTCTTCATTAAAACATCAGATCTGTCTGTGTCACCTCCTCTTTCTCCATAAAGCAGATGTGGTGCAGGGTGTTTGATTAGATATTTATCATCTGCACGGGTTTCCTATGGGAAAACCTTAACCTGCATTAATTATATCGAGTTACTTTAATCATCCTCCATGCAAATAGATTTTCCTCCCTTATTAACTTGGCCTTGAGTGGAGGCTTTTATTGTCCCCTGGTGGTCTGATGCAGGTTGAAAGGCTTTCCCACCTCGAAAGAAACTCTAATGTACCCTAAAGTGTTTTCGAAATAACTGCAGGGAATGGGTTGTAAAATGGGCCCATTTAATGATCTAAATTTAACTAAAAGTGCTGCTCTCATTCAGTTGAGGCGAATAAAGGTAATAATGGTGGAGACTCACTTTGAGTTTTGCAGGATTGTTTACAGACATAAAAATCAGTCCCCTTAACATGCCGGATTTTTTTCATCAAGATCCCTGAGAAATCAATGAAAATGTAGAAAAAAGACAGTAAAAAAACAATTCTGAATCCACCCCATCGGATGTTTTTTTTACACAATCACACACTGAAACAAAATGCATCGTGGTAAGTCTAACGAAAAACCTTATCCGAAACCTTAACCAAGACCAATTCACACCTAACCCTAAATTTAACCACAATTCATCTCTTAATCCTAACCTTAGACAGGACATCAGGAATTATGTTTTGCCTCATTAGGACCACGCTTCAGTCCTCATGACGTCTACTGGTCCTGACAAGGTGAGTAATTAGGATGGAAAAGGTCCTAAAGAGGACACACAGTCACACATGCACACAGTATTTAACACGTTTAATGTAACAGTCTGTGAGTCAGTATGTGTGCCTCTGTTTCTGTCTGAAACCTGTGCGTGTTTCTGATGGAGGACACCTGGATACAATGATGGAGCTGAAGAAACTGTGTTGTTGGGTTAAATGGAGGGGTAGGGAAGGGCTAGAGGCCAAGGAGGCAAAACACACACAGAGAGGCAGAGAGACACACGTACACACACACGGCAAGCCACACAAGCACACACACACATAGACCTAAATACACCATCTCTCACGCAGGATCTCTGTGTTCATGCAGAGGCTCACAGCCGTGTCTCAGTGACAACAGGTTTCAGACAGAAACAGAGGCACACACATGGACTCACAGACCATCTAAATTATATGTGTTAAATACTGTGTGCTGTCCTCTTCAGGACCTTTTCCATCATAATTACTCGCCTTGTCAGGACCAGTAGACGTCATGAGAAACAAAGCGTGGTCCTAATGGGGCAAAACATAATTCCTGAGGTCCTGTTTAGGGTTAGGAGTAAGATGTGAATTGTGGTTATAGGTTTAGCGTTAGGTGTGAATTGGTCTTGGTTGAGGTTAGGGATGTGGTTTTGGTTAAATTTACCACAATGAAAGGAAATCAATGCAAAGTCCTAATAGGGATAGCTGTGCAAACCTGCTGTGTATGTGTGTGTTCGTTCAATGGTGTTAATGACACTCTTTATCGGTGCAAGCAAATATCTCTCCCACTGCTCCTTATTCTATATCTTATATATATATTTACTCTACAGTGCTGGGATGTATTTGATGAACATAAAAATGCACAAACACAGTCACATGCACAGAAATGTATCCCCTTAAAAGTGACACAGATATACACAGTGCACACACACATGTCTGCATGAAAATAACACAAACAGATATGAAACACCTTAAAACACCTTGAAACATTTTACAGTAATGTCCCAGAAATCAATAGATAAAAAAAAAAAACTATTACAACATGCGTTACACATGGAAATCTATTTCAAACTAACCAACAAGCAATCAGCAATTAGAAACCGCAGTGCCCTAATATTACTGTTTTAAGAGTTGAAAATATGAGAGTGTACATTTTTGCTTTTGGGACATTTTTAAGCCTTTTTTTCGCAAAAGCCTTTAAGTCAAAAAATAGAGAAAATCCAAAACCAGATGCTCCTCCAAGATGTTGATATAGGGTGTGTGCAGTTTCCTACTGCAAACACACGCAGAAAAAATCTCAGGTTTCGCTTTCATGTTTACAAGCTGGCCTTTGGCTTCACTCCCCATGGAAAGCCTGTGGCAGCTGCAGCTGAGGCGACACAACAATTACCAAATCTGTCCATGTACAGTCCGCTGCCTTTTCCCACCCTTGGCTACAGTGCACAAGGAAGAGATCTCCCTCTCTCTCTCTCTCTCTCTCTGAATTGCCTCTCTTGAGTTTTTTCTTTTTTACTTACAATGTATTAGTGTTTTTTGTTGTTGTGTTTTCCCTCTGTCCTTATGTAGACCTGGGGCTATGTTGGAAACTCAATAAAACCCTTTGATACACTGTATATGATACTGGGCCCAACAAAACAACTGAAAGTAGGTAAAAGTTCCTCATTTAAGATGTCATGATAGAAGTCTTAACTGAAAAATGTTCCGAGTGGAATGGTTTGACATTTTGGGAAATGCAATTATTTCTTTTCTTGTGGAAAGTGAGATTAAGGTGAAGCCAGCAGCTTAAACGGATAGTTCACCAAAAAATTCCCCCATTATCTACTCACCACTATTCTGATGGAGGCACAAAACACCTCCTGAGTCTCAGGGGTAAAAAGTGTTTTAGCCAAGGCGACCTCTTCTTCAGATGTTATAAAATAACAGAAAAAACACGACATGCCTCCATACTGCTCGTGCACCCCGCTCGTGCCCTTGGGTGAGAGTGTGTGCGGTGTTCCATGTGCCCGAGGGTACGTGAACACGCCTCCGACATTTATGCTAAAAACACAGTGTAAATGACGCCGCTTCGAGTTGAATATGAATGTCGCGGCTTGCGGACACTGCACGAGCAGTATGGAGGCATGTTGTGTTTTTTCTGTTGTTTTATTACATTTGAAGAAAAGGTCACAATTGACTTCAATTTTATTGGATTCGGCTGCAACGCTGTTTGCCCCTGAGACTCCTAAAGTGTTTTGTGGACTCTAACACTTCACCCACTCCTCCATCAGCATAGTGGTGAGTAGATAATGAGTGAATTTTCATTTTTTGGTGAACTATCCCTTTAATTTAAGTTTAGCGCATCAATTTTCTAACTGTATGGAGATACTGTATGTCTCCCTAGGGAGAAATGGGAGAGTTGAAGGGGAGGCTCATGAGTCACAGTATTTTTGAATTCAGTGTGCCTCACACTAGATAATGATATATCCGTCACAAATAGACGTCCATAAATCTGCTTAGAAGTCATGAAAAAATCCTTTTACCTCTAGAATTGACATGTTTTTAAGATGATTTCAGTATCAAAGTCATGGTTCTCTGCTAATCCATGGGTTTCCAAAGCAGCTAATTCTTTGTACTTTTTCTGTGCGCTAGTTTGCCAAAATGTAGGTGAAAAAAAACAGGGCTCAAGTTGTAAGCAAGCCCACAGCTAAGTGACTCTTTAGCACCACTATCCTTCCTGTTTACATCTCACAGATCACAGCAACTGAACCTACTATACTTCGAAAACTTTGCATTTATATTCCCTGAAGACTGAAGCCCTTCTTCCATTCAGGCCTCAGACTGTGAAACATCCTGGCTTAGTGCAAGGGTATTGAGCAGGGGGTAACATCTGGCCTGATTTTGAATTTGAATGCCAGTGGTGAGTAGATAATGAGTGAATATTTATTTTTGGGTGAACTATCCCTTTAAAAGAATCAGACTGCCACCACCTCTTAGTTTTATTGTTGTATCCTGTTTGTTTAATCTTTACAAAAACAGAAATTTCAAAATGTAAAATTGTCTTTTTTACACTTTAATTCTGGTTTTAAAAAAACATGTTTGTCTTCTTCACACTGTCCAGCACATACACACATACACACAGACACGCACCTACACACCTACTGCTATTAACACCAAGAATCAAGAATAGGTGCACACAGATATTTGCAATTCAGGCTGCTAAAGACATTCCCCATGGATTCCTTTCTCTACTCATTAAGGTCTGCACACTGTGTAGTCTGCAGCTCAGGAGTCTGAACTTTGAGTCCATCCCTGACTGCCTGCCGCTCAGATGGACGGGCCGAGGCTACTGAAAGAGGAAGCCCAAACAGAGACACAAAGACAACATCACTTCAAACAAGCTTTTTGCACTCTGTAGTCCAAATTGCCCATGACAGAGCCAGAAAATTACCTTTTCTTCACAATATGACACTCTACCTGCCATCTTCCCCGGGTGACAGCCGATCAGTAGTAAAAAAAAGAAAACAGTGATAGCGTGTCAAAATCATCCTATTTGAAAAATGTTATGCCATTATCTACTAAAAAATATCGAATAACATCCACCTTCTCGTCTCAGCAGGAATAAACTTTTGTTAAATGTGAAATAAAGATTACTTTTTAACTGGCACAAACACGCAGAGATGCTGTAGAGGGGTTGTCAGCCTGAATTTACAAAATAAGACAAGTTGGGCTTTGCAGCCAGCCAGTGGTTGTCATATAAGACTAGGTGACTGTTGGTTGGAGCTATTTTGATGCTGTTCAAATGTTATTTACATCACACACCCTCCTGTCACGTCCTGTTCCTGGCATGTCTCGTGTGTGTGTGTGTTTATGTGTGTGTGTGTGTGTGTGTGTGTGTGTGTGTGTGTGTGTGTGTGTAGGAGGGGGGGGGGGGGAGGGTTACATATGTCTTCATTTGTGTGTGTGTGTGTGTGTGTGTGTGTGTAGACAACTGTCTCCCTGATGTTCCATCAACCCAAATAATCATTCCACAGTCATCCGTGAGATGCGATTTCCTTTTAACAAAAGCAGGCCGGCTCGCCTCGGTGACCCCCCCAACCTCTCAGGCTGTGGCAGAAGAAACACACACACACACACACACACATACACACGACACACACACGTGCGCCCTCTCAGCTTGCATTAACTCGCACATTTAAATACACACATACACAGCCTCCCGCAGCTCAGCCTCCACGAGGGCAGTGGTGATGACACAGTCTCTTTAGGTTGCTGCTCATTTAGCTGCCTTCTAAGCAGACTTAATAACCGGGGCCAACTGCTTGTCAGCACTGCCGGTCTAGTTAGACCTTAACTATTGGATAGTGAGAAAGACGCAAACCAATACTAATGATTTCCCTGCCAAGGGAAAACAGGAAGAAGCTATTGTGAATGCCCCCAGACCTGTCTTTAACAGAAATGATTGTAATTAAGTTGAAGGAAGGGTCGTGATGAAATTGGCTGGCCAACTTAAAGCGCCAGGGACAAAAGATGCAGCTGGCTCCTTAGCCTGTTAACACAGACATGATGCATCACTGCAGCAGACGAACAAAAGCTTTACATTAAGCTGAAAAATCTGAGTTTGCCACTTCCACATCAGTCTCCAGATGCTTTGAAGAACAGTTGTTCTAAGGCTACCTCCACACTACCACACATCTGTGTTTGGAAGTTTGGAAGTGCTGCTATCCACTGTTTCAGTTTTAGTCTGGATGGGCAGAAATGGAGATTTTCAGAAACGATGACAAAGATACTTACAACTGTTTGCTGATTGAGCCTTTTCGGTCATGACATAGCCTTTGCTGATTCGTCAAAAACAACTGGCATTAGCCTTGGCCACCAGCGTCTAACACAACATGGATCATCAGTTGCTGACCCTGTTGTCTTTGCTAACAGATGATTCAGTGTCTGAATCTAGCTGAGATGCTAAAAGACAAAGACATGCGCCACATACCTGCTTTATATACCGTAAATGGAAATGTTTAATTACGTGAGCAATAATAACAAATCGACACGAAATTCATTCATCGACCTGATTTTGATCTTGTGCTAAAGCTTGGATGAAAATAGTTGGATGGCTGCCCCATTGTGTGTTCCTGATGATTGTGTAGTTCACAGGTATTTATGGACAGTGCAACGTTTTTGTCCATCCTTTTCATATATGAGTGTTTATATCCCCATAGCATGATTTTGAAATAGGGAAGGTGACTTATGGCAACGGCTAAATCAATTCAAGTGGTGATACCAGCGTGAAAGTGGAAACCGAATCTATGTGTTGCTTGTGGAGACGCATTCTAATGCCGTGTTTGAACAGTTGTACTCAGAGGTGTCCACTGTGATCAGATTACTGAAGACACGTGTTATTGCCTGGTGTGAACAAGGCCTCTACCTGCTTGTCGGTTTTATACAGACTGATAAGTACTGTACACGTTGCTTTGCCTTTTTCAGTAATGGGAAGCAGTTCAGTTTACATGATGAAATACAAGTGATTCTGAACAGTTCAGATTCTTCTACAATATTAGTTGCGTTATCACACATCACTCTTACGCTGCCATCACAGCCACCAGGGGGAGACTGACCGCCGAACTTCTGGTTGGTGGATGATCCGCTGTACCTCCTGAGCCACAAATTAAATTGTACACGTGATGGCACTTTTTACTTGAGTAAAGGATCTGAGTACTTCCATCATTATTATCTACTTTGTTCAACAAAAACAAGGTTTACTAAAGTGGAATGATGATACAAAAAACCTTTATGCCCAGTGTAATGGTTGATGTTCCATATCTACAGGGTGTATTGAAAGCAGGATATGATAACACTGTCACTAAAGCTGATATGATGCATACTACACATTTCTATTTAAAATGGTATTTCACTTTAAATACATGTAGATACAGTATGTGGTTATTTTTCTAATCACAAAACCATTTGAGTTAACATACTTGTGTTACATCTTATTGTTTCACATCATAGATGGTGGATCTTCTCTGTGCAAATTGAAGGGACACTTAGCGCTGATTAAATCAGAGAATTAGTGTTGAATTAGTGTTGCAGAAAAAGTCAGGACTTTCACAGCTGAGGTCCTTTTTGACTAATTATCACGGCAGCATGACTGGCCTCTAATAAGAGCACACTGGTGCGATGGACTCAAGTGATCCCAGAGGAAAATCTAACATCCAGCAATCAACCAGAAATCACTTCCTCCAAGTAAAAGAGGAGCAATAAGGCTGCAGACAGAAGCCGCGCTGCTCCAGTAACATGCTTTTAAAGCCTATCCTGGGAAATTATGGATCAAACTAGTGTGTCATCCCTCTGTTGCTTCCATCGTGTGTGACCTCTCTGGCAGCAGTTAATGAGATAGTCAGTGAGCTGAAGGGAGCAATATGCTGGATCTACAGAGAAGGATAATATGGCACATCAAGCAGCCAAGCAGCAGCGACGAGTCCCCTCCATCATGCGCCGATTCAACCTCGACAGCCAAGTGATGGATGGCTACTGGAGATCCGACTTTTCAAGGTCAACTATTCATCGGGGCGTCAGAGAAATTGGCCAATTGGGTGATTTTCAAGAAAAGCTCACGTAAATGGCTTTCAATTCACATATAAAGAATGCAGCAGGAGATTCTCCGGGTCAGACGCCTTCACAACAACCGGAACAATCAGGCGAAGGGTGGCGTCTGGGTAGAGGATGCAGGAGGGAGAATAAATTCCTCTGTGGAAATCACATGTTTGTGTTTACAGCATGTCAACGGTCCTATCGCCAAAAGCTCTTGAATCTCTTCTTTCCAAAGTAACATCTTTGTCGGTGTTGTCTTCATGTATGGCACCTCTTTTTCATCTAAAGATATTTCTATCACACCCTATCGCTCGCTGGGAATCTGAAGACCTATTGCAGCAGTGCGACAAGGCCGACACATTTCGAAGGCTCTGTCCTTTTGACCCCGAGAAACAAAGGCTCTAGCAGGTAGATCCTTTCCCGGCCCAATCAATCCTAGGATTCATTGCTCTTCACTGACGAGATGTCCAACGCTTGAGTATCACGCTTCACCTCAACCGAACAGCTAATAGTGCAAATGTTTTAAAAAACCAAGGGGCATTACAACTATCTCGTAGTGTCCAACTTAAACAGCAATAAGGGCGGGACGCATTTGCGGTCTTAGCTGCCAACAATGGAGGAAGTCCTTGAGGGTCAGATAGAAGGATGAATCGAGATACCACTACTGTACATGCTCACAATGTTCTTCCCTGGTATTTGATGGATCGTTGATGTAGACTTTATCGATATCCTGCTCTGGAGCCACATTCGGGTGTGGATCACAGCGGACATTTAGGCTAAAAACATGGTGTTAATGACACCGTTTCGAGTAAAATTTGAATGCCAGTGCTCACTGACATTTGGATGACACCACAGGATCAGTATAGAGCCATTTTGTGCTTTTCTCTGTTTTTTTACGTTTGAAGTATTGGTCACCAGTTACTTCAATTGTGTAGCATTTTGCTGCAACGCTTTTAACTCTGAAACTCCAAAAGTGTTTTGTGGACTCAAATACTTCACCCACCCCTCCATCGGCATAGTGGTGAGTAGATAATGAGTGAATTTTCATTTTTGGGTGAACTATCCTTTTAACCCCCACCTCATAAAAACACAACATACATCTGTGGTTGTAAAATACTGACTAAATACAGAATACAATTAAAATACAGTAAAAACTAGTGCAAAATAGAATAGGCCCTCCGGCGATTAAAAACACCCAAAAATACAAAATACAATCAAATTCAGTGCTTTGCGTTTGTAAAGTGCAGGATCGAGTGATGTGATGCCTCTGCAGTTAGGTGAGGTCGAATGACTTCCTATTGGAACGTGTCCCGCAGGCGGATCAGTACCGTTTCGAGTGAGTTGCTCCTCTGTGCTCCTCCTCAGGTCCTGACAGACATGTTCTCTCTCCGGTCTCGTCTCCTCCCGGTGCTCAGACTCTACCTGCTCGGTGTCAAGGTGCTGCTGCTCCAGCTGTTCACCAGGGCGTTCAGGCTGCCAGGTCGGTTCCACTCCCGGTCAAGTTGTCCGCTGTGCTGCTGCGTTCCTTCACCTCTATGTACAGTCTGTGGTTCATGTGTTGTGTCCCTGTCAGGTTGTACTGAGAGTGATGAACGCTGTCAGCCTGTAGTTACACGTTGTTACGTTACTTTGTGCCTGTAGGAGCCATTCTTTAACCTGGGCTGTCACCGTAGTGCTGTAACGTGTGTCAGACGCTAAGCTAGCTGCGTTAGCTAGTTTTTAGAAAGGAGTCAAAACACCAGGGACAGTAGCGTCTGTTTGGTTTATTATGTCAGCCGAATTCACCAGAACAGCTTAACAGTTAATTTTAACATGAAATGATCGTTTTAAAAGTGTCTGCGTTTGTCCGCGAGCTACGTGGTCTTAAATAATCACTTTGTATAATGTGGCTTGGTCTGTGGTGGCTGTTCACAAGAGGACAGAACGTATCACAGCCACAGGTCAATGATGAATATATACTATAAGTGTAAAGTATATACTTTTACCATACTAGTTATATTTATTCTATACTTATACAATATATAATATGACGTCATACTTATAACTACATTTGATTCAAGAAAATACAGGAGTTTGTTTTAAACATCTCTTACACACAGTGCACACATAGACATTTAACCATACTATGAGTGATATGAAGTGATTTAATATAGGGCTGGGCGATATTGCCAAAAATGATATCAAGATAAAAATGTCCATAGCAGTTGATATTGATAATTATCATGGTAAATGTCATATTATAATTTCGTTGGTGGAGATTTTAGACTCTTCTGTATGAGCAGAAAAGATCTATTATGTGTAAACCTCCTCACTATGCTGGCACAATGCATAAATAAGCACGCCATAGATATATTTTGAACCTTTGTTGTATTGTTATTAATGAAAATTATATTTAAATAACTGATATTGTTTTATTGCCCAGCCAAATTATTTTTTTCAGGAATGAGGAAGGAGGCAGGAAGTTAGCAGTTACACAAAATTATTATTCAGGTGATTATAGGACACAAAAGCGACTCCATTCAACATCGTTTAAGAAAGCAAAGCAAAGTCCTTTCACAGTACCACGTGAATTTGCAAACCTAGATAAAGTCAGTTCCAGATTTGCACACTACTTACAAGTGTAACTACAAGGACTTCTCTTGTTGTGAAATAGCGTCCCGTCTTGAAGCAGCCTCCTTATCCAATGACATTCTCCCTGATATCTGTGTGTCCTCTTCTGCCTCTGCCAGTGATGCCCAGACAAGATGGCAAGGTTGCCATAGTGACAGGAGGGGGCAGGGGAATCGGCTATGAGGTAGTCCGCCACATGGCCAGACTGGGCGTGCACGTTATCATAGGTACAGTATGAGACCGCCACACAAATGAAACACACAAGCATGGCAGGAGATACATGGTAAACACACGTGTATGACAAAGAGATTTCCCCTCAGGCTTACTCCTATCTGTTTTCACTCAAAAATGAAATGGTAATATTAATGATAACCTTTGGTGCTTCACAGTTATTAAACAAACAATAAAAAAAAGAGAAAGCAATAAAACACAGAAAAACACAATAAATTATGGAAAAAATATAAACCAAAGTAAAATGCATGAAGATAAGAAGATAAAAGCATCTATAAAAGTGAATTTTCAAAAAAAACATTGGTTGGTGAGCATTGTTCTTCAAATGGCAGACTCACTCAATTTTCTGAGTCACAAACCCTTTTGTAAGTTCTCTCTCATTCTCTCGTTGCTTGATTTAGGTTATTTTGAGGAGGAGTAGCCTTTTCTCATTCGTATTGTATTAAGCCTTGAGAATTTATGAGGAAAAAATATTATATCGGGCTGAAAACCATGGATTTGTGTGGACGGACTCCAGCTTTTAAGACAAATAGATATGTCAAAACTTTTATAACTGTTGCAGCATTACACATAAAACCTCAATAGATCTATATAACGGCATATTAAACCAAACCTGTGTTGGTTTCTGTCAGAAAGTTTCTCTTTCTTCATGCTTGGGAATAGAACAGAATAAAATTGTGATTTTGTTGAGCCTGCTGGAGGATTTGATACGTGAATATATTCAGATTATTTTGACTTTACATCCATAAAAGTAAGTTATGCACAGGTTATAACCACCTGCCTACAGCAGTGAGCTTGACAAGGCAATCTGTCAACGCACTCACAGCTTAAGCAGGTGTAAAGCTGGTGGCACAGCAACCTTAGAGAGGATAGTGAAAACGCCCTTAATCACTGCTAAATGGGCCTAAATGAGTTTTCAGCTGGATGATCAGAGGCAACACAGGGAGAGACCGAAAAGACTTGTGTCAGGCTGTGTGTAGTAGGAAATGTCTGCACGTTTAATTGAATCACTGTCTGTCAATTTGAGAACAACACAGGAATTGCAGTTAAGAGTTATGACTTTTAGTAAACAACACCATCAAACACAATAATCCACTGTCATCACAGTGTCTTTTTTTTCTTTTACCTTTAGTTTAAAATAGATGCAGATGAAAACTGTTGCAATCGAGGTCTTTGGAAAGTGTAGGAGGCAAATATTAACCCAGAGAATCAAACTAAATGCTCTATGGTCTGCATGAGGGATATCAAAAGGAAAACATGTCAAAATACATCAATTAGTCGCGAAGAAGGGTCCATGGGGTTAAAGACTGTTACGATGTTTTCACACCTGAAAGTCCAAACCAAGGTTTCTTTCTTTGTTCCATTTGATTCGATTAGTTTTGGTTTCAGATTGCAATTCAGGGGGCACACTCTGGGATTTTGTATGACATTCGTACGTTCTGTCATCATCGCTTACATGGATTGTGTGAAACTACTTGACATTGATTGGTTTGTTGGCAGACTTGTTTCTGACAGTGGTGTGTTGTCAGATTGACAGGTAGTCGTCTTTCCGCTTGAATGGAGAAAATGAATGAAATGGTTCATGGTTAATTTCATTGCCACTTTAATATCATTATGGTATTATTGCCAGTACAGACGTCAGAACTACCCAAAAAAATGTTCACGCTACAAACCAAACCGTGGTTCAGTTTCATCCGGACCAAGACCACCTCTTTTGGTCAGATTAAATTTTGTTCTGCTGGTCCGGTTCGAGGCACCTTTTTATTTAAGACGATCCGAGCTAAACAATATATGAATATCTGTACACAATAGTTCAACCTTATTTGATCCAATGCCTATCTTTTTATGGCGTCCTGGTGTATCATGCACTACGTCCAGTGTAGTTGAATGAAGATGGCTCTCTGTTGGTGGAGCGACAGCGAGGATAAAAGGCTCCAGAGATATACCCTTATAATAAAGTAATGCGTATTGCACAGTGAACAAAAATGTTGAAGGAATCGTCTGTGTAAAAGCCTGTTGCTGACAGAAATCCTTAATTAGTATCAGAAGGTCAATGGCACATTCAGATGCCTCTCGACGCCCCGCTGATTCGTCTCATGTTTGTTTTCATCATTAGAAAATATGTGATACTAAACCGTGGGATGATTTTGGAGCTCTGTCGGGATTTAAAGGTTAATATCAAATTGAGTGTGAAATGCAAATTTACGTTTTGCATGAAACAAGGTCTGGTATTGTTCTATGGTTATTGTTAAATATTTAGTGATATTTGCTTTTGGAAGAGACCCAACAAAGTCTCATAAAGGAATTGACTGAAATTCTTTATACCAGGTTCTTGTAGTATGTGAGAAATGTCATCATTTTACAGAGCAAAAACACAAAAGTACTGACTACCTACAAAGTATAAGTATTAATATTTGAATGTGTTCGTAAACAGATGACGACAGTGAGATAGTAAGTGTGTGTGTGTGTGTGTGTGTGTGTGTGTGTGTGTGTGTGTGTGTGTGTGTGTGTGTGTGTGTGTGTGTGTGTGTGTGTGTGGACTGCGCAGACATCAAATGAATGAACCCCTTATGTCGTATACATTTATATGGTGTATCACTTTTTTGCGTATGCCACCTTGTACCTACTCACCGCGGTGATGTACTACATTGATCACTCCCTCATCTTTTATTCCCGGAGCCACTTCCTAAAATATGTTGATCATGATCAGTACCTCTGATGTCCTCCCTGTCTCCCACTTCTAATGTTTTGCACTTCAAGGTTCCAACTCGGTTTAACAGCTCAGCTTCTTCACACACTTAAGTGTTTTGTTTAGTATTTAGGGTTTGATGTTGATGCCAGTGAGCCGGAGCTGGAGCAATAATCCCACTTGTGATATCAGTGGGTGTTTGTTGCCCTGTGGTGAAACTGATGAAAATAAATTCCACTGTTAAAGAAGGATGAATGCTGCGGTCATTGACATCATTTGGAGCCAGAGTCTGCACAGTAGTGTGGTGTGGAGCTGCTGTACCACTGCTATATAGGACCTGCCTATTTACATGCATTTTTCCAGTTGCTTATCAGTTTTAGCTGTCATTCATGAAGTTTCACCTAATGTTTTTGCATCAAATAACTATTAAAAACCAAACTTATTTGAAAAATAACCACTTGAATATACACCAGTGTGATCAGAACGACCTAAAATGACAGAAACCATCTTTGAGAAAAATGCAATTTTTTGGTCCATGTCCATGAGAAAGTAGGGTTTATGACCTATATTAAACCCAGCCCAAATAATTTGGCTTCACTTTGGGGAGCTGTCATGTTGTCCATCTTTGTATCCAGCCTGTGTTTGAAACTATCCATCCAGAAATCTACCAAAGTTAGATGTTATTTGTCAAAGTTTTTCTTAAAACATTTAAACTGTTTCTTTGATATCCCTTATCATGATCTACCAAACAGCATCACACAAGCTGGTTATAGCTTTCTCTGTGTTGGAGACACATTGGTGGTAAGATTGCACCGTGTTTAATTGTTTGTATTATTGTGCTTTGTTCTTTTCGTCTGGAGGGTTCTGTGGTTGGAGGAAGTACGTTTTCCCGTTTTTCCTCTAACATCTCTCCCAGCAACACCCCAGAACTGGCAGCTGAGCTAACTGCCATTAGCATCTCCTCAAACGTACACTCCCGTAGGGACTGGTGTCGTTTCTGCTGTGCCCATTAAGCAGGATCAAGTTTTACTCTTTACTCTATTTGTCCAGTCACTGGGTTTGGTTTCAGCTCAACTCAATCATCATGCTAAACCACTGAACTCTCTGTGGTAGCTGTGATGAGGAGTACTTCACTTGTTGACAACAGCTACTTAGGGATTTTACATTTTACATTCTGTATAAATACCCACTTGAGCTGGATCACCTTATTTACGCATTGCAGAGAGGTTGTACTCCCTGTCCAGAGACTGCAAATGCAAATTAACTGGAAGATAATGTTGCTCATGCACAATTGTTAATTGTGTATTAACAATTAAACAGTAAAGTAATTAAGGCTGGAGTTTAAGACGTCCTTGTGAAACAGCGTGAACTCTTGATTCAGCACCGTGGAGAGCGCATGGTCACTGCTAATGACACGGAGGCCGGGGTCTTTCTGTGTGGAGTTTACATACATGTGCTCCCTGCGTCAGTGTGGGTTTTCTGCAGATAACTCAAATTCTTCCCACAATCCAATGACTGTTTGTTTGTCTCTCTATGTTGGTCCTGCGATGTGCAGTGACCCGTGCAGGGTGTTTTTTGTCAAATGTCAGCTGGGATTGGCTCCACCCCCCACATACAGGCTCCACAATTTCTTATCACAGTTAAAATATGATAATATTTGCCAGGGCTTTGCAATATGACTATACATGTTGGCTGACAATAGAAAAACAACATTTCCCCTCTTAAAAAAAATCACACTTTACGGCAATATTTCTTCGCCATTAGGACTATGATTTGGTTTCTTCTACATAGCATATGTTCAGGCAGAAACATTTGCCTTCAGGCAACAGAAAAGCCTCTTTTTTAGGAGGGAGCTCTGTTGCCTGAATGTGACACACAACACACAACACACAACACACAACACATAAACCACAAATCCGTAGTTGGCAATTTGTCCCCACAGTGGACTGAAACATTATTAACTTAGGTTGCATCTACAAAGACATGGCCCCAAATTTGTTCTCGGTTAAGAAACTAATGAGTAACGATATATGTCGATATCGGGATGTGACAGGGTCTCTCATGGAATGTAAGGATTTATTGTCCAGCCGTATTATGTGCTGATAATAACATGTTAGTCTTGTTTTGTGGTATTTGGGTTGAAGTGGGGACGGAAGGGAACTGGTTGAAGGAGGGGAGGGGGCTTGACGTTATGGGAGCTTTTCACATCACTCTGTTTTGTGATGATTCCTGAAATACAAATAAAATGGGTTGGCAGAGAATATTTTAAAATAAATTTTCTTAAAATATCCACTTAAGGTGCAGTACATTACTGCTCCAATATGCCGTGCACAGAACAGCAATATGTCTTAATGCGGTTTGGCTTCCAGGGTGAGACAGAATTTTCCATTCAGTTCACGAGTTGGAAAACTTTGAAGAAAAGTCAAGCTTTATTCATTCCAAGTGTACACCGCAAAGTCAGTGTCAGAGTATCCTTGGAGACGGTTTGAGCAGAAGATAACGAGACTTGAGAGCTACGCACTGTATGATTACACACACACAGAATCAATACATGAAGAACTTCAAGCGTCCGACATAGACACAGACAGTTGCGTGTGTATTGAAGCTGATCCCGCAGGAAAGAGTGTATCTCCATTTCAAATTCTCCCCCCCCCCCCCCCACCTCTTGAGATAATTCATGAAGTGAGAATATTTGGTGGTAAAATAGATCCCACTCTCGTAACGGAGTGGATGCATATTTCAGGTGGAGTGGGAGCAGAGTGCTTGCGTGAGGGGAGTTAATGGTTTGAGCCCGTGCACCGGCAAATACCAGAGTTGGAGATTTATCAGTGTGCAATTTGCCGTGAAGTGCTTTTGAGTAGGTTTTGATTGAAAGTGAATATTTTTAAGAGAAGATAATTACACTTAAATTATTCAGTGTTGGAAAATATTGTGCTCCTGCAAAAACACCAGTACACCCACCAAGAAAAACAATATACATAATAATAAACTGTTTAATTTGAAGCTGTACTTTAATAGTTTGTTAGTTTGTTAATCGTTTACACACATTAATTAATTTAATTTAATTCAATGAGCTTTATTTTTCCGAAAAACATGGATAGATCAGTTATCATGGTCTCAGCAACTATAACTGATGTGATAAGGGCACTGATGGAGTTTTAAATCAGGTACATTTTTAAAGTTATCAACATTTACTGATTTCTTCTTCTTCTATTTCCCCATTTCAATTCCCGGAGTTCAATAGTTCAATGCCGATGACAATAAATTCTTTAGCAGCCTCTTAAAGATGCCGAATAGCAGCTGGATTAGGTTTTCCATGAAATGACACATTGTGATATGTGGGATTGATAAACAGGACGTACAAAGGAAGTCATCCTTGTCTTCTGTTATCACATTTGCTTCCATGGAAGAAAAAGTCTTTGGAGGCCAAATTGGTTAAATGCGACGAAATGAAATTTTATCAGTGAACTATCAGTCAAGCTGCTGCATGATTGTTTTCCTGAGCCATTAACCAAGAGGCAAGCAGGTTTGCGATGTCTTCCATGGGAAAATGTTCTTATCCATTTACAGTCATAAGCCAGGTTTGGTAAATGCTGAGAAATTCACTCACAAAACACCCAGAAAAAAAGCTGCCTGTTTATAATCTTCATCATTTAACAAAAAATCTCAAAACAGAAAACTGAAACCTACTTTTTGTGGGAAAAACTCATTAATCTGACCGTCCATAAAAAAACGAGTTATGAGTTATAAATAATTTTGAACCTTCCAGCACAGTAGAAAACAATTCTCTCTTCTGAAAATCATTCATAAATACAGCTTTTTTCAAGCAAAGCAATCAGTCTGCTCCACCAAACCTGAATAATGTCTCACTGACAGCCCCAAGTTGCACACTTGTTTTCTGCATGGTCCAATCATTCACGTATTGATTAGCAGCAGATTGATCAAAGCGCCAGACAAATGATTTCTCTGCTTTTGATAGCAGCCCCAGCACACAACATGATATCCCGTCATAAAATGAACCCACTGTTTTATCAGAATGTCTCTCTGGGCTCAACCAACCACAGCATTTTTAAATTCAAGGTTCTTCATCAGATTGTGTCACAGGAAAGGAAACTGACACACCTCTATGTCATTGTTATGTGGGGTTGTTATTAGAAAATATGTTGGGATGTCAGACTGTTTCGAACCAACGTTTGACACATGTTCTATAAGAGTGTTTTGGGCGTAACATGCAATAAACCAATTTGAGTGCCCATCTCCTAGTAAGGTCAAATGCACTCACACTTACACCCTGGCTTTTAATGGTGGATTTCCAGGTAGCAAGAGTGAATTTGACTCTGCTGAGGAAACGGTGCAAACCAGACATCTAGATGACAGCAGCAGCCATGAAGAAAGTCCAGAGAGGCAAAAATACAAAATACAAGATACTCAGTTAAATATAATAAAAGCAAAATATCTCAAAGTCAATGACATCAAAGTTTGTGTTGATCAAAAGCATCAATGCTTTCCACTGCCTTGATTTAGCAATGTGTCAACAATGCACTAAGACCAACCAGGCATGACCACTCAGATGGGTGCAAGTGCATTTGCTATTTAAACAAAGTGGGTGCAGGATGGAAGTGACAACTACATCAGTTGGACATTTGCTTTGTGCACTTTGTGCTGCATGTAAGATTTGGCCCAGGGTCTAATGAACCACAGCCTACTTGTAGATGTCTAAATGACGATATGTAGTCTCAAGTTTTAGTTGAACTGATGCCTTAGCTAGTTTATAAATATGGGGAAGTTTACTTGTAACTTTCTTATTCTGTATCATGCTCAGAATTCTGCAGTTGTTCTGCTGCAGAAATTTTGATGGGAAAAAATTAGGTTACATTTTCAACCCCCAGCCCAAAAATATTTAGTAGGCAAATTATTTCCTCTGGGCATATTTTTAATCAGTGGCTATTTTAATAGAGAGCTTTTACCAGAAGCACTTTTGCAGAAATGTAAGGATATGCAGCATTTTCATTGACTGCCGGTCCATGAGCAGAGAGGCCTTTTGAACAACAGCTATTTGTGTAAAGAAAGAAAACAGCTGTATTTGTGCGAGATCTGTGTGGGTCTGTCCTGAATATGTGCATTTGTGTTACCCTTGTAACACGTCATCCTGAAGAGCCACATCGAGCCTGAACCGCAGTGCATCAGGGTAAATGATGCTGTGCCCTTGAAAAGGCCTGCGTGATAATCCAAGATTAGTGTGTCTGTGTATTTGTGTGTGCAGAGAGGAAATGAGAGTGAGGCTATTTGTGTGAATGAGTTTGAGTAGGAAGAGAGTTTGCATGTGTGTGTGTGTGTATTCATTTTTATGTGCAATGATTCCCTACATTTGAGAAGTGGTAAACAGCTAATGTTTAACTGATGTTTTGTAGATTGACTGAATCGACTGGATCATCTAATTGATTTATTGTCAGCAATAATTTGTTGGCAATAAAATAATAATTTAGACACAAGCCCACGTATCTTCCTCATCCTCCTCTGTTTCTTCCCTATATTTATACCTTGCTAACTTCTCTCATATCTTATTTAATAGATGCAGAGTTCATTTGTATGCAGATGTTCTCTGTAAACAGTCCAAGTCAATGACGGCATCTCACACCCGGGCATTTGCAGGTGTTAAATATATAAAATTATCTAATGTACTGTATCTGATGTTAAAGTAACAACATGTTTTTGGGAAGTTTCTCTTAACACTGAACCATTATTTAATATACTAAAAAATCTGCCTGACAAAAAACACAAACACTATTATTGTATAAAAGCCTCTAAGGGCTTGTCAGACATTGTATTAATCTGTGTGTGTCTCTCCTTCAGGTGGGAGGGATGAGCGTGAGGGCCTGGCAGCCGTCAGAAGGATCTGTGAGGAGTATAAAGAGGCCAAAGGTAACATTGCGAACATCCCTAAGAACAAACACACAACCACACACAGACACACTAAACCTTTGTGTACATGTGCATTTGTTTTAGTATGCCAGTGTTTGAAGATAAAGGGCAGAGGTGCATCCGTGTGTCCCTCAGGCTTGTTTTTACAGTCTTTTCCAGACACACACGTAATTGCACACTTGCAGGTTTACACACACACAAACACAGACAGCGCTTTCATGCCAAGTATACACTGTCAGGATTGTTGGTTGATGAACTGTGAGGAGAAGGAAAATATAGGGAAAGAGCTGAAAAGAACACGAGGGGAGAAAAGTAAACCAAAATGTGAGGGGAGGAGGGAGAGACATAGACATGGAGGAGGCAGATGGGGAAGGAGAGCATGAAAAATGGACAAATATAGGAAAATGACACATTAAAAAGACAGGAGATGGGTTAAGGAGGAAATGAAAGTTCAGACGAAGAGATGCATATGAGAAGAGACAAATGATAGCAGCGAAGCGATGTATCAGCATCCATTACCGACACCTTAAAGTGTTCTCTGTAACTCACATGTTGAGAAATGGATGCAGCTGACCTTCACAGCACCATAAATTCCACTGTGGTCTCATGACTGAGATGCCTCGTGAGTTATCCTTCTGTGTACCAAACATCCACCTAGCAGGGTTTGTCTGCAGCTTCTTAACTCAGAGGATGTTCAATGATTTCATACAAAGTCAATATAAAGACATAAAAAGACACAAATTTAGGGTCTGGGCACGTTTACAGATACGTCGCTGAGTAAAGTTCACCAAAGTTAAACTCCATGCGAAGCTACACTGCGGATTTGCTTCACCACAGGAAGCAAATGTTTTATTTGCCTCCTCCCTCGCACAGATTGGAAGTAAATGGCAGGCAGAGGCTTGCCACTGCTACATTTACCTGAGTGTGACCTTGCCCTGATCCTGATGCCATACTTGCAAGTAAATTAAGTGATGCTAAAAATCATTTTTCACGCACCAAGGACGATGTCTGCAAATATGGAGAATCAAAACAAAGTGTAAAGGCCCAGTTAATTGGATTGAGCTCTTCAAATCCTTCAGTCCTCCATGTTGCACCACAATGTTTCTGCAACATCACAAAACAAACAACCAAAACACTGTCTTTAGAGCGGCCCTTTTTCATTTTGACATTACTGGAATCTTTTTCACATTACCTTCCCCTCGCCTTCCAGCACTCCTCTTGCCTCACTCTCTCCTCCCACAGAAAAGGATGAGTGATGGGAGGGCTTTTCAGTTGGTTGCAATCTGCAACCTAACCATTAAGATGCCACTAAATCCTACAAACTGGACCTTTGATGACAAGCTCGGGTCATTGCCTGGCAGCAATGAGCCGAGGCAGCGACAAAATGGCAAAAGGTTGGCGCCTCCTTAAATACAGCGAGAAAGCACCAGCTGTTTCTTTACTATTATTACTTTCTTCACTTGATGTCACTATATAGATCAAAACTGTAAGCTGCACTTGTTCTCTTTCTTTGCTGTCGTCCTATAGACATACTGTAAGCTATTATAAACTCTCCTCACCTTCACATTCTTGAGCCTCATGCACTTACGAATACTTGTCCCTTATGCTTATGCATCAGTCAGGCAGGAAAAATACATGCTGTCATTCTTCCTGGTACAGTTGGATACAGGTTAGGTATGATGTTACGTGTAGTGCTGCCAATTGGGAAGCAAGCAGTGGTTTGTCTTGCCCGGCCTCGCAGTGGAGAGCAGCAGAAAGCCGGCTGGCCAGGTCCCTGCTTGTGTGTAAGTGGCTGTCAGGTACAGAGACAGCAGCCATGTAGCTGGTGTCATTGAAGTCGATTTCCCTGGACGGGGCCGTGGTGGAATTGATTACTTCTTTTGTAATTGGCAGGCACTGAGGCATAGGGGACAAGAGGGGTGTCTGTAGCCAGATGCTTGTGCACTGAATGAGAATGTGTTGGCGTGTGAGTGTGTGTGTGTGTGTGTGTGTGTGTGTGTGTGTGTGTGTGTGTGTGTGTGTGTGTGTGTGTGTGTGTGTGTGTGTGTGTGTGTGTGTGTGTGTGCGCATATTTGAATGCGACAGTAATGGATTCTCATTAGTATGTGAAGCAGGAGCTTTAAACATCTCTGTCCAAACACCCTTTGGCATCTTTCCTAGCGTTTGCACATTAGTCTGTTATGAAATGGGAGACTGCTCATAATATACACCAGGGGCGTGTAACGCCTGGCCTCCGGGCCATATGTGGCCCGTGACACAGTTTGATCTGGCCCGCAAGGCAATTAATTAATATAAAAAAGCAAATCAGAAATATAAAAAATAATTCTCATTAGAAATAAGTAATTTTTTCCTGCGATAAA
This sequence comes from Hippoglossus hippoglossus, assembly GCF_009819705.1. Lineage (NCBI taxonomy): Eukaryota > Metazoa > Chordata > Actinopteri > Pleuronectiformes > Pleuronectidae > Hippoglossus > Hippoglossus hippoglossus. The sequence continues at coordinate 9,511,330 of NC_047171.1, read as the reverse complement.
TAGCAATAATATAAAATAATAGAATAATCTCCTCTCTGGCTGTATGCCTGGCAGGTCATGGTGAAAGAGGAAACACACAACTCTTCCGTCAATCATCATGGCGACTGGCAAGAAAACAAAAGTAGATGTGCACTTGGACTTGGAAAATGGACAAATCATTACTGATCACTGACAGTGATGAAAAAGGCCAATCTCAAGCATCATTACAGCTGTAAACACGCAGCTAAACTGAATGAGTTGAGAGGACAAATGCTCTTGGATAAAATTCACACTCTTCGATGGAGTTTGATTCCCAACAAGATATTGAAAAAAACATTGAAGGACTAGCAAGAAGGTTTTTTCTCTCTGGTCACCAGACTCAACAAGAACTGCCAATTTTTGGCTTGCCAGGCCTTATGGACATCTGTAGAGGTCACTCAGGAGATTCCAAGTTGTCACTAGACAAATAATTTAATTTCACAAAGTATCCTTATATATTTTATACAATAGAAAAAGAGAGACTGCTCATTTGAGTCACCTTGAATACAATTAAAGGAAAAATCATTAGTCTTATTCTGTTTTGAACCCAGACAGGCCACCTTTGAGATTCAGGAAATGGAAGTCTAGTAAAAACAGCCTCCAAGCCAAGCCATGTTGATGTACAACCACACTAGCTGCCCATTCACCTCCACTTGCTGGTATATCTACATTTCCTATCAAAGAATTGGTATTTTGAGAAATATAGCATCGCTCCTTTCATCTAACTCAAGTGTATATATAGATATATACTCTCCTTCTCCCCCTCTCTCTATCTAACAGTCACTAGATATACATATGTAAAGGTGTGTTTGGTACCATTTGGTGCCATAGTGCAGTGAAACAAAGGTATGAGCCCCAGAAAACCTCAAGCACAATCCTGTGGAAATATGCTAATGACTTAAGACTGCAAGTGAGCTTTAGTCAATGAGGCTTTAAGTATTTTACTCTAAATTATAAACTCACACACAAACACACACCACATGCAGATACAGGGTGTATTTTTGCCACAGGCAGTGCAGTCTGTCCGCTAACTTTAGTCACGGTGCACTTGAAAGTAACACTTTGCCTCAAACTATAGGCCTAGATTAACGGTGTGAAGCAAGTCAACCTGTGTGTGTGTGTGTGTGTGTGTGTGGGTGTGCGTGCGTGCGTGCGTTTGCATGTGCAGTGTTTCTGCATAACACATGAAATTATTTTTCAGTTCAGGTGCTGCTTCCTTCCCCCAAAAGCTGCAGTTATTTTACCAAAGCCTTTTCTCTCCAATTAACTTTTTCAGACACCTTTTTAGTTCAGTCATGAAGGAAGATGTTAGGCTCTGATTACTTTACTTTTGTAAAAAAGAAAGAAAAATGTTTTCAAAAGTAACAGTATAACACATTTAATCAAGAAATCATTCTACCACTTAAAATCAGGGCAAGCTGTATATTACACATTACACCTGTGCTTTTTGTCTTTCAACTGCAAGTTTCATTGACTATTTTGGTCGAGTCATGATTGAGTCATCACGCCTGCAGTAAATGTTTGCAGGCTTATTTGATTTGCTCAAAATAGATAATAACCCAGACTGCAAACCCCCGGCAGACACTGAAGTCAGTGTGGGAACAGTTTGGCTTCATATTATGACCTATCGTTCATTTTGTTTTGCCTTAAAACACACATCACTTTATGGCTATATATTCTGTAATTTGTGGCATAGATTTATTGATACACTTGGACACATCATCATCGATAGTGCCTTGAGTCATCAGGTGTTGTGGGTCTTTCAACTTCAGACATTAGACCACAGCTTGACCCTCCTGATCCACAGCCCCCTTGAGGCTTTCCCTGCTGTCTCTGAAGTTCTGCTGCTGGCTTTTTTTTTTTTGTGCACCAGTGATGCCCAGGAGGCTGTCAGCTTTGCACAGAGATTTTCTTGCAAAGCCCTTGCCCGTCATTTCAATTGACATTCACCGGAGTGCTTCTTCTGCAGCACTCCTCCACCAGTTCTGCATACTCAAAACTGTTTCACTCCTCTCAGGGCAGTGTAAGCTCCAGCATGACCACCTGTTTCAGTGTTTCTGAGGTCATCACAGTGACGTGTGGTGTCCGCAATTTCCTCAAGGAACCTGAGTTGCTTTCCCTACTCCACCTTTGTCAACTAGCCGTGTACTGTTCAAAGAAAGTCTGCTTGGGTTTTTAGTGGAGATTTTAATATTCCTTCTGGTTTCACAAATGCGATTCCACACCTTGGTGTTCTGAGATGCTGAATTTGGTAAATTAGGCTACAGATAGACCCAAGATATACCTTCAGCTATTGGTCATGGTGCCAGCGATAGAGACCAATTGGATGAGGAATTTGCAGAAAGGTTCAGCCTTACACAGCTAAGACCATGATATCCTACTATCCATTGTATGTTGTCCATGCACCGTGCTGACACATGCTTACCATCTGGCTTGGGTGTAGCTCCCGTACCTTAATTTCCATCTGGACCAAGTCCCACATCCCATTACCCTTGGTTTGGTTGGAATGCGGCCTGAACCTGCTGGGGCCAACTGTCACTGATCGCACCACAACTTTGTTGCAGCCGAGAGTCTGCTCGCTCCACTGCCTCTCTCCACTTCCAGTCTTCACCACAATGCCAAGAATTATGTCAACGAGTACGGAAAGATTGTAATGATTACAGACAAAAGCACAGTCCAGCGTGGTCTCTGCCACATCAGCTGAAATCTGTGGAGGAGCTCATACTGGCAAAATGCCCAGACTTTAAATTCTCAGTTATCACGATGTTGTTTATGAGACAGCTCAAAATGAAACGATTTATACTTTCTTTTTCTGGGTCTCATAAGAATTTGTTGCAGAACGTTTTCTGGAAATCTCATTCCTCCTTTTGTATTTCCCCTCTTTATTTTTTGACAATATTATTAAGAAGGAGAGAGATGAAGTGAGACACTGATGTGATTCAAAATGTAAGAGGAATTCAGAATATCCTATGACTTGACTATCATCTTATACTGTGTTGGGTTTAGAGCAAACAAAACACATTCAAACATTTCTGAAGATGGTTAGACCACATTAAGTTCACCTATTATTTCTGTCAGATGCAGAGCGTGTGAGTAATACAAGATCTCTGGCCTGTTGGTAAGCAGAGGAGAAATTCAATGGGTTTTCCAGTGATGCATTTTCATATCAGAGTTAGGTATAATCCGGCTTAATATTACCTGTGGTGACAATCAGGATGCATGATGCATGTTAAAGCCAGGTGGATTGAGGGGATTTCTGGGAAAAGAAGCAGGAAGTCCTCCATCATTATATTTTTTATAAGTTTTCGCAAAGAAGCACCAGCTAAAGCAGAGGATACTTTTAAACCCTTGGCCATATTTGTGCCTCTTACAAATTCTAATCACCCATAGATTAGTCAGTTAAATGCATTAAAAATTCTTAAACTTATTGTCTAAATTGAACTGATGATTGCATTCGTTTTATTTGTATTATATGTTTGACCTTGTTTACATCTTACTTTTGTTAGAAGCTGAATGAATTATGGAAGCTCAGTATAATGAGTTATTGAAGGATTTTTCAGTGTCTCTTTTGTCACTGTAGTTGCTCTAAATGTGCACTGATGTGGCAGGAGCCATTTGTAATCACATTAAGTGTCCACAATTATAGACACAGTTGTGAAACACTTGCGTGTCTGCTTTTCCATCCACACTGTTGCAAAACTCAGGTGTAGGCAAAAGGAAAGTAGTGAAGGCCGTCAATATCAAACATGGCACTGCAAACACAATGCCTTTTCATTGTAGGAAAAGCAAATGTGTAAATAATAACGTTAATTATGGCTCAGTTCTATTTAGGTGGCCCATTAAACAGTCAATAAATAGTGTATAATATAGCCATCATTCATATTTTTATTTACATGTGTCCTTTCCTTTATGATATGCTTAATTGTCTTTAGTGACAAAGGTCTATTTTGTATAATCTATCCTCGAACAATTGAGATTAAGAGTGAGATTTAATGTTTTTCTAACAAATCTCAATTAAGGGTTCAAGGGATATTCACCATCTCGTCCTATATTCTGGATCATTTGAGGCCTACATGGATTTGTGGCAGCTTTTGTCATTGGTTGTTGAGAAAGAAAAAGACAAAGACATTTTTAAATACATGTCTTTGTGACTCGCATTGAGTGGTGAAGTTGCTGACATGGCTTATACCTAAACATACTGAAAGATCAAGTTGAATGTCATAGAAAACGTCTGCTTTCCCAGAAGTCAGGCCGACTTCAGATTACATAAAATCAACTTGGAATTGGTTTCAAATTTAATGATTAAAGTAACCCTTTAATTTGGTTTCCTGCCATGTTAAGTAAGTTAACATAAAGCTTGGATGAAATAAATGGAAACTTTCAAAGGAGACATGAATGGATTCAGTGCACGTCTCCATAGGCAGTTTCTGTCAAACGAAAACAGAGCCAGTGTGCGTTTGGCTATTGAGCTGAGGAAACTGAGCTTTATAGAAGATCCTGGGATCTGAATTCAGGGCTGACAGCATCGCCTGATCGATGGCGTTTCACTCCCAGTGGGCTTTCTAGATATGACTGGCCTGTCAGACAGGGACTGGCCTCAAGGGAGCCCCGTGAAGAGGACAGGAAAGGAGCAGCATGCAACAAACACACAAAGGCATGTCAGGCCAATGCACATGTGCAAACACTCAAATTTACTTTGTAATCGTTTTTAAATGCATACACATACTGTGACAAACGTGTGCTCATTGACATGCACACACATACTCTCCCTGCTTGTGTTCATTTTCCTTTCTACTTCTGTGTTGCTCTCTCTCTCTCTCTCTCTGTCCCTCTTTTTCTCACACACAGAAGCACACACACACACACACACTCAGCAGGAGGTGAATGGCGTGGCTTGGAGATAAGACGCTATCAAACCTTCATCGGGGACGGCTGCACTCTCATCTGCGATGGTGGCCTTTTCCTCTATCAGTTCCATCAACTCTCCTTCCCCTTGCTCCCTCTCAGGCCTCTTCCTGTCCTTGTCCATTATATTTGACCCTCTACACACTCACTCCAGTCATTGGGGGGAACAAGATATTATTCTCTCGATATATGAAAGATATGGACCTTTTGTATTCTATCTGCAAAATGGCAGTGCCTTTGTGTTGCATGGTACTTTGGCAGCAGCTGATAAAAGATTTCGCAAGTATAAAAAAAATTATTCAAAGCCCAGCAGGGTTCATGTCGATCTATAAATATATAGCATATTCCCCCTGTCACCTGCCTATTCAGAACATGGAAAACAATGTTACTTTTGTGTAGAATAAATCGATGGTTACACCTGCCAACCTAAGAAAAAACAGCAGAGAATGCGTCGTAAGAAATCCTCAGTCAGGCCATACTGCAGGTTTCATGCTGTATTATTCATATTTGTATATTATTCTACTGTTTTATGTTTTTAGTTGCATTTCTGTGATCTATGTGTTTGTCTTTGGCTGTAAAGAAGAGAAAGAGATGAAATCTCAGTGACTGAAATATGCTACTATTACATCCCTACTAAACACTAGGGAATGAACTAGGGGAGTAACACGTGTGAAATGAATCCAGATCGAGAAGAAAAGTGATGTTTTGTTATCACAAAATAACCAAACTAAACAAGGTGAAATGGCAACTGAAAGTGAAGCTCTTCAAAAAAGGAGAGGCCAGTGCCTGTAACTGATAAGAGTTTGTGCAAAGTGCAAAGTTAAACCAAAGATTTACTAATGTCTACGCTCCCAAAGGAAATAGCCTAGCACAAAACCCACAATGCACTGTCATGAGGCAACACTGTCTATGACTATGTCTCAAACCGACGCAAAATGGTGTGTGTCCACTCACTTATATACACACTTCTACAGGTTGGAGCAATCATGTGACTGACATGACAGACAGACACGCCCATAAATCCCATAACCCCATCATTTGCTGGCCATAGATAAGAATATGTCTAATTGCTTTGTTGCCTTTATCTCAGTATGTTACTATAAACAGCTTTCCTCCCTGTGTCTTATCATACATTAGACCTGATATACCAGTGTGTCGAGCATTGATGGTGTTCAGGTAGAAGTATAAGGTTTTATAAGATGTACAGAGAAAGTGTAGCACCGCCAGTGTCGTACTGTAAGAACCCACCAAGTCTCATGATTAATACACTCTTTGATGTCTTACTGCCAAAACGACTAGCAGAAATAATCCGTTTGCAATGGCTCTGATGTATGTGCTTCTTTCTCTCTCTCTCTGTGTGTGTGTGTGTGTGTGTGTGTGTGTGTGTGTGTGTGTGTGTGTGTGTGTGTGTGTGTGTGTGTGTGTGTGTGTGTGTGTGTGTGTGTGTGTGTGTGTGTGTGTGTGTGTGTGTGTGTGTCTGTCTCCATTTCAGTCGAGTTCAAGAAGCTGGACCTCGCCTCTTTGCAGTCTGTCCATCAATTTGTCCAACGCTTCAAGCAGCAGGGCCTGCCACTAAACATTCTTATCAATAATGGTGAGTGATGGAAATGTCTTGTTCCCGCCACATGTGGATTGTCTGCAATGTTAGTTTATAAAGTAATTAGTGGGGAGAATAGGGATCGTCTACACAGCAGTGTAATTTAAATGCTATCACCTGAATTTGAAGCATTAAACTCAGCTTTGGACTCACTGACAAATCTTTAACATATAGTATTTCACATTTAAGTACAGGAAGAAGAACAATGTGTTTTGCATGTCCTCCACCAGACTGGCTCATCAGTTAGTGCCAACATTTTGACCAATAAATGCTCCCGGCCGTGTCAGATGACTTAAATATACAGTATGTTAGAAAAGGAAATTTGCAATGATTCAAATTTTGACCGTCAACAGATAGATCAGTCAGAGTCTTCCCTTAAGTGAAGCCATCGGTAAGGTCTGTCTCCTTATTGATAAGCAAGACACAGAGGATTTCTGCCGTCACCAGTAATCAAAGCTCATAGGAAAACCTTCAACGGACGGCTTTCCATTTCATGTTTACATACTCTGTTTGAAAGCAACATGCCAGTTAAAGTTAATGTAAGAATGTGCTGTAAAGAACACACGTCACTAACTCTGTGCTGACCACTGCAGAGATATTAGAGACTCTTAGGATTTAAGAATATTGATATATTATTGTTTTCTATTGTTATTGTTTTCTACCTTGTGTTTTTTGTTACAACAAATACATTAGCCCTACCAAACAATTTGGAGATTGTGTAAATGTAATTCTGCACCATGCTTAAAATATATGCTTATAAAAAAAGCTGAAAAGTATTTTTCTGTGCCTGACTTGCCTCTGTGTTCATTTCCTGTGTCAAGCGGGTGTCATGCTGGTTCCCGAGCGCCGCACTGAAGATGGATTTGAGCAGCACTTCGGGGTGAACTACCTGGGTCACTTCCTGTTGACCTGGCTGCTCCTGGACACACTGAAGGATTCTGGGAAGTGTGGTCACTTCTCTCGTGTGGTCAACGTCTCCTCCTCCGCCCACCGCATCGGCGAGGTCCGACTTAATGATTTAAACAGCCGGTAGGTTCAAATATACACACACAAAATTTGATATTTGTGTTTATCTCTGGCTGAAAACTACATGAGAGAAATGTTATTTTTTTTCTAAAATAGCAAGTGACAAGAGTGTAAATTAGTTTTACAATACTTTAATTTTCCTATAGTTTTTCCCATTTAAAAGTACTTGGGAGTTAAGTCAGAGCCTGGAATGTGCAAAGAGAGGACGATGGGTGGTGGTGGAACAATTTAAAACATTTCTTAAAGAGTTGAAGTTTGATTTTATTGCACTGGATTAGAAGTGACTCCAGAGTCCTGTGTGAATCGTGAAGGGGATTCAGGGAACCTGTCAAGAAAGGAGAAGTGAGTGTTTTGGCTACTGTGTTATTTTATTTGGTAGAAGATTATGAGGCCAAACCTGTCGCGCTCACCTGCTCGCTCTCTATACTGGCATCACAAACACAAGCTCCTCAGTTTCTTCTGGCGTTAGTAGCTGTTGGCTCCAGTTGGTTCAGTTTCCTGCCAGAGAGCAGCACTGCTGTCCAGAAATATCAGCAGCCCCAACATCTTCATTGTGTTGTTTCATTTGCCATTGGGCTGGTCTGTGGATCATGGCTGTGAGCAAAGATTCTCACAACATGTTATAAAATCGGAACCACGCTGTTATAATGATCTGTAGGATCTTTGGATAAAGGATAAAACAAACAAAACTCTCCCTGTATTTCTCCCCAAGTCCTGTTGTCACACAGATTTCAACATGCAGGCTGTAGGTTGCTTGTTAAAGACAGAGGTTTTATATTGTTTCATTGCCAAGGACCCTTGCAATATAAAAAATATTCCATGGACCCCTCATGTCTCTTGGAATAATTTGACATAGCCTATTTTTTACACTTCTACTTACTACTTCCTTATGGGTATAATAACACAAGAGAAAAATGTTAGAAAGATATTACTAATATGTGTTTAACATGTATTAAAAATATTTTCACCATATTTACACAGAATGCGATATATTATGATAATTTTAATGGACGAATCTCTAAACTTTTCATGAGCCCCCTGTAAGTGTGCCTCAGACCCCCATTTGAGAACCACTGGTTAAAGAGATGCTGACTTTTAATTACTAGTTAATTCAGCTTTACTTTGATATAGAAAACAATAATTGAATTCACCATGTTGCTTAATTAAAGGTTACCAGCAGCTACTGGAAACTCTTAAGGAGGAATATCTCCCTGTGTGTTTTCTTGCATGAGTGGAAGTTGTGAATCGATCAATGCACCTTAAGCATCTTTATGACAACTTTGGCAATTTAATTTGTTATTACCTTGTTATTACTTTATTCAGGGACGATCAGATCTTCAAAAAAATTGTGCAACTGATTATGCAAACTGCTGTTCTTCTGTTTCATCACTCAAATTAAAATGAATCACGAAATGGGACATTGTCCTCAATTTAATTTCTAGTCTAATTTGTGTATATTGTATCAGTGTTGAGTTTCCAGTGTAGGACGAACTCATCCTGCTGAACAAGGACAAGTTCTTATTAAATGAGAATTTTATTTCTACTATGGCAGTAGCTTAATTGAATGAACTGAACAAAAGTGAGGCAGCTGTTTACCTGCCCTCTACCCCCTCAATCCTTTTCATACAAATGTCTGACATTCTGTCTTACTTCCTCTCTCTCTCTTCAGCCAGTGTTATTCAGCCCATGCTGCTTACTGTCACAGTAAACTGGCCCAGCTGGTATTTAGCTCCCACCTCCACCAGGAGCTGCAGTACGGAGGCTTCCCAGTGACTTCATGTGCTGTGGACCCTGGCATGGTGGACACTGCTCTCTACTGCCACCTCTGGAAGCCCCTCCACCTGGCACACAGCGCCCTAGCTCCCCTGCTTCTGAAGGTAAAACACTCTGGTGACTTTCATCTGCTTTATTCACCCATAGATCGACTTTGATTTACTTTTTTTTAAAGAAAAATGTCAGTAACTTTGCAGCATTCATTGTCTGCTTTCCTGGAAGGGAGCTGCGTCTGTCAGTGCTGCTGTCACCACGGTGACCTGAAACGCCGACTCGACTGCAGATGATATTCTAAATTTGAAACACAAACACTCATTCATGCGCACACAAATACACACAGTCCACATAGCTAAAAATGGAAGTGCAAAAAAAATCTAAGCAGGCTCTTCACTGTGTGTTATATATTTAAACATTTCCTGCATAGCTTAAAGCGGTGGCCGCAGGCTGCTGTTAATGTCCCTGGGATTTAATGGAAGGAGACGTGTGCGTGTTTGAGACCAAAACCACGATTGTCACAGGCATTTGCCTCCGAGCGCAACCTGTGGGAGGGTTCTGCCCCACATACACAAACATCACACAAACTCATGCATGTAAATCATCAGCGCACACACACACACAAACACAAATAAAAATAAAATCTTAAAAGTATAACAGTTCTTCATTTAAATGTCTGAAAACAACTAGACCTATGATATTTTAGTGAAATACAATGTGGTGTGCTCCTAAGGTTGTGGATTTGAGGATTAGAAAAAATAAAGGGTAAAAATTCACTAAATCAAAACCATGCAGAGCTATTTTAACAATAATTGTAGGAGTGTAAGTTGAAACTGTTTTATTTGCATAGCGTCAGATCACAAGAAAAATGATCTCGGCACACTTTTCATATAATAGAGAAGGTGTAGACTCTACTTTTTATATTCTTTTCCTTTTTTTGTGTGCAGCACTTTGTAACTTTCTTAAGAAAAGTGCAATAAAAATAAAGTTTATTATATTATTTATCTGAATGTGATGTGTTCACATGCTGCCTCTAACGTATAACTGATAAATGAAAGGTATTTGGTTTTCTGACACTCTTTAAGAAGAATATGCAACCAACAGCACCTTTTGTAAAGACACAGTCATTGGTGAATATTGTTGAGCAGCATCTTTGGCAATATCAGATACAACAGAGCAACAAGTCACTCAGGAGCGGCCTGTTGTCATGGAAACAAATTTTTTTTAAACAGATTTTGGGGAAATGTTGTGGAGTACTACGGCGCACACGCACACGCACACACACACACACACACACACAGAGTATGCCTGTCAGTGTTGATGCTCGCAGGATGTGATCCCCTCTCCGCTCTGAAACCTGCTCCTGGTCTCACAGCTGACACTGAGATCATTGTTAAAAAGCATCAACTCTAACACTCACGCACATGCACACTTATGCATGCAGACACACGCACGCACACACACACACACACAAAAACATACACAGGCACGTACCCTGAGCCTTCTTTTCGCTGACACTAACAAACAATGACATTAGTTGTCCTCTGGCATTCATACACACGCACACAAACACGTTCTTTGTTTTCGCAACGATAACTTGTTGTTGAACTTGTCATCCTGCAGACTCTCTCATTCCTTTTTTATTCAGCTGGTGTTTGTGTGTATGTCGTCCACAGACCCCTGTAGAGGGCGCTGCCACTGTGTTGCACGCTGCCCTATCACCAGCCCTGGAGGGGGAGTACGGAGAAGGCTACTGGTCCAATGGGTGCAGGGAGATGACAACACCCCGGACCTTTGACCCCCAGCTCAAGCTGAGCCTCTGGGAGACCAGCCTCCAGTTACTGGGACTGCAGTAGCAAGATAACCACGGGCGACCAACAGGACTCCTCCCCTAAGTAAACGTCAGACACAGACCCTTAACTCGGACGAACCCGCCGCTTTCCTCTTCCTCCTCCTCCCTTCTTTTCTGTATTTTTTTCTCTGTCCATATCTCACATCGAGGTGTTTGTAGCGATTTATTTTGACGATCTTGCAATCCACCGCTGGACTGTGATTGGTTATTTGGGAAGGCAAGACCTTGTTTTTGTTCCAGACCTGCCAAAGAAGGGCTACAGGGGACGGAAGACATGTTTTTTGTTTGTCACTGTGAGCGAGCTAACATACGCACATGTGTAAACACACTTGAGGGTTAGATGGATATATGATTTTGCGGTCATAGATACTGGGAAGTTGACATCGGATTATTTCCTGATTTTTAGCAAATCTAGCCAGAGAAACTACGTTGACGTATTCAAAAAACCCACAATGACACCTGCTCCACTCTGCCTTAATGTCATTACTCTGGATTTCAATAAAGAGTTTCAAAATACTTAAATCGTTTTTCAGAGGTTTTACAATGCAGTTATTTAATTATTATTACATTAAATTCTTGTTTGAGTATGGAAATAGATTAAAAAGCAAAATTCTGGTTCTATACTAGCTGCAAAATCACATGTCGGTCAAACCCTCACAAACACATACTCATACACCATCAAAATTATTAGATTCTTCAGATCTGAACCCAACTTGCTGTGGGCGGAGGAATATGATGTCATCACTTTGCTTTGACACATCGTAATGGTTTTCGCAGCTCATGTTTCCATCCCCTCCCGTTTTACTGGGAGCACCTTGTTCTTTTTGTAACACCCTTGTGCTTTTACTGGTTACTGCTGTACTGAGTCCTCATGTTAACTGCTGGTCGTAGTTGTGTGTGATAAGCTGTGTTGTGAGGATGCTGGGAAAACGTCATCATCAGCTCCTCTGTCCTTTGTCCCTCTTCAACTCAGCAATCCAACAAAAGACATTCCTACAGACTGAAGGGGGATACGGGAAAACCCTGAAATACAGAAGAGTAAAAGTAGGGCAGATTTGGAACGATTTCCTCTGTAGACTTGACAATGACACGTTTCTGTATTTGTCTGCTCAGAAACAAAGAAAATGGAAGGAGGCGGAACCAATCCCCACCTTGCTCTGAGTCTGTCCCGGTTTTCCTTTGTGATCAGTGTTAATCGGTTTTACTGCGCCTGTGATAAATGTGTTTGTGCTTTATGCACGAGTTAAGCATCGACTCATGCTATAGACCCAAATCAAAGATAGCACAACAATGGCCGGTCCAGGAGGAACAGCAACAGAAAGGAGAGTGAGGGAAATCAAATTTTTTCCATAATTCAAGCTGTGTTGGTTCCTCATTGCTGCTGCTGCGTCTGCTTCTGCTTCCTCATTTGGCGCCGCTCCCAGTGCATTGTGGGATTGAGATTTCCCAGTGGTGAGAATCAAACTCCATCTGCCGAGCTGACACACTCACTCTCAAACATTGGATGCAGTACTGTATATCCAGGCCCAGGCTTATCTAAACAAGCACACAGCATGTCTGTCTCTCATTCAGGAAAACACTCCTACACACACACGCAAAGATATAACACACAGCCATAACGCCATTGCCACTGTGATTAACCATTTTAGCTGTGAAGATGAAAAGTTTTATCTCAAACTGACCAGATTTGGCTGAAAACCCTTCCACCACGTGCCATCCCATCGCTGTATCTGTTGGATGTGTGTGTTGTTGCTTTTTACACTGCCACTGAGTGTCCAGCGTTTATTATGATCTGCCGTATGTGAAGCAATAGCATCACTGTGGTACTGTAGCTCATTCAGCCAGTAGCACAGAGCAGGACATTCAGACCCGGGACCATGAGATTCTATCAAAGAAAAACAAAAACAGCGTCACGTTACGTAAATATCACGAATTCAGAATTTCTTTGGTGACAGTAATGTGCATTCTTCACAATTATATTTAAAAGATGTCACCAATTTCAAAACCAGTTTGACGACCTGTAATTGGTCTGGCTCGTGTGATATGATTACCAGTGATGGCTCCCATTAGCACATGGACCTGGTAGAAATGACATGATCATATAATTTGACCAAGATTACCTAAAAGCTCCGTTAAGCAGCCAACCATTAGTTAATGGACTGTAGGGTCATGTGCTGTTATATTTGAACATGGACTCTGTGGGTCCATTTTTAGACTAATGCATTGTCCATGTTATAAAGAGTCGAAGAGGGCAGTGTTGTTTATGACAGATCTAGGCTGGTAGGAGATGTGCATGTCTGTTCTGGTTTTCAGACGTATTCAGGCAAATACATCAAATATTTATATTATATATATATTATATAACAGCATAATAACTCAGTTACTTGGATAATAATATGAATCAACTTGTACAAGTGGGAACCTGATAACTATGATGTCACATGAACGCAGCATAACTAGCAAAACACATCACACCTTGAATTGATTCTGATTGGCTCATTATAGGAGGCACTACAATGTGGCCAATCAGGACCATGTATTGTATGTGGCATGGGTGGAACCTCCACCAGCAGATTTACCTCATTCGAATGAGAGTTTGATTTTTCAGCCAATCAGGGTTCAGTCTGACGAGAACTCAGATTCAGTTAAATTCAGCTTTTAGTGTAACTACGTCACTTTTGCGAAATATCACGAATGGAAATCCAACAGAATAAAATGGGACATTTAAAATTCTAATTTAAAGCAATCATGAGTTAGATTAGTTTTTCTATTGTAGCAGTCATGTGGGAACTGACTGTAAATGCCAGCAATACTCTTCAGTTTTTAAGATGTTATTTTTTGGGTCGTCTAACTGCTCATTGCCTCGGTGCTTCCTTGTTTTACTGTGGATCCTTGAGGCTCCTGTAGAGTACTGACAAAATAACCAACAACCAAACCTAGTTCCTCTAGTGAAACAAACATGCGTGTGTCCCCTTCACACAAATGACAAACACCAGCTTACCACTCAGCAGCACTCATTTAACGTACAAGGCTCCGGTGCGAGCTACGTCCCGTCACAGAGCTACCGTGCTTTCCCACAATCCAGCTGCTATGATAGATGTTATTTAAAAAAGCAAACCTAAGTGGGGGGGCGTCTGCACACAAGATTTTCCTTGTTCTTGTTGTGTCAGCTTGACGAGAAGAGGAGTGGGGGGGGCTGCTAAATTATCGATGATTACCTTGTTATATATTTAGCGGACTTGTCAAGAACTCTGCGCAGACGAGACAGCACAGTGAACTTTCTGAACTTGAATTGCAAATATAGAAGAAGAGCAACATAAAAAAAAAAAGAAACAGCTCAAGTGACGTTCCGTGATATTGTCTGTATGTTATCTACTCGTAAAATTTCAAAAAGCCGCTGGACGTGGAGCTGTATGTTGACTAAAAACACTCTAATAGCCATTCTTCTGACTGACCTGGGATTACATTTATATTAAATGTTCTGGTCCCAAGTTCTGCGATTCCCTAAATGTGTATATGTAAAGGAAGAGATCATATAAAGACGTATACAGTGGGAAGGTTTCCAGATGAACTGAGTCCTTACTCTGGAGCAGGAATGAGAAAACACATGCAGACATTTTTCTGTCCTTTCATCTTTTTATGCATGGGCCCGTACACCATTTTCTCCTTTTGCTATGAGTGCGACCTTTAGCTCGAGACCCTGCGGGGGGGCCGCAGAAGGCAGATGTTCCCACCTCAAATCCAGTGTAAACATTCAGTCCATCTGGGCGCCAGAGGATTTCCTGAAGATGTTTTTATTTTCTAAATCGTTATTTTGTCGTTGTTGAGATTTAATACATTTTATTGCTTTTGCTGTGCCTATGAAGAAAATCTCCCTCATACGTGTGTATACTGTGACATTTTTCCATGTAGAAATGAGCTCGTAGAAACTGTGATACTGTCTCGTCCTGTGCATTTTGCTGTAAGTTCTTTCTTCTCGAGTGAAGGGAATGAAGAGTGTGTGCGTGTGTGTGTGCGAGTGTGTGTGTGTGTGTCTAGATTAGGGAGTCCATGTCCATGTTTTTCGTCGATGGTTGTGACATTCCAGCAGCAGCCACCACCTTTTCTATTATCCAAAGCCTCTCAATAAACATATCATTGTGCCACTCGTGCTCTCTGTCCTTTGCAGCGTGTGTGAGTGAGAAACTGTCAGCCTGATGACGCTGGGCATGAGACGGCGAGCCCCGAGCGCACGCTGAACTTTGGAGATATTCTCAGAACCATCAGTAAAACTCACACAGACATAAACACACTCTTACTAGGTCCCCGGGATTAACACCATCACATTTTTCCTCTCGTTAAAAAAGCAGATCTTTGTCCGGTTACAACCTGAGTGTCTCACCCCTGACGCCTTTAAATAGGATTATGTTGGCAGACAATCCACGACCAAAGCAACCCACTTTCCCCCCCCCTGTCATCTGTCAGGAGTAATTGAGGTTCAGTGTCTTGCTTAACAAGGACACTTGGACATGTGGACCACGTTTCTTGCAATTAAGGGCCAACCCGTTCTATGACCTGAGCTACAGCTGCCTCAATTTGTCCGTTTGGATTTCGATCTGAACCTCGGAGCCTCGCCCCCTAAATTGCATTTGCTCTGCCACCTTAAACTCTTTAAAGTCCTGAAAGCATGTGTCCTTTCACTTTCAGACAGACGCCGGCAAAAGTAGGGTTTCTCATTTATAATATGCAACTGCAACCCATCTTGCTGAAGCTAAAATTGCATGAAAACTCCAAACGAATACAGCTCTTTTTGAAATGAGAAAAACTTTTAAACGGATTTTAAACAACATTGCTCCCGAGTTGCCAACATGGCATTTTTTATGGAAGAATATAAAATTCCATCAGGTCCAATTCTGTGGCTGGTTCAGATGAGTTTTATTCACTGCACAGAGGAGACAGACGATCAAAACAAGGCTATAAAATCTGTCTGATGGTCAAAATTCAGAGATAAAGTTTTATACTATTACAGCAAAATACATTTAAAAACAATATGTTGTGGGCTGGACTAATTTAGACGAGGCAGTTTTATTACTAAGCACATTTCATACACAGACGTACGTTTAAGAGGCTTTTAAAAAAAAACACAAACCAAATTAAAATAAAACAATTTAAAATCAGAGAGCATTAACAGAGGTTAAACAAATAAAGTGGATAAATCTGTATAAACAAATCTATTTATAAAAGGGAGAAACAAAGTAGATAACTGTATAAGTATAATACATTTTTTTTATAAAATACAGCGATGGTATGACCTCGTAAAATAGCTAAGGCAGAAAAGGTAAACACACCTCAGAAAGTCCCGGAGAGGCTGATTTACGATCCAACATTCTCCCATCTGCCAGTAACTCATTCGGTTCACTTCCTCCAACACCTCTGCTTATGTGATATCTCTGTCTGCACGGGAGGGTTCTGATGAACTGAATTCACATCTAAGTAAGAAAGCTTTTCACAGGTCATCTTCCTGGGAAAGTACGTCCCTATAGTTTCACACAGGTATCTGTTAATTAATGTCAAATAGTGTGTCTCAACAGAGAACTTGATCTGGATGCATAAAGAAAATATAATTAAAAAAAAAATAAAACTACAGCTTTACTGTCCTCATTCACAATTTTATATGCAGAATTAACTACGACCTCTCTTTTCACTTCTCTACCTTCTCTTTCCTGTCCTGCTGTGGCATTTAGCCTCAGCTCTGCCACATGTTCAGTAATTATATTTGCACACTAAAGAAATCAATAATCCTGAAAGTCCAATGAGATAATAACATAATAAATGTAAATACAACTCCTCGTCTTGATCTGGACGCATTTCTTCCTCTCTCTAAAATGATAAATGACAAACAAGGAGAGGCAGTTTTTAAACAACTTAAGCAACCAAAATAATGTAGAGGAATTTAAAGACTTAATATATATTTATCCTTTTATATAAGATGGTTTACAGAACACGCGGTCCTCTTTCCTTCAGCTCCTCCACACTCCTCTTCCTCTAACAGACAGTTAATGTAAATGGGGTAAAACAAAAAGTAATGATCAATATTTGTGATAAAATCATAACTGTGTGTTTATATTTTTTAATGAGTTCACAGTGGATGCTCTCTCCTCCTCTCTTCTCATTACAAGCCTCACTGCACCGTAACAATGTATTTGACTGAGTGGTGACACTAACTTTAGTTTATGACACACTCATGCCATCATTAACATAAGATAGAATGTACAAGGAGCGACTGCACCATCAACACAACATATTAAACTTGTGCGTTCTCTGTAGTGGACAGTTTATCAATCTGTTCATGGTCAGGTGGAGTTAATATCCTCCATCCTCTCCCTCGTCTATCAGTCTGTTCTTTCTGCTCGCTCTGCCCGCTTTTCAGGCGGATCCGTTTTATCTCTGCAGCTGGGATGTTCCCTGTTGTGATTCTCATTCCTCACTCACACTGAAATCTGGAGCTATATGTACCACAGACTGAAGATGGACAAAGCGTCTCCACTTCCTCCCACTATCCGGAAAGGAAGCCAAAACATCCCAGATTTGAACACTGCCATCTTACGCCGATTACGCCATTTTCCACTGCAGATATTAACTGCATGGGGCTGAGGTCAGGTAAATGCACAAAAAACAGAAAGCCTGTCGGGTTTGGGTCAGGCTTCGTTATTTTTGGGGGTTGGACAGAAAAAAAAAGAGTCCCAAGCTGCAATCTAGTCTGTCTCCCATCTGCTAACATGGAGGAGGCAGGGTTTATGACCTGTACATACATACATACATACATACATACATACATACATACATACATACAAAAATGAAGAAATCCATGTCAAACACTGTTCTGTTTAAGGCCGGTTCTTTCAACACAGCTCATGTCTCAGCAGCAGAAACACAGGTCAGCTCTAAAAAATAAATAAACCATGATGAGCAAACTCTACACCAAGATACACATACAAGATATTTACTCCTCAATATGTTTGGTATTATGCAGCATGTCTACTTCACTCCTGGGGCAAGGACACTACTTGAGGCATATCTAACCCTGCCAGACGCTCTAAAGAGTAAACATAATCATTGTGTTAACCTTTGTTTGGAATGAGAGGGAGGTTGTTAAGCCTGAGATGAGGCTGTGTGAGACACAGATGGAGGATGGACGCCCTCATGGAGTCGATGTTTGCGCTGCTCAGAGGACGAACCCTCAGGGGGACATGATTGGACTAGTTAAGTTCAGAACCCAAAAAGATCCCCGCAGGGAAAATGTTTTCTTACAAGCGCTTAACATTCAGTTAGGATATTGGCATACGGGCAACAATGTGAACATCAAAGTAGATTAATGGTAATTTAACACTGAGTTAACCCCGATGTGCCAAGGTACACGGATGAAAAATGGAATATGGGTCATATTCTGATTCAATATCAAGGATAACACAAAAAGTTCCAAAGTTTACTTTTATGAATAATTGCGATGAACAAAAACTGACAGTGCAACAAGGCAGAGGAGCAGCAGGCAAAAGACAAAGGAGATAAACTTCACAAAGCCTCAGAGGATTAAGGGAATAATCAAGGTCAAAAAACGGGCAGACGTCACACACACGAGCTAGTCTGCAGAACGAAGACAATCTGTCAAACAGGAAGTGAACCACGGGGGGGATAAATACAAGGATGTCAGATTATATCAATGCAAACAGGTGACCAGAAAAACTGGCGGGAGACTGATCAATAGCAGGAAGTAGAACTAACTGAAATGCATTAGAAGAAGACTTAAAGGTTCAGTGTGTAGAATTTAGTGACTTCTAGTGGTGAAGTTGCATGATGCAGCTGAATACCCCTCACCTCACCCTCCCCTTCCAAACATGAACGAGAACCAGTGATAGCCTTCAGTTGTCCTAAAAACTCAAAAGGTATTTAGTTTGTCCAGACTGGACTACTGTAAAAAACATGGCGGCCTCCACACACACACGGACCACAGCTCAAGAAGTCAATATCGCTTCATTCATGAATTCAAAGCACTGAGCTCCATGGTTTAATTTGCAGCTTATGTCAAATTCTGATAAATTAATACTTATATATGGTTCACTCACGTATGGACCCAACATCGGAGAGATCTGAGGGACTTAAGAGTTCATGAAACGATCGCCTGTTCTAGTCACGCTTGCATCACAATGTCTCAACTCACCGACTGACTGGAATGTAAATCAACTTAATCCACACAAGCTTCAAAAGGCTGAACGTGATCCCAGTCTATAGTGGTTTTAACAGGTTTGATCTCATGTACTTATTTCTCTAACTACTGTGAATCTATTTCAGTCCAGCATCAACAGTGAAAACATGTTGACCCAGAAATCCGCGTACAAAGGCAAGATCCAGACACTGACGTCAGATTTGTTTCAACTCCTGACATTGTCTGTGATGCCACCTGCATCAGACGCAACCATTAGCATTTTAATAAATGTTAACCAATCACCATTTTTTTAAACCTGACGACCCCGACCAGAACAATAAGAATATTCTTATATTATACAAATATTCAACTCTAAAACAGATATAATGTACATTATACTTAAAGCTCAACTTTGGTCAATCCGGCCTTTTTTTTTTAAACTAAATTCTTTGGAGTTGCAGAAAGTTTTTTCTTCCATCATATATTTACCGTTATAGTTTCTATCCCTTCACTCACACTACAAGATACTTTCATATTAAGCCCGATACAATGTAGACACAAAAACATTTAGTAAATTATGTTGTGTCATATAAGAAAAAAAAAGTCCTGTAAAT
The DNA here is from genome assembly GCF_009819705.1 of Hippoglossus hippoglossus. NCBI lineage: Eukaryota > Metazoa > Chordata > Actinopteri > Pleuronectiformes > Pleuronectidae > Hippoglossus > Hippoglossus hippoglossus. Next base: position 9,491,369 of record NC_047171.1, on the reverse strand, counting down.
GTGATACAGTAAATAAATCATGAACCCTTTTGCTTTTCCAGGAACCAAAAGATTGAAACAAAAAAAACCCTGAAAACTGAGAGCAGAAGTTGAAAAGTTACCATTTCAAAATGTTATATTAATAATATAATTTTAGTATTTAAATTCTGCCGAGCGAGGAGCTTAAACAAGATTTACTTTCCAACGAGAGTAAAACTTTCCCTCATTGCGTCTGTCTGCACAAATATCAAATAGTTATTGTGTAGAACAACAGTTGTGCATCCTGCTAAACCTGGAGGATTACAGCTGAAGGATGTGTTGCAGTTTTTCCATTGTGATTAATAGAATGTTCGGGGGATTGCGTAACTGCAGAGACTTTGGTTGAAGGTCATATTTTATAAAAGGAAAACACACAAACCTGAGAATCATAAAACGAGTCCCTCTCCTCTGATTCCCAGCAGCCGAGATATGAACTTGAATACAGAAAAAAAAAAAAGGCAACAGATGAATCAGACATCTCCCTTTCCCTGCACATGTAACAGCAGAATCCTTATTAGAAGAGGCAGAGAGGAACCGTCACGTTGTATTACAGAAAAGACTCTCGATGAGGCGGCTGAGCCAACATGACTGAGCGACGCTGCAGGAATCGCGGCAGAAAACATCAAAATGCAGGAAGAAATGTAAAACAACTCATCAAGGTGCAATTGAATGACAGGCGGGATGTCTGCGGCGCCTTGTTAGAATAAGTATCTGACACAATGAGGAGAATGAGGTGCTGTCTCCGCGGCGCTTTGTTACACGTGGACACACAATACGCCGCGTGTGATTTTAAATTGACGGTCGCCTGAGCTCACTCAAGCAGAAAAAAAAAAGAAGAGAGGGAGGGAGCAACCTGAAATGACAAAATGATCATCCTCATTAAGTCAACGTCTTGGTAATTGACTGTCACATACTTGGGACAGATTATGCTTTATAACAAAGAGTATAATCCACAAAGCATTATAAACACACCTAATAGGCCCTTATTCAACCATTAAGAGGCAGCTCTCCCTCCGTAAATTCCTTTAGGGAGATTTAATGAACTCATTGCATGCACACTCAGAAACAAGGAGGTGGCTAATAAGCATTCATTTATTTAATTACTCCCAAATGACTGAGACGACATTATTATTCATAGCAATATTCAAGAGGGACCTGGTCATACACAGTCACTCACCTGTGCCAAACTGTCGCCTCGTTACTAATCTCAAAAGTTAAATTACTGCGTTAACTGTTGCTCCACGGGGGCAGTAAGTGATTACTTAAACAAATTAGTTGTCTGTTTATAGCTCAGAAATCTGTTAGCTGCCTCCCCAGATGTCTTCTGAAAGTCATTTTGTTTTGTGAATGAATATGACAGCAACAAAACAGAACAGAATCAAAAAGGAAATATCGACCGTCTCCTTTTGTCCATTTCTCTCCTAAAATAAAGTCTGAAACAGTTCTGACCAGTCATGAAACAAATCTAATACTGAGGTCAGACAATAGTCTTTATATAAATATGGACAGCTCCAAAGTATCTGAATCGCCCCCTAGCTAGTTGTAGTATTGGTCATCAAGGGTTATTTTTTCCGTTAAGTTTGGTTTTAAATACTTATTTGGTGCTATGAAAATGGAGCATGACATCACGACTGACAGCTGAGGCTGACTTGTGATTGGTCGAGCGTGGCTCCATTCCCCGATGGCTACTGCACAGACTCTGGCTCCAAACCCAAGATAGCAGAGTTCATAACGGACATATTTAGGCTTCATTTCTGGAAAGTGGGAGGACGTGGAGACCCGTTGTCCATCTTCATTTATCTAAATATAGGTCAGACCAAACACAAGGCTAATTTTTCCCATGGTGTGATTGCATGCAAAGTTAATAAAAATGCAAATAGCTGTGAATCCAAGCCAGAGACCTGTCACCTTGGTGAAAAATGAATGATGCCTTGTCCCAAAATGCCGTCACAGTTCCGAAATCGAGGACAAACTTATTGTCCCCATCTGTTTGCAGCCAGATTCATGTGATTTAACTCATGTAGCCTACTTAACAGTGAGAGGGAAAAAAGGAGGACTTAAAGAAAAGGCATATGAGGTTAAGGTCTGAAAATAAGTATACCGTTACGTCATTCCATCTATGGGTCGCACTTCACTAAAAACAAAGTTAGCAAAGGTGTTAGCTGCCTTCTCCAGTCATTTAACACAACCAAATAAAGTGGCCATAATCACACAAATAATGTGAGGGGAAAATGTGCTTCACGTTTGGTCCGAACACACCGTAACATCCATGCTAGCTGCTCCATAAGCTGTACTTGGGCACAGCAGAGCTCTGGTAATGCTGATTGGCAGAGTGATATTTACTGTGGTCACTATTTTAGCTAACCGTGCTAGCATGCTAACATTCTGAGAATTTAAATACCAAATTTTGACCAGATCACAGCTTCATGAAAACTAACTAGTTAACCAAACGTACTATTTATTCCATAGAGAACATGAGTAAAGGTATCAAACTCACTGCTGTGCATCCTTTAGAGATTCAGCCCGACACAAAGTGGTGGACCTACCAACAGACTGACACATAGAGCCAAACTCCAAATGTGGTTTAAAAATCAAATCTGTTTTTTTACAAGATAATATCAACTTGATGTTAGATAATTAAAGGGTAAAAAAAAAAAAACATCTCTTCTGTTGGTGAATATAATTTTAGTTTCAGACTTTAAATTAGAATCTGTTGCTGAAGGGTGCAGTATACATTATCGCTCCCCACCCACTGCATCCAAAACAGATGAGGGCTCAGTGTGTTGGCAGAAGGCACCTTGCAAGTAGCCGTCGAGAGCAGGATGAGGAGAACTCATTCGTTCATTTCCTTAATGCATTTTCAAGGATTCAGACCAATGACCCTCCAACCACAAGACGTGCCTCCAACCTCTTCATGACTTTTGCTTAAATATTTTAAACATCTTAGTTTTTTCCTGTTTAAAGGTCAATGTGCTTAACAGATGTGTCCAACAGATGTCTAATTAATGCACTGATTAGTTTCCTCAGTGGCTGGAGGGACGACCTTTGCTTTGACCTTCTTACAACAGGATTGAAAATCACTGTCACAGCACTGAAGTAAAACCAGTACGTTAAGTCTGCAAAACCTGCAGCTGAACGGAAAAAAAACCAGACGTGAATAACAAGACAGAACCAGGTGTTGAGCAGGTGAAGTCTCTGTGCAGGGTTTCTACCAAAGGTGAACAACAAAACATCCAAAACTATCGCAGGTTTTATCTTCCTGTGGATTCTGTGAGAGGTGTGTCTGCAGGCCCAGCTATTAGTGCGGTGTCTGTGTCACATTAGGGCAGCCATTAATCTTCCAAGCTGCAGTGGCTTATGGGAAAGGCCTGACAGCCCAGGGCTAAGTGATACATGTACCTTGTCAAGGCAAGATGATGACTTGATGGAGGGATGGATGGGGCGGACGAAAGGACACATACCCAAGCCTGCTGCACCTGGTCTTGGAGGTGTGTATGGAAAAGAATACCAACTCTGAAAACATTGAGAATATTGCAAACACATGTAGACTTCTGCTGTTTCTCTATAAAACATCACAGGAGAGAAGACTTCGATTTTAACCAAATCCCACCACCATCAAGAAAACTATCAACATTTTTTAAGTAATTAGGTAAGTTCAAGGTTGAGTGTGTATGGTTTAGTTTTGTAAAAATGGCAAAATCAATCTAGAGCCCGTATTTGCTTTGTCTGTTCTAGGCTACTGTAGCAACATGGCGATGCAACATGGCGGACTCCGTGGAAGAGGACCCACTTTCAATGAATATTTAAAGGGCTTATGCTAAGGTAACAAAAATAACATTCATTTAAGGTGATTATACACAAATGAAAGCATAATAAATACTGTGATCCTCTACATCCTACTCACTGGACCTTTAAGTTTATTCATATTGTACATTTTAAGAGCAGAAGTCACTATTTAAAAACAAATAATAAAAAAATAACAGATATTTGAGGAGATCGACTTTCTCTTAAAACCCAATTTCTTCTGTGCAACATTTACCTTCAGTCACCTGCCACTTGTTAGAGATGCAGAGATATGAAAAACACGAGTTCACACTCTTCTACAAAATCTGGAAGAGGTTTCTGCACCACATCCAGTCACCTGAAACATATTTCTCTTCACCGTACAGAGAGCTCACAGTTTTTCCTACTGTGAAGCCCTGGTTTGTTTGGGATGCATTTCAATTAATTCAGTTCTAATTATGGACCATTCTGTGCTTTCTAATTGTGTGGCCAGATTGATTTGGTTAGGACCCAGGTGTATGGTTGGCAGCGTTCTGGAGGGAGGCCAGTAGAAATACAGATGGCAGACTCTACTCTGTGGTTCTGAAATATAATTTGCCAGGATCAGAGGTATTTTGGGGTCATAGGAGTTTTTTATTATATAGAGATTTATAATGGATTTCAGATGTGATACATGTATGATTCTATCTTTGACTCAATATTACTATGTATTTCTCTTTAATATTTTTCAAAGAACCTTGCAATTTACATGAAGTAGATATGACATCACAGTGATTCTATTCTGCATGTTGTGGCTTAAATCAAAGTATCTGTTCTGTTGTTGCTTTGCAAAGATACATCAATGGTCCCTCTGAATTCAGAAACATCCTTTTACTTTTAGGCTCAACACTTCCGATAGTGGTTATTCCAGTTGTACATCAAATGGGTCAGATTTCTATAGAACCAGCAAAGCCAGTAACAAACTGGAGGGGGACTTGTGAGCCCATACCGTCACCAACGCTAATGCCCTTATGGATATGGAAAGAAAAGAAAAAGATATGGAAAGAAAATGCCAGATCTGCCAATACTGCCAGATCCTTGTCTAATCTGTTCCAAAAATTAATGGGTTTTTCCTTGGCCCATACCCAACCTTAGTTTCAATAAAATCACTTTAGTAGTTTATGCATAATCCTGGTAAAAGACAAACAGCAAAGAAAACATAACCTACTTGGCAGAGTTAAATATGCTTCATCTCATCAGGATGCATTAAAGTGGGTAAATGGTCCGTGCTGGAAGAATAATTCATCTGAATTATGCATTGAAAAATGTCACGATGGGGGGTATTTCCTTATTTCTTTGTCTTTCATGTACAGATGTAATTGAAGGTTAATGGGGGTGTTCTCTCGCTGCTGTTTGATAGCCAATGTTGTCTTAACGCTTTTAAAGTTTGCCTGCGATGTTTTGGCATCGAATTGAAGTCAAATTATCCCATTTATATAAGGAAAAACTGAACAAGGAAATCCCGAGTAGAAACAGACAGCTCACCTTTAAAGTAAATGTTTCAGATTGTGAGGCACGTTGACCATAGCTGTCAATGTAAGAAGACTTAAACTCAAAAAATAAACAAGTAGCTCAAATTGTGAATATAATAACTGATTTACAGTTTTATTTGTGACTACATTTTTGGAGCAAAACGTCAATGGGCGTTAACACTGGAATAAGGTTATGATCAGATAATGTGTGTTGATTTGCATGGATTTAGGAAGATATGATTGACAGATATTATCGTCTTAGATCAGTTAAACAAACCAGTGTGGTTAATTATAAAAAACAATTACACAGCCAATGAGCCAATTGATCAAAACAATTCAGGCGCTCCAACCACATCTCCGACCAGGCTGCTTGTTGTGGTTTTACTTTTCGGTTTAAATATTAATGTTAAAGACACGGGGAAAAAGATATAGCTTCAGCAGATACTGGTTTGTTTTCAGTGGTGCACAAGTGATGGTGTCATATCACAGTCAGTGTGTTTAAGAATTTAAAGTATTGAGGGTTGAGAAGGTGAGTGGCTCAGCTTTTGTGCCCCTGTGTGTGTGTGTGTGTGTGTGTGTGTGTGTGTGTGTGTGTGTATATATCCCATACTATCTCTTTCAACACACATACTTACATACACATCCAGGCACTCACTGTAGGAGAGGATGGGATTTACGGTCTAAAAATGGCCAAAGAGGAGGAGGAGGAGGAGGTGGAGACGGAGAGGAGGAGGAGAGGGGGAAACAAGCAGGGTAAGTGAGAAGATACATGGTGGAGAGGCAAGGGGGATATAATTCTCTCTGAGCTGACATGGAGAGGAATGGAAGAATAAGAGGAAAAGGGGGGGGCGGACGAGGGAAGAAAAGGAAACTTAATCAGAAAGAAAAATAAAAGGAAAAAAATGGCGGAAAACAAAATCTAGAAACGCGAGAAAGCCGCTGAAATAGAAAATGAGCTGTCACGTTCTAAGTAAGATTTATATATATTTGCAGGGCGACGATGAACCAGTAACTTGGATCATTTATTTAAGCCCAGTAAAAGCGAATGTCCATTTTTCTCGTTGTGTAAGGGGCTCTGCAAGGAAACACACACGCACACAGACACACACATGCGTGTACACACAGTCTGCTCACATGCAGGGTCTCGCCCGTCTGAAAAGCGGATGGCACAACAATCTCCAGGGCACAATGCTGCACTCCACCCACTCATCTCGGCTGAGAGATAGAGAGAGGAAGAAAGAAGTGGGAGAGGGAAAGTGGATGGAGGGAAAGAAAGAAAAAAGCCCACAGAGGGAGAAGAGGCATGCAGAGAAAACAGCAAGAAAGACAGAAGGGGGGAAAGGGAAGGAGGGAAAGGAAAGTAGAGAGGAGGAAGAGGGGGAGGAGGATGACACAGCGGAGTGTGGAGAAAGAGGAGTGCATGTTTGCGTCACATCTGCAGTGGAGGAGAACTGCCTGACAGACATCAGACGCCTACTGAATGACAATCCCCTCTCCTCTGTCAGGTGGCTGCCGTATCCCTCTTTAGCCTTTCTTTGTTTTCTGGGAAGAAATGAGCAACTCCGCCTTCCTCGCCCTCCAACGTCCTTGAAACTGGAAGTGATGCTCTGACCGTGCTGACAGCGGCCGGGGCGACCTCGCACCTGGCAATCCATCGTCGCTAAGAAAGAATGAGCTCCCGAAGCTCGTGTGTCGAAGCCGTTGCCGCGTCATCATGGTCGATATACAATTACCGCTGAATCAATGCTGGGTGTGAAACATGAATTGAGTACATTCGAGGTGCACGTGGTGTAATTTACAGTCAACAGCTGCCACTGTGTGGAAGCAAGGGAGAAATAAAGGAGTGTGTATCAGGCCGAGGCCTCGTTACTGATGACGGTGATGTGAGTTCTCTAACAGCCTATCTAGTCTCTGATGGGCATTAACAGTAAAAGTCATTTTTACACAACAGGTGCCATTAAAAGCAACATGTTTTTTTGGACATCACTCCCAGAGACTAGTGAGAAGATAAATAATTTAAAGATTTCCATCCCTTAAAGATTGAACCAAATGTCTTTGTTACCTTGTACAGATTTGTTCTGATCTGACAGCAGCGTGTTTTCAGTTCAGTTGAAAAATCAATGTTGTTGAACTGTAATATCATTATGGTATTACTCCCAGTATCACCAACCAAGTGCAGTACTAGTTCAAATACACCTAATGTACTTCCTTGTTAGCATTATCTCGTCAGAGGCAAAGACTACATTCAATCGAGCCTGCGCAACTCAGTTTCAGTTTCTATTGTTTAATGCTGTTTCAACTTCCTTTTATTTGGTTCGAAAGAAAACAATCTAAAATAAAGATGAACAGATCCGTAGCAAACTAAAAATACAGCTCACTCACTGATTCCAACAGTTTGTCCTTTCAAGGAAGTCAACTTTATTACCAACAGTGTTCTCCCGCTGACAACTCAGCCACCTCTTTATTTCCATAACTGTCATCTGGCCGGGCTGGCGTGCAGCGGGAGGAGCCATGTTTACTTGAGTCTCATCACTGTTAATTAACGGAAGCAGCTGATGACGTGCTGCTCCGAGGTGGGTGCGACTATTCTTAGCAAACTGGTGGATTGTAATCAAGTTATTGATTAGTTATTACTAATCAATAACTTAGTTATTACTAATCAATAACATCTAATACGTTATTACCATAAAGTTATTTATTAGAACAAATGGAATGCTTTCCACTTGGTTTAGATTGTTCTTCTGTCTGATAAATCACACTAAGGCCCAGATTTTAACATTTTGAGTAAAATTCCAGCTCTCGTTAATCTGTGTGTCCTCTTGCAGTGAATGTAGCAGAGAAAATGAGCTGCTGCCTTGTTGTTTCTGAGACTAAAGCTAAAGAAATGTTACATCACAAGAGACAACTCACCTCTGAGATGTGTTACAGCCACAAGGTGTCAATTTGTAAAGTTATCATTGTGCAGCCAAAATTACAGAGTTTACACAGGAGACTGTAGTGATCAGACTTCATCCTGAAATTAATTAGGAGCCTGTGAAGGAAGCAGATGACTGTGGTCCCCTGGTGGTAGATGCTGAGAAACTACAGTACGTGCAAGTGGCCAGCGGAATTACTGCACGGTTTCAAACACTTGTAAAACACTTTATCATAGTTAGTTATAGCAGTAACTATCGTTCATCTAACTTTTGAGGTAAGTGGACCTACACTATATTTACACTAATAAAAACTTAATTTGACTTGAATGTAAACCAGCGTCAGTTGAGGTACTTGACAATTCATGCTTGCCTAATTTTATGCTGCTGTGCAACATGTTGTCAGATCTTCCCTGTAGATAAGAGTGTTTACACCTGTTGGCTGATATAGCAGCTCAGAGAGTCTGTCTTCAAAAGCATTTATTGTTTTGAACTGTTTTCTTATAATCCATCCACACCTAAACGTATAAGGGAATCATTTTAAAATACAATTAGACAAGCCTGTCTTGAAACAACTTTATAAGTATGCTAATAATCAGGGTCCTGGTTAAAATATGGATTATTACCTACCTACGTCAATTTGAACATGCTCTAATGATCAGAAAACATCACTTTCCTCTACTGTCTATTGCTGCAGCTCCTCTTTTCAGCTTCTGTCTGAAACCCTCCCAATAAAGCCCAGTCTGCTCTGATTGGTCAACCGCTTAGAGCACATATAGGAAATGTAAGCTTCTGAAATCTACCTTTAAATTTTCAGACAGTTAACATATACAAAACGCGTACAACATATTGGAGGAAGGAAAAGCTGAAGAAGCAGAATATGTCTCCTTTACTCGCTTTGTCTCCTTTACTCGCTTTGACTTAGCGAGTAAAGAGGGTTGTTCCTGAAACCAGGCGCGTTGGAGACCAGGAGCGACAGATGGTTAAACATGGCAGAGGTTCCAAACTGGACTGGCAGACGAAGACGAGGCTGGAGTGTGGCTGGTAAACTGGCACGGGCTGGATGGTGAGTGTGATGCAAGGGTAAACAGGTATTACACAGGAGCAAACAGACTGACTGGCACAATATCTGAGCAAAAGTAAGTGGAGGTGTAATGGTTGTGCCGAACCAGTGGAGATTGAACGATCCAGCAAAGACTGGAGGGAAGAGCCGGGGTGTAAGTACCACTGCTGATGAGAGGTTGATGAGCAGGTGGTCATTTCTCATTTGTGCAGGAGAGGTGGAGAGGGAAAGTATCCTGAAACCACGCCCATCAGGACAAACGCACACGGACACAACTAACAAACCAACAACACTCATTCATTAACCCCCACTTCACTGCTCTTCTATATAGAGGACTATTCAGTGAGCTCATCGGCAAAAGAAGAAAAAACTCTGCGCATTTTCTCTGCACAAATAACGAACGTCGGCCGCTCGAAATATCCCCCGATACATTTTTAATTCTTATTTTGAATTTAGTGTTAATACTTCTAGCTAAAAGGCCCATTGAATGGTCATATTTGAATGGAGAATTAAACTTGTTTGCCTTAGTTTGTGCTGTCACCCACAAGCCTCATGCTCCTCAGTCTCAGCGCAATCCTGCATTTTAAAGTTTACACTTTTTTTTGGCAGCTGACTTTTTTGAATATATATATATATATATATATATATATATATATATATATATATTGTATTCTTCTCCTCTTGACTCCTCATACTGACAGACATCGCCACCTCCATCCAAAAGGCTACCATCATCTCTCGGTCAACTCTGAGCCACGTGTGTGGTGCCACAGTATATTCAGCAGCCACTTATTTTTGATTCCTCCCAATTTAAGCTCTATATATCCCCCAGTGTTCTTTCATTATTGATATGAAGCCTCTCTCAGTAACTTCAATCAGGAAGACCATCTCTGTGATTCATTCACAATTCTCTCTCCCTCTCTCCTGACCTAATCTAATCAGCTGACTGTTGGGTGTTTACGGTAATCCAATCAGATTTGGCCATGATCTCAATCAGCCAATCATGTCGTTACTGTCAAACTCCAGACCCGTTCTCCACTCGCTGGCTGTCAGCTGTCATTTCGGTGATTCACTCTGACCTTCCTCCTCCGTCACATCCAGTCTCCATATTAAGTGTCCACTCATGTCATTCACAACCTCAGCATTCTCCAGAATCAAACAGCCCCCCTGTGTAGACCCTGGGGGAGTTACCTATACTGCGTCCCCCCCTTTCAACCTTGAGGACACCACAAGGTTGTTAAGCGCCTAATCGACTCATTTATATCACATCACTTTCTTCATATTGTAAATAAATGTTCATTTTTCAATTGAAGTTTCTCCTGATTGAAATAAACCATCTCAGATTAAAGGGTTAGGGCACATTACAATTCTTTGACTTTCATTCCTCTCCTCTCCTCCGTTCACTTACTTTGAGATTATGGAGAGATTGAGCAGATTAAGAGGAGGAGCGAGGATCAGGAGGAGAGGGGGTCATTAAGATGAGGAGGGGGGGGTCATCATTGGTGAGGGGAGTAAAGGAGCAAGAGAGGAAAACTGTGGGTGAAACAGGCAGAGGGAGCAGGGCCGTCCATTAAACAAGCACTTTGTTTGGGTGGGGGAGTGCCGCGGTGTCCTTGAGCCTCGGGTCAATAAAGCCATTACGTTACAGTTACACGATTGCACACAAACACTGTGAAGGTTGTCTCCATACCTGACATGTGTGCGTGCATGTGTGTGATAGACAGTTGAGTGGCACTCTATGAACACGCAGTCTGCTACAGAGACAATTTGTCATCATGTGAACGCGCGCTCTACCTCTGACAGGGACGCACGGCCCCGGGGCTCCGGTTTCCGATACGCTCCCATCAGAACCCATATGCTTTTAAAGAAACATTCTGCCATTTCTCATCTACAGCTCTGTGTGTCGGTGATAAGGACAACATTGGATTAGCTGTCTCCGTGTTTCACGTCACCCGGCAAGATCTGGGAAAGTGTCTCGACTGTGACATGAGAGAACTACAAGCACTTCTTATTTTAGACGTAGATGCTCAATTAGAACAGGAAGTTTGATGTTTTATTGTATTTCAAGTGAAATATCTGAACATATGTGGCTGATAGGACAGGGACTGGTCGTCACAGACAGCAAACAGTGATTGCAGAGAGATACTCCTGATATCAGATTAAAGCCAGGATAGGGATGTCAAGCATTGCCTTAAAACCCAGATTAGATCTCCCAATGCAGACATCATACAAATGCTTGTAACCAATAGGACAACACAGTACAAGAAGTTATCTACCATGATGATATGTCATGTTGGAGCCTGTCGCCTGCAGCGCTTCATTTTCTCCTTGTTCTCCCTCTCATTTTTTAAAACTGCTCTGCTGTGAAAATGGCACAGCGAACGTCGGAAGCTAGTTGTGTAGTGTCGACCACCTTTTATTAAATTCTATTTATCAATATCAGTTTTTTGCTTAAATGAATTGGAGCCAATGAATGAGAAAACAAATAATATTGCAGCTTTTCGTCCATCTCAAATGAAATGTTGCATTTCATCAGTATGTAAATAGCATTTTGTTGGTCTACACTTCGCTAAAGAGTTGTCTTGTAAATGCAAATATCAGGGAGAATGTGTCCTGTCTTTATTACTCCATTCAGGCAGTGGTGGAATGAAAACATTTACTCAAGTACTGCACTGTCGTACGAAAAAAAAGAGAGACAATGTTCACACAGGGCAGCAAATTAAACACCAAAAATCAAGTGACAACATGCTACAACAGGGCAAAAAATTATTTTAAACTATAATGGTGTTCTGTGAGTCAAGGCCAAAAAGTCCTAAACATTTCTATCTCACTACTGTAATAGAAAAGATTTAAAGGAAAATGTCAGTCGATATATAGCAACAAATAGTATATTACATATCATTTAGCTGCAGCTTTTATCCAAAGCGATTTACAATAAGTGCATTCAACCATGAGGGTACAAACCCAGAGCAGCAAGAATCATGTAACTACATTAGCTTAAAAAAAGCCAAACTATAAAGTGCCACATGCAAGTGCAACTAACTTTTTGGATTATAGACCATCATCTATTTGACCAAGGTGTAGTGGGAAGAGATTGGCCGATGCAGAGTGAAGTGGACGGGCTGGGGTGTGAGGTTTGACCATGTCCAGGAGGTAAGCTGGTAGTGAGAAGTGAGAGTGAACTTAGGTTGAAGACCAGCCGAGCTGCTGCATTCTGGATGAGCTGCAGAGGATCTACATTTGCATATCTGGCACAAAGCCAGGTAAAGTGAGAGCGGAGGCCATCATTTCCTACACTCGCTGGAAGAGTTTGGCCATTCACAACAGAGTGGGCCAGCTGGCCAATCAGAGTAGACTGAGCTTTATCGGGGGGGGGACAATGGACAATATGAGGAATTATGAACCTGAATGTGTATAAAAAAAAGGCCATTTTAATCGGATCAGTAGCCTTTGTGTAATCCAGAAAGACATGAAAACATAACGCCCTTGGTGACGGTAAATATAAAACAAATTCCAGTGAAAAAGGGGATTAAAACTGGATAAAAAGACAAATAAAATAAAGCAAAATCTGCACGACTTCCTCAGGCATCGTTGCTGAGCCTCGGGGCCTTGGCTACAAACACTGTCCACTTCAGTGTGTAAACGAGTCTCTGGAACAGATCAAATACCTCTGCCCCAGAACCTCTAACTAACTACGGACTCATTTGGGAATAAAAGGTCATAAACGTATGAGGAGAAAGGTGATGAGGCGTCTTAAAAGTAATCAGGAGGATCTGAAAAACAGCTGAGCTCTGCCGGTCTGGAGTCAATCAATAGATTTTGTGAGCTTCTTTGAAAAGGTATAAAATCTATCTGAGGAACTAATAGAGGGATGTGAGGGGCTGTGTTGGCCTGCAGCCATTTTAATTATATTGAATCATTTGCTTTGTTAATTATTGTCTTGTGAAAAAGGGGCTGATTATATAAGATTATTCTTCTTTCTGCTCCTTTTCATTCAAGATTTGAGATTTTGTGTTTGCATTTAAATAGTTTTCTTTGGTCGATGAATGAAATAAACTTATAAGTCTATGTGTACTTTCATAGAACCTTTACTTGTGAAAGCAGTATTTCTTACACCTAAATCCATTTGGCTAAGGTTAAAGAAAAAATTCCTAAATTTGATGGCTCTCAATTCATGAAAATGGACGTTTGCTGCTTGAATGGCAAAGTTCTGAAATGAATAGAAAAGAGAGGCTGAACTCTGATCATCACAGTGTATGAGCCTGAGAGTTATTGACTTATTTCACCTCGTGACACCTGCACAATCGTCTCACTGACACTTTTTTATTCCACTTCAACTTCTGTTACTTTAGTTTGGAAGCAGTTTTTCACAGGTGTGTGTGTGTGTGTGTGTGTGTAGAGGCAAGGGTGCGTGTAAATCTGTCAAACCTTCATGCTGCCTCACTTCTTAGACCCATTTCTCTTCCTCTAGAGTTTTTCTGTCACTGATGCTCTGTTGTGTGTTCGTGTGTGTATGTGCGTGTGAATGACGGAGCAACACATTTCTGAGTTTGTTTTTCCGAATTTGACTTGCTTGTGCGTGCCTGTCAGTATTCTTGTGCTCTCTTCAATTATCTTTGATGTGTGTGTGTGTGTGTGTGGTTGTGTGTGTGTGTGGTCAGCCCCCTGTGGTGCAGTAATGAGACATATTGCCTAGACAGAGCTTTGGGAAGGTCATGCTAAACTGAGACACTGAGGAAGAAGGGAAGGTGCGACTGCGAGCGCTTCATGACGAGTCATAATAAGCGGCACTAAATTAGCAGGCGAATTACATCCTACAATGACCTGGGGAGGAGGAAAGAGACAAAGATGGAGAGAGGATAGGAGGAGAGATGGCCGAGAGAGGAGTCATTAAACGGCACGGCATATGACGACGCAACCTGTCGTCTGTTAGTCACCGAAACCTCGAGGACTAAGCGTGTGGGTTGGGAAAGAGACCAGGAATATTATCACATTATTATCGAGTAATGTGAATCCGATGATACAAAATATGATGCAGCAGTCATGATGGATTTAAACGAGCAAAGAAAAACCAAAGTTTACTGGCCGATTTCCAGCCCCTGGAGCTCAGCCGTCCTGGCCCACATCCTTCTCCCACTGGACCAAGAGCCTTCACTTTTCTTCTCCTACTGGACTGTCGCCGAAAAATTATATTCATGGACATAACCACTGTACTGATAAAATATTGCCTGGGTGATGTTTTTCTCAACAAAATGAAGACATTTATTTGAATTAACCCTTTTTATCAAAGTATTTCCTCACACTTTTCCAGAGTGTGTTTATTGCCTAGAACAATATGGGAAAAAAGTAATTTCTAGGGCACAAAAGTCCCCTCCTCTCTTCCTCCCGGCACATCAAGTACATTTATTTCTCAATAAAAATGATAAGGATAATGCTGCGCCCACTTGCTTACCTTGTACATACAGAGGCTTGTGTCCTGCTGTGGCCTCAGGTTCAGTTCTGAGCCGACTCTTTGTTGCGTGTCTTACCTGCTCTCTCTCTCCATCTATCTTTAAAAGTGAAATGCCCAACATTTTAAAAAATGATAAAGAAGGATCATGTTTCTAAAATATATTACACACATTTCCATCTATATAGAAAATAAACTAGAAAAGATCACATGCCTCCACCAAGGCCAAACACTCTCCTTTAATTAAATCAACCTACAAGCACTTAAAGATACCAGTTTCTTCAAAACTCAAAGTTGAAATCAACCGTCTCAGTTTTAATGCAGGCAGAGGTCACACACTTGAAGGCAGTAAGTGACACAAAGGTTACAACAAGTTCAAAAGACAGAACAAGGCAGCAAAACTTACAGAGCACGGGCAGTCTGGGAAACAGGAACCGGCCATGTTCAGAGACAGCAGGACGAAAACGAGGACTGAACGGAGGTACAGGTGTAGAGGGCGAGTCATTGGTGATGTGGTGCAGGTGTGGTGGGTGCAGTGGTGGGAAAGTGAACAGCAGGAGGAAGTGAAGCTGGAGTCCATGAACAGAGTGAATGAAAAACAAAATAAAACAGGGAGTGAAGTGAGGTCTTCTCACAGGATGGACAGAAGTGCGTGTAGCTGAACACATCAACAAAATAACATTATTTACAACAATGAAGAAACATTTTTATATATATATACATATAAATTAAAGGGAGCAGCAATGACAATTGAAATTAAGGAGTTATTGCCCGTAATGGTAGAATATGTGAGTATAGGCATATTGTATACTTGAGCAATCTTGTTGTAATTATGCTCCATGATCAGTTGCCACCACAATCAGGATCCACCATCAGGATCAAACGTAATGAAAACATAACCTCCTTGGCGGAGATAATTAAAGTTATTTCAATGCAACAAAGATAAGAGACAGTGAATAATCTTGAGGATAAATTAATGAGTTTAAGTATCAAACAAATAGGCTAAGAATCAAACTGATTATTTAAAGCTATTTTAAGGTAAGTTAAGATAAGATAACATAATCCTTTATTAGTCCCACAACAGGGACATTTGCTGTTTTACAGCAGCAAAGAGGACAAGACAAAAAATCAGTAAAGAAATTATATGTAAACATGCTATTTTATAAATGCAAGCTAATATAAAGAATATGATAATGCAATAGAACTAATATATACAGTGTAGGAATATACACAGTGAAACGGATTGCAGACAAACCAACTGCACAGGCAGAAATCAATATTGCACATTTAAGAGAGTTATAAAAGTGAGCTATAGAAGAGCTTTAAAAGAGAACAGTGAAAAAGCCAAACACCCTTGTTGTAATTAGTCTCCTGTGACATGTGAAAACCCAAATCTCCTCCATGCAGCCGTGATCGTAATCACACAGTAATCATACTTCCCTAAGAAGTATCTTTTCAAAGTAAATGAGCTGTTTACACGTGTATTTGTGGTGGGAAGGTCTGGCTCCTGCGGCGTTTGGACCATCACAAACCTGCCTCCAGGTAGTGTTTTTTATCTCCTCGCCCGCTGAATGATTTATGAACTAATTCTATGAGTCATACCAGAGCTCCGTCGTGACCTTGGAGGAAACTGTCCGGTATGAGGGAATCCGGCCGACAGCCAATCTTTATGTCACCCTCCTCTTTCATTTCTGTTTTGGGGGCCCACAGCAGCATCCCGGAAAGGGACCTTGTAGAACTATACGAATCAAGGAGGGGATGTAAATAAGATCGGAGCTCAGGTGACCCTCTGCTCTGGTAAATTATCACCTCATCATCTTTTTTAACTTGGAAAAGTCCTCTCACTGTTTAACACCGCTCACCTTCAAAGTTCCCCCCCCCCCCCGTCGCGCAACTGGAATTCCATCTGTGTGATTTCCTCTGACGTGATGTCATTATTTGCAACTCATCAAGCGCTGCATTAGCAGTCTCCTTACAGCCGCTGAATCAGTGGCACACGCTGCAGCTGTCGTTTAGCTGACTGGTGTCTCGCTGGTGGAGGCTCAGTCTCTGCTGGGGCAGGTGGTGGGAAGAGAACACGAGTTACATCAAGTGTTCATCTTTGTTCCTCTAATAAAGTGGTGGGAAAACACTTTGCAGCTGAACATGCAGCGTCTGATTGTAACAATTTGGATTTTTCATGGGTAATTGTAACAATGCCTTTTCATAATGACATCATCATGACATCATTCAAACCATATGACGACCACGTTTGGTCGATCTAAATAAGCCTTGGTTCATGTTTCTCTGTTCATTGGTTGCAACAGTTAATGCATTACTGCACTATATTTATAAAGTCATTTTCGGGCTTAAGACTGCATGAGAACACCTCTCTCATCCCATCATCAGATACACCCTCCCAAGTGATACACCCACCAAGGTTGGTGAAAATCTATCTATGTAATGTAGAGTTATTGTACACACACACACACGCACGCACGCACACGCACACACACACACACACACACACACACAGTGAAAACAATACCCTGCGTCTGGCTATACCGGTGAGCAGGGTGATGATTTTCTAATCCCCACTTTTTTTATAAGAGACTTTTCCCATCTGATAAGAAATGTAAAAAGACAAGAGAAGAGAAATTGCTAATGGAAAAATGGATTTGTTATCATCAGGCCTTATATGAGCTTCAGTTTGACCTGAAGCTTGGTCATGGGAATGACTTTCAGGGAACAAAGATGCGAGGTGGTCAGGTGGTTGCACAGGAGGCGGCCGTTCATCCTCTAATCGAGTAGACTACTGGTTTTTTATTGAAGCAGTTTGGGGTCTGTGCACAATATGTTTGGTTTTATGTTACATTTTTCTCACCTAAGCTAAATATTCATATATTACTGATAATTTGTCGACTGTTGCAGACGCACATTTGCCTTTTACTTTCAGTCTACCTCCATAATTCTTAAGTGCTTTTCCTGTTTGTGGTTTTAAAGCTACTGGATGCCTACATTTCCTTCAAGGTCTATTTATCTATTTTTAAACTGGTTTTTTTTTTGTTTGACGTTGGAAACACTGCATCAATTGAACTTCCGTGATAACCACAGTGACCTGAGGATTTGTACGACATTAGAAATCTGTGAATCTCTGTTGTTTTCCAAAGCAGTTTAATCTTCAGGGTGTAGAATTTACACTAATATGAAGCCATTCATCATCAGTGAGCGCTGCAAGCTTTGAGCGAAATCGATGATGAAAGAAAAAAAAGGAGCAAAGCCGTGCGTGCGTCTGTGTATGTGTGTGTGTGTGTGTGTGTGTGTGTGTGTGTGTGTGTGTGTGTGTGTGTGTGTGTGTGTGTGTGTGTGTGTGTGACATGGTAGATAGATAAAACAGATCTCAGGGGAGCAGAGATTCATATGGCTGTCAGCATCGCCTGCTCTTCTTTCTGTCACTCTGCAAAAATACTTCTCAACTCACCCCTTGTATCTGAAATCATAATCTCTGTTAAACAAGTGACAGGAATCTTCTGAGGCTAAAACATACATTTTCTTCATTTTTACTATAATGACCTTTATTTCCGGGCAAATCCTGACGCGAGGTGAACTGTGCTGGGATCAAGAAGAAGAATAACTGCAGCCCATTGGGTGTCAATTGTCTGTACTTTAAATTGGGGTGGGGGTGTCGGACTGTATATGAGACTTGTTATGATTGATATTTTTTGCAGTGTGCCCCCTCCCTCCCTGGTCTCTAGTTATTATTCTATCCCAGTCCGCTCGGCTTTTACTCTGTGCAGTGGAGTGCCAATTATTATGGTAATGACTGAAACAGATATCAGATGGGTTTCCCTGCAATAAGCTTTTCATATTTCACACACACCACTCCGTAGTGTGTGTGTACAGTATGTGTGTGTTCATGTCTGCATGTGTGTGTGTGTGTGTGTGTTTTTATTGTGAGAAAGCAGAGGGAAGCGCGTGTTGAACAATTGAGTTTTCTCACCTCGCCCGGCTGAATTAAACCTTAAAGAATTCATAGTAAACAACTCAGCTCGTCACAAATACGATCCTGTGAACAGTCTGGACATGATTTGGAGGGATTGTTAAAGGAGCAGTTTCCGAGCTTGTGACAGAACTCGGACGTGAGACGTGAGATGTGTTGACAGTCTCTGTTTCCAAGGTCATTGCTCAGTCTCGCTCTGGTTGCATCTCCGCTGCCTTTCCGACGCGTGCGGCTTGTTGTGATCCTGACACCATTGTGGGATGTGTTTCATCAAATGTGTTGGCAACTCTCAGAGATGAGAGTGAAGTCCAGGTCCATCATTTTGAGAGCAGGCATTGTTAACCTTGGTTTGGAAGGGCAGGTGTTTGCTGATCCACTGGATTTAGGTGCAGGATGATGGCAAACACTGTAATATCCTTTGCTGTCATTCTTGGCACCTGATTTAGAAAATGTAAGTTAATTATTAGTCAAGTTTTACTCATTTGACATTTGTTCATATTAGTTGACAAAAACTGACCTTTTATCTTTTATTCATAGTCAAATTCTAGTCAAATTTGTATCTACTCTTGTTATCTCTGCCAAGGAGGTTATGTTTTCGCCCCTGTCTGTTGGTTTGTTTGCTTATTTGTCAGCAGGGTTACACAAAAACTACATTAAACAAGAAAGAAGCCGTAACATTTTGGCACATATCTGATTAAAGGGCTGGATTCAGGATCACTTTCTTTAATCTATGCTATGTCTAATTTGGTACGGATCAGAATTAAGATATGGATCTAGAAGATTTAACCATGGTTTGTAAGAGGGGTAGAGTTTATTTGGTTTGTTAATTTTTGTCTCATATGTTTACCATGGAGATTTTGAGTTCATGATCTGCATTTTGTTGGCTGAGTCTGGATTGAATTTAAGGCAACTGTTTGACCTTGACAGAGGTATGTACTCTACATACGTAAGTAGAGTACAATCTAGTTTTTTGGTTTCTAGTACGTTTTATTTATTTAATTTTGTGATGAAATTTACACTGTTCCTTTTCAATGTTGGCAAGTTCAATGGAAGAAAAACAATTTTCAGCCCAGTTCAAGGGCTGCGAGCTCTGATTTATTCTAAAAAATAAAAACTATAAAACTCCTACATAAAAAAAAAAGATGTGAGAGACCCAGACACAGTGTGGGTTGTGAAAGATGTTACTGGAAAGACGATAGGTAGGTGCTGCACAAAGAGCGGTCCCACACCCAGACAGTCAAGGACATTGTGTTTTCATTCTACATCTCTGAGTCATCGCGTTCGGAGCAAAACGATGATGTGCAGCAGAAATTACGCATCGTAACTGAATCATCAAGTCGAGTCGAACGTTCAAGTAAAATAATGTAAGAGCTGCTGATCGCGTTGATCCAAAGATGAAGGGAGAGCTGAGAGAGAGTTCATCGAGGAGACTTCATGCTGGATTGTAAAGAATTCAAACACTGTCACGACCCTGCGTTCATTTTCGACAACTCTCAAAACTTTACCTCTGTTTAGCCTTCAGAGAGAATTCGTGTTGTCCTCCACATGAAACTTATTTTCAGCAGAAAGAAGAAGCAAAGCCAGAGTGATTTTATCCAATAATGAACTCAAATCATCGAAGAACAACATGATTAGTGTCGGTATCTGATGCAACTGTTGCAACAACAGGCAGAAAAGATGCACTATTTTTTCATATTGAGTTCATTAAGCTTCTCCTTCTCCTTTTAGTGAAATAGGCCACTTTGCATTCATAATACATCTGTGACTGTCAGTGTTAATAAGCCAAAGCATTTGTTTTCATTCCATTCACATCTAACACATAGATCTGCTTTGGAAATAATCAGCTCTCAGATGGTCACAGCGACAGCGACGTTCAAAGCATACAAATGCAAGAGAATGCAAAGAAATAAAGAGGAAAACATATTTAAATTACTTAAGTAGTAAACATTCATTAAGAAAATCCACAGTAATTAACTGACAAAGAGTTAACTAAGTTATTTAATGCACAGAAATTGGAGCAGACTTATCAATAATGTCAATAGTGAACTTATTCTCACATTTCCCAGGAAGAACTTAAAGATAAACAATAAAGACAAACAGTCCCTTTTATTAACATAGTCAAGTGTTGTCTTCCTTTGTTCAACCTTGTGTATGACTAAACCTGATTTCTTATGACAAGTTCTGCGAATTGTTCCCTGGGAAAATCAGTCAAGATAAATAAGGAAAAAATCTTGAAATTGAGAGTAAAAAAAAATCCTGATTTAAATCATCTCCTGATCCAGATTCACATATCAGCAACAAATGCACGACGCTGACAACGCTGCCTGTGATTTTGTAATCGAAACTGTTCTGTTCATTGTTCTCATTTTGAACAAGCACTCATCTTTCCCACCAACAATGTCACTTCATCCCTCGCTCACTAAATGCACTCCATTTATATAGAGATTATCTGGTGTGTCTCCCACTCGAAGCACTTCAACTGTTATGTACACACACACACATGTACATGCACACATTCACATGCTGATGGTGATGGCAGCACAATAGGAGCAGGTAGGGACTCTTGTTCAAGGACACTTGGACACAATCTGGAGGAGCAGTTGGCGACCGCTCTGCCTCCATTTACAGAGCTGGCTCTGCTGTTACAGCCCAGTGCAAAACACATCATGGTAAATCACAGGGAAACGTGTATATATTGTGTATCATATATGCATTTTGCACATTTGATTTTCTGCCGGATCAAAATGTGTTTTTAATCAGTCGTGATGAAGCCTCAAGGCAAACGCTGTGATTGCAGCTATAAGTGTACATGAGGAGGAGGGTGATTTGCTTTGATCAGATTATCTTGTTATTTTCAGTGAGGTGCTGTGGAGGAGGCCTTAACCTGACACTCTCTATTGTACACACACACACACACACACGCATATCTGCCAAGAACTGATGGATTAGCTACGCTACATGTATTCTGATTATTATTTGAAGGCCAATGGCACTTCATTACGCAACCCTGTACATTCTGTAAACATTTCAGTACATGCATTAACGACGGCTCCGTCCTGTAGCAACATGTTTTTAGGCAAAT
This sequence comes from Hippoglossus hippoglossus, assembly GCF_009819705.1. Taxonomy (NCBI): domain Eukaryota; kingdom Metazoa; phylum Chordata; class Actinopteri; order Pleuronectiformes; family Pleuronectidae; genus Hippoglossus; species Hippoglossus hippoglossus. The sequence continues at coordinate 9,469,572 of NC_047171.1, read as the reverse complement.
CCAGAAGCGGAAACACACTGGATAAGAGTTTAGCATTAAATTTATATTTCAGGAGCACATGGTGGAGCAGGCAGGTGTTAGAGAAGGTGTCTGGTAGGCGCAGCGTGGCTGTGGCAAAACAAGTGAGCATGTGTTGGTTGGTTGTAGCAGGCGTGGAGCTAGGAAACAGTAAATAGTCACAAACACCAGAAAATCACTGATAGATACAGGAAAAACCAGCGACGAGGCCGAGAGCAGACGAGTAGCTGCCACTGAGGTGATGAAGACAATCTGAAGATGAGCGGCTGCAGCTCTTATACTGCAGGTGATGAGTCGATTAGAAGCAGGTGGAGGTAATCAGGTGAGTGAAGCTACGCCCACAGCGCGCGCACACACACACACACACACACACACACACACACCTGTGCCTTATTTGCTTTGTGTGATCACCATGTTTGGCAAATCTATTAATACTACTACTTATACTATATTTGAAATGTTGGACCATATAGCGAAACATTTTATCAGGATCAAACTTTTCATGAAAGTCACTATCTATAATTATTATGATAAATGTCACATTTATCACTTTGATTAGTTTTTAGTTTAATGACTAATTTTTGCTCCTGAAAACATTTTACAAATCTGAGATAAATCAATTATGTGTTATACTTCCTCAGTGTGCTTACAAGATGTATAAGCATGATATCAATATATCTAATAAACCGTTGCTTTATTGCCAATATATATTATTGATTTCATATGGCCCTATATGACAGTACTATTGTCAGTCACAGATGTAGGTGGACAGTCTTACATATTTCACATTTAGATCATGTCCTTGATAAACAGCTCCTGAAATGTTCTGTGTAAATTTCCACTCTGCAGTTATCTGGCGTCTCTGTTGAATATTGTTGTTCTGATGTGCTGAATCGCCTAATGTGCACAGGAACAAAGAGTTGGACTGGAGGTCACCGATGTCCTGGGACATGTTGTGCACATTAGAGGACGTTAGACGCAGTTGAAACAGGAAATAACGGCTCTTTTTTGACACTAGGCCATCTCTATCATGTCATTCACATCCTTTCAAAATAAAAGTATTTTTTCCAAAATATTTTGTATTATGTCCCGCTCCTGTTTTCAGAAAAAATACAGACTTTCTACTTTGCCTTCTTTGTGCGTATAATTATTAAGTCCCCTCATTTTACCACAAACATATTATTAATTCAAACAGTAATTATTAAACACTTCACTGACATGCTTTTCATTAGCAGCACTCAGAATAGTGCAGCAGTGTTTTCATCAATGCGACACTGAAAGAACAACGCTGCACAACAGAGTGTGACACTAATGTCAAATGCAAAGAAGCTGCATGCAAATTGTTCCCCCCTCACTTCTGTACGTATGACTCTCATGACTCTGACCTACTTTACCATCATGAGTCTCAACAAACTGAAATCACGCTCAACAAGTGAATGTTTAGGCCTCACTGCATTTTGGCAACAGGGGAAAAAAGTTGTTCTCTTTCCCTCTTCTGATGCACTTTCCTGCCTCATTCTTTTATCTCGTTGTGTCACAGTTATCAGTGACGGATCCTTTTCTCCGAGCCGCTGCGATGATGAGTCGTTCTCGCTCCCTCCATGTTCCCTTTTCTGGACTTTTCAATTGTGAGGGATGAAGATTTTTGCACATGACATGGATGTAGGGGGGAAAAATACATTTTCTCCTCCTGCAGAAATAAAAATCCTTTTGTATTTGTTTTACACAGCATGCAGAACACTTCATGTGTGTATAACGTGTTCTCTGCAGATGACTGAGACAAAGTGTTGTTCCCTGTGAACACGGAGAATTTAATCTCCTAAATGTTGGCAGTTAATCCGGTCATTAATGGAGGCGGTTTTACAGCAGTGTAACCCTGTAAATTAATACATTTTGTTCTTTGTAGGTGAATGTGTTCGTGTGTGTAAATCATTCCCCTCATATGTGATAGTTTAAGTGATACCAGCAGAGATGATCGATTGCCAACCCTGTCACCTGTTCGCTACAACCACATTGATTTGTCCAACAGCTGACACTGTCTCAAGTGTGGCAGAGATACGGCCCAGGGATGATAAGGGACAGATATATCTGACATGGGGAGGACAGATTCAAGGACAGCACGGACTCCAATTTAGGCCTGGATGACAGCGTACAGTGGTTTTGATGGGTCGGCCTAAGATGCAGCCATGCTCCCCTTCTTCCGGGTGTGGAGCTGTAGGCAATGGAGGACAAGACGGGGGTGGCCTCAGATGGTGCAGTCTGCTCCCCGTTTTCTTCTCATCACGGGGAAGATTACGGGTGTGGAGCTGGTTGCGGCCAAGATGCAGGACCTGCAGTTTTTCTACCTGAAGTTTCCACGGGTGAGAAACAACTTGTCTTCTTGGGCCTGTGGGAAATGATGGGGTGGCCTGAGATATTGCAACCATGCTCCCCTTCTCCCACTAGTCCTTTGGGGGAAGAACCATCTAAGAAGTTCTCCAAGCAGCAACCGTATTGGGAAGATCACAGGTTCAGAGCTGGTTGTGAAAAAGCCAGACCTGTAGAACCAGCACCAGAAGTTTCTGGATATGTTGATCATATTGTCTTCCATAGCCCACAGGCTCTAGAGGAGGGTTGCGGAGAGTTATGTTCATAATGCACACATTTATCAAGGATCTACATGGATACACCGTGAGTCATCCTCACATGAAGTTTGACAGCAAAGTCAAGACAAGTTTATTTCACCTCTCTGGGAAATATATTTTTTTAGAAAGCAGCTATTTTTGAGACCCTCAAAACCCACTTTCAGGAACATAAAGTTCCTCATTAAATTATTCTAGGTTTTATTGTTCAAAATGTTATATTCAGCTCATAAATAGAGCAGAGAATAGTTATTTATGTGTGGATCACATTTTTTGTTCTTCAGTTTTAAATGCATATTTTTTTTATTTTTCATGTTTTCATCCCACCTTTCATAGTGTAGGCGACTTCAATCCACATGCAGTATGCAGACGTGTTGCTGGAGCTTTAGCTTGACTACTTCAAACATGTCAAGTGTGATATAAAGAGCCACAAACTCAACCCCTGGATTTAACACGTAACTGTGAAGATTCATGAAAAATAGACAGAAGTTGTTGTTTCAGATATAAAATGTGAGATTATTGTAAAGCCTGAGTAACAACTTGAATTTATGTTATGTCAGATAAAGGATTCCATTTCTCAATTGAAGACATGCCCAAAAGAAGAACTACCTTTTCTTGCCCATATGATTCACAGTGAGAATCCAATGTGGTTTGAGGATAAATGAAAACACAGAATGATGAATTGGGAAAATTGGGAAAATTGGAATATCTCTATATTTGTTGAATGGTACTGTATGATCTGATATGATAGAGGAAACATTAGAAGATGTTTGCGAGGAATTAATTATTTATTCTAGTCTGGACACATTTGGGTTTAATAGGAACACAGCTTGTCTCATTTGGTTTTTTTTCAACACCATTTAATAACATCTTCTCATTGTTTCCCATGTTGCTGTTTAACATTGGACGAGCTTTGTGTGCAGAGATACAAGATGCATTTGTTTGAACTGATTTTAAAAGTCAAAATAGTTGATGTTGACTCTGTGGCTCATCACTTCAAACCTTCCAATCTGCTCTGTTCATACAAATTCCTTTATTTCGTGCTGGATCCTGTTACTGTCTGCTGCTGCTGCACTGACCCACTTTCTCCTCAGCGATCAGTAAATCTTCATCGGATCTTATGTGCGCTCGCATACATCCAGCTGCATTCACTGTGTCGCATGACTGACAGAGTGGGTTTTGTGTATTTTGCAGGATGCGAAATGTCATCCGACAGCCCCCCCCCCCCCCCCCCGCCCGCCCGCCCCCTCTGAACTGGGTCTTGCATTGGAAGGGAGGCTGACTCGCCCCGGCTCCCCCGACCGAAGTAATGACAAACTCACCAGAGTGCCTTGCGATGCATGACTCATAAAGATATGATTTTTTTGAAATGCTAATGAGCTGAAGATTATACAGAGTGGAGGAGAAAGATAGAGCGAGGAAGAGTGAGCTAGAGACAATAAGACAGCGGGACAGATTTGCCGAAGCTGACAGTCATGGCTTCCTTCTGAATGTATAGGATAGTTTCTAAATAATCTCTATTTACCCTCGCTTTAGTATTTCATGACTTTGCGATGAGTCAGAGAGAGAGAGAGAGAGAGAGAGAGACAGTCAGAATTTAGGCAGGAAAGCCTGCAGCAGTGTGAGAACGTGCTTCTTACTTTTCTCTCTCTCTCTCTCTCTCTCTCTCTCTCTCTCTTCATCATGTGGGTGTTCATCTCCAGTGCAGTGAAACAGGGCTAAACAAGGATAAAGAGAAGGTCAAATACACATGGACACAGTTAATCTTCCTCCTGTCTTTCCAGCCACATGAGACAGTGCTCCTGCAGGAAAGACTCAATTATCAGAACATTAAAACTACTGTCCCGCGGTACTACCTGAAAATGCATTATGGGGTAAAGTCGGGGTGATGCTGCTCGACTGAAGCCAGATCAACAGGGCAAGTGTGCTCCCATTCCTCAATCGAACTCTCTCATCTTATTCCCAGTCCTCATCCCAACCTCTCCCTGTTTCTTCCCATTTAACGTACGATTTGTGATCTCCCACATATTTTCTCTCTCACCACCCTCCCGCTATCTATCCCCATACCCCACCATCCTCTCCCCCTTCTTTTCCTCTGTCTCTTCATTTGCCACATCTCCTCCCTCCCTCCTACACAACCGTTTCTCTCTCTCTCTCTCTCTCTCTCTCTCTCTCTCTCTCTCTCTCTCTCTCTCTCTCGCTCCGTACCACTCTGCTTCTGTCTTTCCCCCGTCTTCCGGCACGTAGAGCCTAGTGAAGGTCATTTTAGTGTTAGGGATGGGGGGAGGGGATGATGCGGCTATATGCAACTGCTGCTCTGGATAACTGCGGGAAGACGAATGGATGGATGATAACAGCGGGAACATAAAAGCAGAGGAATGGAAAAGACGGAGGGTGATGGAGGCAGAATTTCCTGCGACCTCTGTGTGCCTCCTGATGGGGACACAGGGCTCGTGCATGCCCGCTACCCACATGAAATTGTACCTTTTATGAGCGCACCAATGCATGCGGCTGCCATTTGTTTTCATTAGTGGTCCATCATGATGGTAACCCCTTCAAATTACCTCAGTGTCAGGGACAGTATCATCTTCTTCCAGGGACGGTTCACTTGGAGATCTATTCAGAGCACAACTCAGAATACAAAGAGTTTGAAGGGGATCGTCATTTCGTTTTGTGCTTACAAAGACTGTGGAGTACAAAAGATGAGGAATTGTTTGAAATGTTTCTTTGTCTGCTCGAACCTAATCTGTTTAACAGGCGCACCACTAACAGCAGTAACGCTCACATAATGTTACCTCCGAGAGAAGAGTACATTATTAGCTAATAATATTTTGAGTAACGTGGTTGCATTAAAAAAAAGAGTCGATGGACGACATGGCAACCACCCAAACGTGAAGCCAAATCACCCCTGGTGGCTGGCTGCAGTATACATCATACACCACACCTCCTCCATGTAAGTGGATGGAACACTGACAAAACTAAAAAGACAAGAAATATTCAATAACTCTATTCTGTCAAATTTGGTCATTCTTATCACACTGATGTTTGTCTAAGTGTTCATTTTTCCACTAAGTTTGGTTTAAATTAATTATTTGAAGCTATAAAAATGGGTTGAAACGTCGTGATTGAGACTGACTCATAATTGGTCGAGCAATTTTCTGCGTAAATTCCCACTGTTAAGTCATCTTTGTTACAGAAATGATTTGGTCAGTCTTAATCCATAAATCCTATTCTGTTTCTTAAAGAAGTTAAAAACTGTTTTAAAATCGGACAAACCAAGCAAAAGAAAAACAAATCTGTGTTTTCATTAACTGCTCAGATGCAGCTTTGTTGTCTATTGTATTTTAAAAGAGACTACATCAATATAACACTTTTCTGACAAGTGTTATGGGTAAAATATGATGTAAGTGTAAGGACACACTATGCGGAACACATACAAAAACATTAATAAAACATGTTGTGAGACCCAGAAGCTGCTGCAACATTCATATTTCATTTAAGCAAGCATCACACCAATCTCTATGAATAAGGTTTTTGTTATCATAGCATGTTGACAGGCGCTTGTGGGATTGCATGCTAGATCTGTTTTCTCCCCTCTCAGATGAACAGTTGAAAAAAAAACACAACGTTGTTCGGATTTCGCCAAAAATGTCACTTCCCCTGCTGTGTCATTGTCAGACATATACAGCAGCTATCTCTCCTTTCACCCACAGGCGGTGAACAGCTCGGTTGTTACTGCAGGTTTATATTGGCTCAGTATTTTATTTATTTTTTGCAAAACCCGAAGTATTCCCCTCCCGCCCTGGAAAGTGAATAAAAGGGGATGGAGTTGAAAGAGTGTGGCAGCAGAGCCGGAGCCTAACCCCTATCCCCACTGCACAAACCGATGCACCGAATCAACATGAGTGGAGGCAGCTAATAATCCGTGGAATTAAATGAATGGGAGTCATTTCCCCCTCGTGGATGTTCTAACTTGACAGTATAATACCGATCCGCGGCACTCTAGAGTAGGTGCATGTTTTTGCATATGGGATTTGGCTTACAGATGAATACCTGTGGCGTATAGGAATATGCGTCTCCACCCCCTTGTCCGTCAACCAGGCACCGAGCTTCTCCTGCTCTGATTCTCTCGGGGACAAGAACTAGGACGACCCTGGCATTTACACACTAATGAAAACAATCATGGGAAATTTGTTAATCTGCCTGACTGTGGTTGGCTGAAACAAACTGTGCTCTTTCAAAAAGGCCAGATGCTCCTGTGAGTAATCACCTATGGCAACTGAATCCATTTAACCATGACCGTTATGGCTCTGCGTTTGACTCATGCATGTGATGCACTAGAGCATGTGCTGTATTAGATAGATTGATGTCTGTGTGGGATTCTTGTTTTTCATCTAACAGAGATAAGATCATGCGTTAGTTTCTCTCACAGGATTTTTATTTACCTGAATAAAACATTTCAAGATAACAGACGAAAATAGAAAAAAATGATACATTGTTACAAAACTTGTAAGGTTATTATTACTTCGTAGGAGTGACTCTGTACAACAGGACAAAGTGTTAAAAATCATCAGTTTTGTACAGTGGACTAATCCTGGTAAACCAGAACGAATGATGAAATGAGCTGAGCTCTTCGACAGAGCAGCGTTGGCTGCTTGAACTGGGCTGATAATGGCTGCGAGGGATGGAATTTGTCCGGCTGGCAGAGACATAATATGGATAATCATAGAGGAATACACAGCAAGGTACGTGCACTGTATGGTGAGTACACGTGTAACGTCAAAGTCATGCCAATTTACATAAGAAAAATAAAATGCCTGTGCACTTGTACTCTTGTACAGCCTGTAGGAAGTAATGAAACTGTAATCCCATTTAGAAAAAGAACAATAAAGACAGTTAGTGCTGAACACAAAATGACAATTCAATTTCAAGTTGCAAAACAAATACTGCTGGTTTATAATGTTTACAATGAATAAGACACTTACACACTCCCAATTTGAGTATCCACAGAAAATCAATAATATGAATCTAATTAAATAAAAGCCAAAAAGGTCAAAATGAACCTATAAAATAAATATATATATATGTGTAATAGCTGGAAGCAGGGCCTTATTATTAAGTGTCCCCAATAATAGAAAACAAAACTTAAGAAACACACTGAGGAGCAGAGAAATTGGGGTTAGTGTCTTGAGTAAGAAACAATAATCAACCAGATCTTTGTTTTGAAAGTGTGTGGGTTAATTAATGAAAAGTTTTTACATTTTTGGCACATATTTCAACTGTCACCTTATATGAGAGGTTCCTTAAGATATAACATCCAAACGTCTTTGTCTTCATCTTAAATGTGATGTAAGCGCAGTTTAAAGTTTGTATGTTTTCCTGTTGCGATCTCAGATATAATTTCCCGACTCAGTGTAAACAAGTTTGGATGCCACCTTCAGTGTCACCAGTACAAATACATTGGTGACATGTGTCATCCCGTCTGTTACTCTCAACTGTGGCATGAATGTGAAAAGTCATTTTAATAAAGACAAACAGTTGCCTGAGAGAGAAAGAGTGTGTGTGTGTGTGTGTGTGTGTGTGTGTGTGTGTGTGTGTGTGTGTGTGTGTGTGTGTGTGTGTGTGTGTGTGTGTGTGTGTGTGTGTGTGTGTGTGTGTGTGTGTGTGTGTGTGTGTGTGTGTGTGTGCGTGTTCCTTAGTTTGGCCAACAGGACCGAATGACGTCAAAACCAGGATGAGGTTGTATTTCTGTCCCCAGACTTTTTTGGGAGGGGGGCATGTGGGTGGGTGACATGTTGCCAGGAGCAGAAGTGACAACCTTTTGGCTGAATTATGTCTGCCAGACAGCCACAGCGTCCTGCTGTGTGTGTGTGCATGTGTGAGACAGACTCTATTTAGTCATGCTGAGGGGCAGGACAAAGATATAAAAAACAGAAGCAACAGTAAGTGACAGAGGAGGAAAGGCAAAATTGGAGAGCTTAGTCATTATCAAGTAGAGAAGTGTAACATGCACACGCACACACACCTTACCTTTTGGATGTGTGTGTGTGTGTGTGTGTGTGTGTGTGTGTGTGTGTGTGTGTGTGTGTGTGTGTGTGTGTGTGTGTGTGTGTAACAGTGGCCCTCCTCATTGATGCACACAGTGGACCAGTGAGCCAGGAGGGAACATCCTGGCGAGCCACTCAAATTATGCCTTAATTATGTGTAAAATCCTCTGGTAACATTATTTTAACTTATCCCCAAGAGGGGACCTGCAGGTGTTAGTCTTCTTTAATGGTTTTTGGGAAAGAAAATGAGGAAAACAAATTAAAAATGCTCTACTTAAGTGGATGTCCCAACAACTTTCAAGTTTCATACTGTATTAGGGAGATATGGCCAGGGCAAAAAGATCAAATCTAACAGAATAACAACAACAAGAATAAGGTTAGAAGAAAAAAAGCAGAGCATTTCTTTTAATTGGAATGAATCACTCAAAACATCGTAAAAACATCAAGCACTGGATTTCAATCACGTTTAATGTACTTGGATCTTCAGTACTCATGTAGTATATAAGAGCACATTAGAATACAAGGTTCACCTTTTTACTGCACAGATATAAGAACCACAGACTGTATATGAAGATAGACGATTTCACAGTTTCTAATAAGTGAAGCCAAAGCGTCTTGATCGCCCCCTGCTGGCTGGCTGCAGTATAGGTCATAAACCCTGCCTCTTTCATGTTAGTCGATTAGAAATCTCAAAATACATATCAAGTAATAACAAAAAATTTTAAGCGATCACACCGATGTTTCTTCAAGTGCACATTTTTCTGGTGAGTTTAGTTTTAATTAGATATTTAATGCTACAAAAAATGAGTTGAAAGGTAATGATTGACAGCTGAGACTGAGTAGTGAATGGTCAACCACGTGAATCGGTGGGACGTTGGCGCTGCAGCTTCACCCCCCACTCGCTACGGCTCTGGCTCCAAATGACGTTTGTGGATAGAAGGGGGAGGTAAGGACACAGTCAAGTGTAAATGCAGACCCAAGCCTGCAGTGGAGGAATCGTGTGTGCTTTTTATTCTTCACCTTGGTTGTTGCACGTTTTAAAATTCAATGAGCCTCCAGCACAAAGGTTGAACTTACAGCTGCAAATCCTCCAAGCAGTCCCTCTAACATCGTGGGCTATTTGTGGGGACAATCAATCTGTGTTTCCTGGATCCTGAATGTTTGCTTTGGATGTTGGACTTGACAGCAGATGAACAAACCGAGAAAATTCCAGAGTAGTTATCTTACTCTATTTGAACAGTGAGGCTTCAGCTCTATTTCTTCTTCTTCATTGACTCTTTCCTTTGGATATCAGACTTCAAAACTCAATGCATCTCATGGGGTTCAAACTCACAACTCTAATTACCAAACAGTCCTCTAACTCCCCATGCTATCTCACCTGTGAAGCTGAAGTTATTCCTTATGCCTTTGAGTCTTTCCTCTGGGTATGTGCCGGACTACAAAGTACGGATGAACCCCACAACCTCAAAACTTCTGAATGGTCTTGTTAATCGAGTGGCTTTTCACATCACCAGCATGACGTGCAAGACGGTAACAACTTTTCCCAGAAGTTCTGCTATCCACACAGCTCATAAGTGTGTAATCAGACAGCTCAGGGTGTTACGTTTTGAGGTTGCGACTTTAATCCTCAGGCAACTTAGTGAATTTTGAAGTTGGATTTCCAAAGAATGGACACACAAGGTTGATATATACGTATGTGGAAACACGTCACACGTCTACTGAAAGCTTATAGACAAAACATAGCAGTACCACAGTATATAGTGGGGGGGCAGTGTAGCCAATAGTTCAAAGGAGACGACCAAAGGACATGAGAACAAAATTTCAACAGAACTTTTTGAGGAGAGACTGAGAGTTGGTATAAAAAAAACTACAGGCTCTGTATGATGTTACTTTGCCTGAGAAAAGGGACAAAAAAGTTAAATTATCACAACCTCCTCCGCTATCGCCATACTCAAACACGGCCCTCAAACACGGCCCTCTAGTGGATGTGTTTTGCTTAACAACAACGTCAAGGATGCATGGAAGTACTGTATGTGGGAAGTGATGGGTAAATAGTTGAAAATGGACGTATCTCTTTTCACATGTTCATTGAGCATAAGCAAGCCTTTATGAAGCTCTGTCAATTTTTGGTGAATTCTGAGGACTTGTTCCCAAAGGACAGACTAAAAAGTGCTCAGAGAGAAGCTCCCAGTACAATCCGCAGCATGGTGGGTTTATTTTGGACCATAGGGCACCAGTGGTACAAATCCTGCCAGTGTTTGGTGCCTGTCCTTCACCCCACCCTCCATGGAGAGTTGGTGAGCTACGCGAGGGGAAACAACAACAGCATGCTGGAAGATTTTGCAACTAAATAAAACACTAACATAGCCACTACATTTTAGCCTTTTACATTAGTAGGTAATAACGTTATATAAACTACACAGAGTTACCATTTACCTTTGGGCCACTCTAAGCTATAGTGCAACACTTCAATAGCCTATTATTCTTATTTACAGTATAGTACTAATAAAGTGTAACACAACACTCTGTGAGCAGTTGTCAGAACAAGAGGTTTAAATGTTATTTAAATGATTCATTTTTGATATACACCAACAAAGCCTTTGTCTGTGTTCACCACAGAACATTGTATCACAGGCTATGGAGGTCCCCTGTTTGATAGGTATATCCGACAGAGTTGCAAGTGCCCTCTTACCATTTTTAAAAGAAAATTAAATCACGTTTGTATTTCTTCATCTCTTTTTTTCAAAATGATAAGGAATAATGGTCTATACTTGGTGAGTGTAATCTGTGTGTGTGTGTGTGTGTGTGTGTGTGTGTGTGTAGCCTACAGGGTAGACGTCTTTGTCCTCCGTTCAATACTTGCTGTCACCGGCCCATGAATTATGGAAGCGTTTGGAAGTGACAAAGCACGGCTTACAGCCAAGAGACACTTTTATTGAGTTGTGAGATGTGTGTGTGTGTGTGTGTGTGTGTGTGTGTGTGTGTGTGCGTGCGTGCGTGCGTGCGTGCGTGTGTGGGGGGGTCTGTATGTTTTGATCCCTTCCCCATGGTTCTGATAAAAAGACACAGATCACCCCCGTCTCTCTCTGTCTCTCTCTCCTCATGCCCACGATCCTCCTCATCTCTCTCGAGGCTAACGTCGCAACCTCTCTTGTTTCTACCATCTCCTGACATGCAGCTGTCGCAACAGAACAACACTGCTTTGTTCTTTACTGGCAGCGAGGAGCACGAAGTCCCAGTCATTCAGGTGATAGCGTCTCCATCCTCGCTCCGTTTTCAAAGTTCATTCTCCTCTTATGATGGGAAAGTGGTTTGAGGACCCACTCCTTTATTATCAACACGTCTGCACGCTGGATTTCTGAGTCCTTACTGGTCCTGACTGAAAAAAAACTGGTCATATCACATAAGGTAAACTGTGGATGTCATTTCTGAAAGCACTTTGTGTCTTTTCTACTGCAAAGCTGTGCCACATCACGTTACTATAGCAACACGAATGGATAGAATTTTGAGAAGAAACTCTGCAACGTTGATAACGTGATATGGAAACGAATTACGGGAAGAGAGCATTTCTCCATCATTAAAAGAACTTCATGCCAATAATTGATTATTTTCTTGTCCGTCACATTTAATTAACCTTAAAGGGGAGGACATGTACAGAGGTTGTTGCCGATGTTCCCTATATAGGCCATGAAATGGTAGAGAAGTTCATAATTAAAGGCAAAACGTATTGACATGATCCATTTAATATACTTTCCACTGTGGCATTTTTTTATGTATTTCGAATACTGGATGCAAGATTTTTGTTTTTGTTAAATAACCTCTAAGATATACATTCGCTTTTAATTTCCAGAGAGACATTTAGGAAACGCAAAAGTTAAATAATACAAAAACTTTATTTTTCAAGCACTTATCTAAACACTTTTACAAAGTGCTTCACAAAATACGTGGCAAAACATGAATGAATAAAAATAAAAAGGTATTCAATTCAATTCAACTTTAAGGGCCAAATCATAGTATATTGAGGTCGAGACCTTAAAATGTATAGAGAAATCCAACAGTTCCCACAATGATCAAGCACTTTGGTGAAGGATTGTTTGTCCCTGTTGAGTCGTCCAGCCACTGATCACATTGATGTTTTCCAGTTTTTTTTAAATTGCTGCTCCAAAAAGAAAAAGCAGATCTTAACTTTCAGTCTCCAGTGATAACTTTGGAATGAAAACATAACATCAAAAAAGAAAAGAAAAAGAGCCAGGAGCCCTAATAAGCACCACACACACACACACACACACACACACACACACACACACACACACACACACACACACACACACACACACACACACACTCTGGGCATAAACGGAGTGTGTTCCCTGAAATGCCCTGAAGTTGTTATCTTAAAGTGGCATCCTGGAGCTTGAGGGTGGGAGGGTGCGTGACTTGTGGAGCAGATTTAGAGTGTCCCCAAAGAGTGTAGTACACACTCCACACACACGTACACACGCACACACAATTTCCTATATGCACAGGCACATCTACACTTGCTGACGCACACTCATGGTTGTGCATGTGCCATAATTAAGAGATACCCCTGAGAATTCAGTTTTTTATCATTCATATCTTTTCATCTATTTCCTGAGGGGGGATGTGACACTGTAATTGATAATATATGCAGGAGAATCAAATGAAAAATATATCATGTAAATATTGTTCTGTTTTTGCTGCGTTATAATATCATTTTTGCCCTTAATTTCATAGTTGACAGGCAGATAAGGAACATGAGGGATCAAAGGGGGATTAAATGCACAAAGGTCAATGGCTGGAATCGAACCTGGGACACCCTCGTCACCTACATCACTTTGCATTGTTTTAGGATTCTGCGTTTCACTCTGGTCAACGTCACATGTTCAGGACAAGGAGAAGAGCGGAGGCATGGACGTCCTCAGCTCACCTATCTCTCCTCGTCTCCGTCACAGCATTCATATTTTTATAGCTCTAACTTTCTAGAACCATCCATAAAAAACCCACTGAGGCTGAACCTGAGGATGGCACAATAATAGCCTCATGAGATGGAGCAGTAAATGGAACCGAAAAGACGAGGAGGGAAATGTATGCACCTTCTCTGCTGAAGTGGAAAACATTGACCCGAGTCTAAATCATTGACGAAAAAGTGAGGGAAGAGCACTTGAAGAGAAACTTGCACAGAATTACAGCTGATTTTTCTAGAGCAGGGGAGAGAAAGTGGGTTTGTACTGTTGTTTCTATTTTTAAATGTTACACCTAAATTCTTACACAGCTATTTATTTATGCATTTATTTTTATTTTTCAATCTCAAGCTGTGATTTCGATTGGTCCTTTCACTTTAAATTACACACAGCAGTTATATAGGCTACTTTCACTACTCGCGGGCAGCTGGCTTAGGGGGTGGAGTGGGTCGTTCACTATCCAGGTCTGTGGTCCGATCCCCTCTCTTCCATTTTGAGTCCCAAAGTTTCCCTCGGCAAGACACTGAACCCCAAATGTGCCGGCAGTGTGCACAGTATGAATGTGTTGTGTGAATTCGTGAATGGCAAAACTGAACTGTAAGGAGCTTTGAGAGGTTCAAGATTAGAAAAACCGCTTTATGAATACAGCTCACTCGTGGAAAGTTCACTGTTTTATCTTTTTCATCAAGAGACAGAGAAAACGTATAAAGCTCTTTCTTACCAAATCTAGTTTAAGCACGAGGGAAAGATGAATAATTACGTGAAAGTTAAATCAGGTTATAGACGTAATAACAGATTTAAATTCAAATTCAGTCTCATATTTAACAGGAACGATGAGAGGACTATTCTTCCCAGTGCGTTTGCTCATAATATCCATCTATCAATCCATTATCTATACCCCTTATCCTTTGAGGGTCTGAGGGGGAGCCGGATCCAATCCCAGGGGACATTGTGCGAGAGACGTTCTACATCCTGCAGGGCCAACACATAACAATCAGAGCTCTCACATTCATACCTACAGACAATTTAGAGTCTCCAGTTAATCTTAACCCTATCAACATGCACTGTGGGAGGAAACCCAGAGCAAACCCACACAAATATAATATATATAAACTAAATATATATCTTATTTTCACATCACTAGGCACCAAGTGATTTGTAGCATCAGTTGACCACCGTGACATTAGGGATGCTGCACCACATCACTGGGCGTATGACCACTGTCACTGCACAGGTCAAAGCTGTCTTCAGCCTCAGCACTTCATTTCCCTTCATTAGGCCGTCTCTCTGTAAAGCTGTCCACAAGGATTTGACATCAATTCTAATTTGTTGCACTTTGAAGTCTCATTAATTCACAATTACAGGGAGAAAAAAAGCTGGGGAGAGGAGGACGGAAAGGGCAGCGAGGACGAGTGGGCGTACGGGGGAGAGAGACAGCGAAAGTCTGCGGGTACAGAAAATATTGGTTTCTGAAAGCTGATTGTGATCTTTTTTCGGTGAAAGATGCCCACAACTGATATTTTTTGCAATTATCTTTTGTCATGCACAAAATAAATGACACTAATGGCACTGTTTATGGAAATTAAACTCACAAATAATGTGTGCAATTTCAATCCAATATTATTTTTGAGCGAACCGAGTCCCATCAGAGGTGAGCACAATGAAAGGCAGACTTTCTAATAAAAGGCTGATCTGAATACATCCTGTTCACAAAGTAGGGGTTGGGGGGGGGGGTGAACTAAAAGATGTGCCGGGCCATTGTGAAGGGGAATTATTGAGTCACATCCAACATTATGAGGAACACGGTACAAAGATTACTGTGCTGTTAAGAGTGAGAGGCGAGAGGTTCATGCACGGGGCTTAGGACCGAGTGATGAGAACAGATATGCAAAGAAGTTCATCTTCTTTGCGATGAGACTGGAAGCTCACACTGCACAGCATCTAATAGAGGTTGACCTTTGCAATGTAGAGCTAATCATTTGCTGCGGAATCCGACTGACTGCAGGGTTAAGTCTCAAACTGGATTTTCTGAAATTGGAACAGGCCAGAGCACAAACGTACACCAGATATATGCAAGCTTTTGAATTTTACTGATGGACCATGTTAGCACGTTTGAGCCTTCTTTAGCTCGAACATGCCACTTTCATTTTTTTATTTTTTTATTTATTTAACTTTTGGAGACGATCGGGCAAAGGGAAAGACACATGCATGTGGAATCCTGCCTGCCTGCAGAGGATGGTAAAACGTTTAAGGATGTTTTAATGGGTAGGACTCATACAGTATATGTGGTGTAAATGTAGCAGCCTAAATATAACATGCATGAAGTATAATGCAACACCCTTACAATTTTATGTTAGTTGTCATCTCTGAGAACTAAGCATGTTTGAATAAAATCCTTTAGCATTAGTCTGCCTCGTCAGTCAACAGGGTTCTTTGGTTTCTGGTTACTTTTCCAACTGCTTATAGACGAATACACGTGTACAGCTGTGCATGGACAAGGCTCAAACCACAACTTGTGTTTACAACAGTGAATTATGTCTCCCAGCTGTGGGTGAGAGCAGTTCTCTTCCAACATTATGCTTAAACTTTTTTTTACTTTTTTTTGTTTTAGCTTCTCTCCAAGATTATGATTTGTAGTAGATCATCAAATTTTGTGAGACACAGCTCAGGGAATTCCCTTATGCGGTAATGAGGCTTCTGCTGCTTTAATAACTCTTATCACATTGTTGCAGTGGACACCATTTAGCTGTAAGTGATTTGTTTTATCACACTATGTGCTCTCCATAAAATGATGCACAATTATTCAGAATATACAGTATCATAAAACTTTGCATTTAAAATTGACTTTGTATTTGAACATTTTACAATAATCTAAGCATCATGTACAAAAGCTTTAACAATACTAGAATATTGTCAGTGTTAAACAAAATTTGTATTATTTGTTATTTGTAGAAGCTTCTGGTGAAATCTTGAAAAAAGCCAAACAGAGTGCACAAATAGTAAACAGTGTTGACGTGACCTTTCTGTCGCGGTTCACAAGTAGCAGAGGTTTTGAGTCTTAGGTCTTTTTGTGTCCCAGCACAGCGTCGTAGATCTTCCCGGTCAGACGATGCTGGATGTCGTGAAGCCGGCAGCTGCCAGCCAGGGCTGCGTACTGGGCAGCTGTCCTCTCCCTGCCCTCCGTCTGCACCAGCATGTTCAGGGAGTAGAGCTGTGCCGTTTAGCGGGCCAGAGCCGTCCTCATGGATGCAACGCCTCCACCAGCAATACACCGCCTCCTGCAGGATGATCCAAAAGGTCTCAGCTTTGCTTTTCTCTCTATACCATCAGAACAGTAAGTTTTAAAGCATCATCAAATTAACGACAGGATTTTTGGCCACACTTACACAATCAACTGATTGTTGTGTTTTTAGTTGTTGAATGGGAGTTTTCTGTGTGCATTTTCTGTTATGTTAAAGTTACATGTCTGCTGTGAGAAAGGCCTGTTCTTTGACTCCACTGAAAACTAGGCACCGCAACTTTATTTCTTTGTCTTTCTTCCACATACAGACACATGGGAGGGTTTTCTGCATCTGCTGCTATTGAATGTGTGAGCGTCAGTCAGAAGGACAGATTTTTCTGGGATCAGCTGCATTGTGGGATACAATCTGCTATCTCAATGCAAGCAGGAAAAGGAAAAGGAAAAATAAGTATTTGTCCCTTTAACACACATACACACACACACAAACACACAGACCTGGTTTGCAGGCTTCATAGACTCTACTGAGAAGCTCAATGCAGCATTCGTCCGTCCAATCGTGGAGGATTCTGGCAAGGACGTAGAGGTCAGCCTCTGGCAGGGGGTCTTTGAAAAAGTCCCCTGAACACACACACAAAGACACACACTTCAATGCATTGCATTCCTAAGACGCTGCTGTATTTGATTTAATTATTTCATGTAATTATTAATTCTGTTGACAAGTCTTCCAGTAATAAGACAATGATTCTATTATTGCTTTACCTACTCAAACATAATTACTACAAATAGGTTATGTGATGTCTGCTGACCCAGCAGATGATAACATATTTCCATCAGCAGTGAACTAGTTAAGGCATAAAAAAGGTTTGGTTTTAAGGAGTTTGGTTGATGGTGTGTATGAGTCGCCTCAGGCTTATCCACAAACCAGACAAATGGCGCCCCATTCTCTCCACCTGCCCAGCAGCAACCTTGGATGCAAGCAAGTCAGTATAAAACACCCCAAGGACCAGGGCCGCAGTCACAGGAATGACAAAGTGAATTTGGATCTGGCTGTAAACTGACACACCAGCTTCCTCGACGAATCAAACCATGCTCGCCCATGAAGCTCCTTCTGCATTGCTAAACGAGAGGGACATGAACACGGAGACATGGCGTAAGAAGTGGCTCTGCATTGCACTTTCGCATTGCACTGACATGACGCCACCGGCCTGGTTCCTTTGAAAGCGATTTCCCATCCTCTGGGGTGCGTTCTCTGCTTTGCCTCAGGCATTTGTAACAGCTTTGATTTCCAGTGCAAACACGTCAGCACGGAGGATTTCTGCAATCACCGCCATGCTCTGACTGAAGACACCTGCCTAACCCCGAGTGGTCTCAAGGAGAGTAGCCCAGTTTGCATCTATCAAATCCACCACCATTTTGACGATCTTTCCCGAGCACAGCCTCAAATTGTCTTAATGTAAAGCGGATGCTACTATGGTTGGTTCCCATCTCTGTCACAACCGCTTGGCGCAGACGAGTTGCCTGAGAGAATCTGCTCATTTAAACTGCAGCTAATGCAGCCAACTCAGGGAGATTTCCATGTTTCAATGCAACAGCTTTCGATGCCCCACGGACTTGGTTCCCCTCCTTCCAGGAACTGGCGTGCTCTCTTGGATTTGTCTCAAACTGTCACGATTCTGCACTGCACCATGTCGTATGGTTTTAGTTTATAATTTATCTCTTTGGACTTTTGATTTCCTTGTGTACCTTGTGCGTCTCTACCACAGTTAAATTACTTTTCTTTTGCTCGCTCATGTACATTTTGACATTCACTTTACTTCCCGTTCCACCTGCGTCTCGTTGTTGGTCACTTATTCTTGTGTTTCCCGCCCTTTTGGTCGTCTGAACCTATGTCCTAATATGCATCACCTGTGTTCACTGATCCCTGTCAACACCTTTGTATTTTCCTTGCGTTCCTTTGTTAACATCCCTCAAGGTTCTTATGCTGCTGCTTTTTTCCCCCCAAGATTTCTTCATGTTTGAGTTTCGGACTTTAAGTTGCTTGTCTGCTTTATTAAAATTACACCAGCCTTGTCGAGTGTCATCTGCATTTGGGTCCTCACCCGTTTTTCTGGACATAAACATTCGTTTGGGACCCAAGAACTGATTTGATTTGGGGTTTAAGGTCACTGTGACCTTACAATGGATATTTTTGGCTAGAGCTCAAGAATTCATTTTTATGACAAAAACTTAAAACCTTGTATTAGATTCCTTTGTTATTATGTCTTTGTTATTAGGTTACCATGTCTTCATTACCTACATTAGATGTGACAGCTATGTTTTTGTAAAATTTGTTTGGGAAGGCTAGAAAATTGCACGTATTTATGCAAACATTTGGTGTGTGTGTGTGAACATGTGTGTGCAGAGGTGAACTTGAACCGGCTGTATACGATTAGAAATGTCAAGTGCTTTCACCCAGTTGTAAAGACGTATACCTTGGTGGAAGCTTATCCTCAGGTCGGCCTCGCTGACAAAGTGTTCCCTCGACGTACGCACTACCTTGGGGAGGTCAAAGATCGTTACAGTGCATTCTGGGTAGGCTGACGTGCACTGTTTGGCTAATGCTCCACTGCAGCCTGGAGAGGGAGGGAGCGAGAGAGAATTACTTTTAGTTACAGCACAATGAATACACAGAGCCTTCACTAACAAGCGTAGTGCATCACACGCACACACACACACAGACTCACACACACGCACACACACACACACACACACACCACTTTCATCAGGTATGTTCCCATTATTTATTTGCATGATTTGTAATCAGTTTTAGGAGGCCGCTTAGGGAATATTGTTCATCTACATTCATGCGAATAAGCCAGAGTGAATTGAACTGAATGTAGTGACAGAGAGACACGTGCTTTATATACGAAGCAGAGCTGTCTGTCTAGGAATCCTATTAGGGAATCGTATCTAAGGAAAAGTAAAACACACAGCACATGTAGACCCACCCGCACACAATTCGATTATCAGGCTAAAAATGATTTCATGTGCATCTGAATAAACACCTTACATTGGAACACAGTTTAAAATCCTTGTGTTAAGCCATGTCAACGTTATCGCTCTAGTGAAGGAAAGTCAACATGTCCCTCAGTTGTCATCGCAATTCTTTGCTCCACACTGAAATAACTGACATATGGTCACGCTCAGACCCTTTGAAGCACGCCAACATTAGCTGGAAATACACATGACAAAGGATTCCTCTGTTTTAGGAACTTCAAGGGAGGCAATTATACGGGGGAAGTAGAAACCTAGTTTGGTACACAAAGGATCTTGTCTTTCATGATAATCCCATTCAGTGTAAAATCAACATGTCACATTTATATCGACACATTTGTAAAGGGAGGGAGGAAACACACTTGTGGACCTTGAACTGCCGTTTGTATCTTGACTGCTGGCAAGACTGCCATGAACGTTTGTGTGGACAAAGAGGAGTTCCAATAACTTTTGTGAACCCTTCACTTTTCATCTAGCGCCACCAACAGGTCAAAATTGTAATTTGGCCAATACTTTGGCTTATGACCAAATGCCTGCAGATTTCCATCAGCCTTGCCTTTGCTTTCTGTTAAGTGCAAATTAGCAAATCCCAGCATTAGCAAAAATGCTTCACAAACGGCAAAAGCTAAACATCAACAATTGTGTGCTTGTTACAACTCTGATAAGAGCATTTAGTTCAGCCCAATGACCTTGATTGGCTCCTCAAAGCCAAAACATCTTGATTGCCCCCTGGTGGCTGGCTGCAGTATAGGTCATAAACTCCACCTCCTCCATGTTAGTAGATAGAAAAGTACAAAGTAAAACACCCCCAAAAAGTGTTTTATTTGGTTTATGTCCTTTTATGTAGTTTTTGATGCCAGTGTGTGTTATATGTCATGTTTTAAATTAAAATACATTTCAGTTATTTTATGCCATTATAATGGGATGAGACGCAATGATTGATTGTGATTGGTCAGGCAGGTGTATCAGAAACACCTAGATACCACAGCTCCCCTCTGTGATCAATACTGTGCAGACTCTGGTTCCAAATGACGCCACTAGAAAAAGACGGCAGCACCCAGATAAAAAATATTTTGGCTTCATTTTTGTACAGTGGTAGGAGGTAGATACACGTCATCCATCCATTCAATCATTGGTTCAGCCTCACATTGCCGCTAGCATGACTATAGCCTCTTAACTTCCTGCTTACTTTTATTCATAGAGAGAACTCTAACTTGTGGGTAGAGGGCTGATGTGATGATGTGAATGGAAAATAGAGCATTGTCTGTAAGGGTGAACATTTGGATTCAGTGAGAACATGTACAAATTTGAATTTGAGCCTTTGGCAGTGTTATCGTTGTAAATGCCTCATGAAGCTAAATTAATTCAAATCAGAGAAAGTGAGACAAAGTGACAGATAGTGATGGAGAGAAAAGGAGAGACGAGGAGGAGAGCAGTGGATGAAGAATGTATGAATGGAGCAGAGTGATAGAGAGGCAGTGAGGGGAATACAGGATCAAAGGATCTGACCTAGACAAACCAAACAAAGTGTGTGTGTGTGTGTGTGTGTGGTGTGTGTGTGTGTGTGTGTGTTTGCAGACTGCCTCGCCCTATAGTGCCTTCTTCCTAACATGACCTGCAGCTACTCCATCAGCTAGAATTCTTACATGACCTTTTTCACACACACAAACACACAGTGGCTCTTACATCAAACAGGGGTCAGCGGAGGATACAAATCAAAGAGCAGCAAGGAGTAGGCAAACAAACACAACACGCTGTACAAGACCCCGAGCTCACCCACCTGCCTCACTTTGGTAATGAAACTGTTTGATGAGACGTTTGTGATTCTTAAAGTGCAACTGTATTATAATTATGTTTTCTTTTTTTCTGATTCCAGTCTTTTGTCTAAACTTTGTGGAGGATT
This sequence comes from Hippoglossus hippoglossus, assembly GCF_009819705.1. Lineage (NCBI taxonomy): Eukaryota > Metazoa > Chordata > Actinopteri > Pleuronectiformes > Pleuronectidae > Hippoglossus > Hippoglossus hippoglossus. Next base: position 9,447,727 of record NC_047171.1, on the reverse strand, counting down.
TTACATATATTAAACTTTTTTTCACGGCTTTGTTCAATAACCGTAGCAACATGAAGCAAATACCCGTTTACATTATAAAAACATTATGCGTCAGAACCATGAATATCCTTAGTTAATGTAACCTTTAAGCGGATCTAATATTTTTAAACCTGTTCCACTAAAGTGTGAGTGAAATGTCACGTTAAAATATATTTAGATGCTTCCCACAGTCAGTGCACCTTCATCACACAAGGTTAGTGTTGTGGCTGGACCAGTGTAAATGATTTACATTTTGAATGTGGACTCAGACTGAAGTCAGCGGGTTGGCAGAGAGCTGGACAGACTGAGGACAGAGAGATGGAGCACCTGCACAGCAGGTGTGTTCAGACACAACAGATGTTGTGTGAGAGACACACAAGTGTTAATGGGACAGGGCAGTCACGCCCTTCACCCTCCTGCTGTCCACTTGCACACACTTTATTTTGGGTGATGCACCGTCATGCATAAACATGAACAGTCAACACCATGCTGAGACAGTCACAGAGAGCGGAAGAGAGAAGACAGGACAGATGTGTGCAAATATCCACACCTGTGTATGTGTGGCTTCACAGCGCCTCTGTGTGGTCAACCGAGGTGTCACACATGGATGTAACGCTGTGAACTCACGGTTTCTAACCTGACTGAAACCAAAGTAGATGTTGTAGATTTTAAATTATTAAGATGTAGAGAAATTGAGACCTTTTATTTGGATTTTTATTGATTTTGTTGACATTCAGTCTGAGTGTCTGTTCAATGCCTGTATCTCAACCTTTAACCCTGATGTAATGCATAAATACTGGATTTTCATAGGTCATCTATTAGATCATTTTAAACATGATCATCAATGAGCATAGTCTTGTGTGGCTACAGCTACAGACTAAATAAATTGTATTTAATTATTTTCATTATCATCCATTATCTACTAGTTTTGACCAGTTGAGGAGAGAGACAAGAGACACGGTTAAGTTTTCAGAATTCAGGATGAGATGAAATGAGAAGCTCATCATTTCTCTGACAAAAGCCTCTTTCCTTATTCATATCATGAAGTTTTCAGTAGCAGATCAAAACTTCTTTTGACAGAAGAAGATTAATTTTATCTTTTTTCATCCCTTCTTTTTGATCCTGCTCTGTTCTTGGCTTGTCTCTACATTTCTCTGGAAGCCCTTGCTTCGCATTGCGGAGTTCATGTCGTGTTTGTTCTTTCTGGGTTTTTTTCCTCGTGCTTTTTGCTCTCAGGTGTAAAGCATTTTGTGAGGAAGGTGCTGTTCAAAGACGTTTTATAAATAAATCTGACTCGACAAAGCTGAACATGGAGAACAGCGATGAAAGCTACCTGTTTTAGGTTTAAGTATCTACAGAGGACTGACAGAGCTGCAACATTTCACTGCAAGCAGACTTGAACGCAGCATTAATCTGCAGAAAGTTACAGGTTTCTGGGGATAGGGTATTAACATCACTATCAGGCTGTGCAAAAAAAAAAAAAGAATCGCATCAAACTGGTAAGAAATATGTCCACATTAATGCAAATTTATGACAAACTAGACTGTTAATTTCAGTGTCCACACCGAAGAGCCTCAAAATGTCTATATCCCCCTCTCTTGGCTGTCAAACTACAAAGCTAGAATGGCACATTCCTCTGCCAAGGCCCGACAGTCCCCTAAAATTCAATCAGGCTGCAGCACATTGGACACACTCTTTTTTTCCATCAAGATTCACGGAATGTTAAAAAACACAATGTAAAAGAAGGTCAGAAAAAAAAGATCTTGAATCCACCCCCTGATCTGGATCCACACCAAAATTGTATCAGTTTTTCCCTGACCCAAACCACTTCCTTCCACCAAATTTCATGAAAATCCATTCCATTGATTTAGTGTAATCTTGTTCACAAACAAACCAAGAATAGAACAGAAATGTTTCTGCTCTTTCCCAGATCTGTAGAAAGTGAACATTGACTTTAATTGTTTTATTTATTCAAATCTGAAGGAAAATATTCACATGTATCATCATATGTGTATTATAATGCAACAGTGACACAGTGAGTGTGCCTGGTTAACAAGGGAATCTCCAGGTGGAGGAGACTTGTTGTGAAGGTTGACTGATTTATGAAGAGTCATTAACTCTCAGAGGCTGGGGGCAATAAGGTAAAAGGTCACTATTGATGCTCTGCCTCTTTTTACACACACACCACAGACTCTTACTAACTCTGTAATTTGTATGGCTAGCTGTCACTCAGTTAACACGACACAAACAATTTTAAATGTTAATGACTGTGAACCCACAACCTGTACCCACAATGTAAATTACATGTGATGACTTGATAAACACACGCACACACACACACAAACTTACCTCCGAGGTCGCAGATAACCTTGAAAGGCGAAAGGTCAAAGGCTGTGACCACATCTTTACCGCAGATGTTCCAAATGGAGTTCATTAGCTGCATGAATTTCACCATCTCCTCGTCACACCTGTGCACAGACACACACACACACACACACACACACACACACACACACACACACACACACACACAGTGTATGTATACAAGTCATTGTTATTTTGACCCCTCCTCTATGTCTTTCTCTATTGTGGCAACATTTTCTCTATCGTTTTCTATAAGCGGTCAAATAAGGGGCAACTGGATCCACAGTAAACAAACACACACTGAGTGCATCTCCTCATATGCACACTTTAAACCCTGTGGTGATGCGTGCATGTGTTGTGTGTGTGTGTGTGTGTGTGTGTGTGTGTGTGTGTGTGCGAGAGAGTGATCGTCCATGAGTGTGAGACAGGGTGCAACAGAATAGATGAGCCTGTAGTGACTGCTGGATGAGCCTGTAGTGACTGCTGCTGCTCTGCGGAATCTCCACCACACCATGACTACCCCCCCCCCCCCCACACACACACACACAGATATCCAACCCTAGAATGTGTTTATCCAAACCCTAAACTGTATATAAAAGATCCAACCCCTCACTTCCCTGTAGCAGAGCGATCAGCTTTCAGATACATGAGCTGACTTCAGGTGGCACAAAGCTCAACAAGAACTTTGAAAGTGACTCATTGCTGCTGCTTCAGACTCTGATTACATCAGAAGCGAAGAGATGAAATGACTGTGAGGCCAAACATCAGACTGTCAGCTTTAATCTGACAATTATAAGTTACTGAATGCCCCCCCCAACGACCACAGCTGCAGCCCTTTTTGTCCACGATGAAGAGCATTTTAATGCACGCCTTCTTTTCCTATTTTCATATACAGGACTAGAAATACTGCACAGTGGTTGTTTGCCTCCAACAACCATTGCAGTTCAGTGTACAGTACATACATTTTTTCCAGATTCATACAAGGTCACAGTGACCTTGGACTTTTGAGTCCAAGTGACTACTGGTCGGAATTTGAAGATATTCCCTCAAGGCACACTTGAGATTTCATGACCTTTAGCCATCCAAATGTAATCAGTTAATCTCTGGGTCTAAGTAAATTCCCTCAAAAGATGTTCCTGAAAATGTTGCTTAACAAGACCAAAACGTGTTTGTGAGGTCACAGCAACCTTGACCTATACATGACCACCAAATTCTAATCTGTTCATTTTTGAGTCCAAATAAAGATTTGAATAAAATTTGAGGAAATTCTCTCAAGGCGTTCTTGAGAGATTTGTTTACAAAGTCTTCGACCCCTGGCTTTCTATGGCTTGGAGACATAAAAACTGACGTAGCCTGGTTATGTCCGTCCTTGTATGTGTCATTATACAACAAGATGTACTGTGTAGTCCTCAGCATTGCTGTCAACTCTCTAGTGACCGAGTTATGGTTCAATGCTGCCTGATATCACTGCTGCGTGTTTTACTGCTCTCCTGTTGCTTTGGCCTCTTTATCAATGGAGAACAAGAGTGACCCGACAAGCTGATTCATACCTTTGTCTTTTCACACCTGGACGACAGTAACAGACTATTTACATGTATCAGTCAATCTTAATTTGTTTGACTTCAGCTGGTGCAGAATGTCTTTGCTTTACATTCTCAATGGCTGCCAGTTAAATTCAGAATTGATTCTTTAGAGATTCTTTCATTCAAAAACTTTTAAAGCTCATCACAGTCTTACCCTCAGTTATATTATGGAGCCAGCTCCCTTTGCTCAAAGCTCCAACCAGCACTTGCTCACAGTTTCTAAGTCAAGGCTGGTACTGTAACTATGGGTGACCGGGCTTTTTCCCCATCAGGGTCCCGATGCCCTGAAAATCCTTGGCTGATGTCAACCAAAAGGTCTTCACATTTAAAGTTAAAAATTGTGATTCTAAAGATGACTTTCAGTTTCTACATTTACAAAAGGCAGTCGTGTTAAAAATGCTGTTTGATCGATGTTTGGCAGTGCACATGATTTATATAATTTATGCGAGTACAAAATAATATACTAGTCGCCAAAATTATACATTATAGAGATTAGTATAAATATATAGAGCACGCTTTACAGCATTAATATAACCCATGTTTCATAACCAGAATTAAGATTTTATAAGTGCTCGTCTGCAGGATTTAAATTTCCTACTATGCAGTGCTTTGAAATCTCAAAACCTCTAAATCCTCTCTGCTGCCAGTTTCCTCTCCAAATCTCTTCTGCTTTCTTAACTATGAGAATTTGAGCTGTAGATGGGACTTGGCTGTAAATTATTCAGGTGCAGTACATGGCTGGTTAAATGGCGATGAGTAAACAGGAGCCTGAGTCATCCAGCCAGCTTTGACTCATCCTACACCAAGAATGCAGCGACGGTTTTCACTGGTCGTTTCCCCCTCTTTGCCAATTTGCCCGTGGTATTCACAGGGGAAATCAGCAGGGACAAACAACTGCTTCCCCACATTAAATCAATTGTGCACAGGTGTTGAGTGTTTTTTCTCTTTCTTGTGGGGTATTTTCCTCCGCACTTGGGTGTATTACATTGAGTGCTTGGTTTGTATTTTGAATTTTCTCATTTTGCATACATCTTTTTTTAATGAGGCCCTTTCTGCGAGATCAGCAGCTGCTTTTTAAAAGAACACGAGAACAAAAATGTAAATTGAAAAAACACAGAAATACAGCGATACATGCACAAGCCCCAACAATCAGCGGCATGCAAATAACAAAATTGCACGATGTGTGAAAACTGGAAGATGGCAAAGTGCATAGGAGAGCACATGCAGAGACATTCCACATTTTTCTATAACACTGGAGGGGGTGAACGCTCAGATTCCCCTACATCAAATAGGAGCTAATTCATACAGTACATCTGCACATTGGTTCCGGTACATTTCGTTTTATGATCAAGATGTAAAACAATGGAAATGTGCACTTCAACGTCTGTTTCATCTTCCGTTCTCCTTTCATCAGCACACAATAGTTTTGCACATCATGCCATAATGAGGACGATAAAAGAAGTTATTCCACCATGTTTCAGTTTTGATGGACTCTGCACCTTCCAGTTGGGCAGCACAGGGCCTCGGGCAGGCTGATCAAAATCTATTAGCAATCAAAGTGGGAAACTTTGGAGCGTGTGACCTCTGAAAACTGCAGATCAGCAGATCGGCGAAGCATTAAAACTGTGGGCACCAGATACTATAAACACACAAGACCTCAAGGACAATGGCAGATGTATTCTTGCTCCCTGCCCCGAGTTTCCTCACATCACTGCCCACACACTCACTTTCTCTCTCCATCACACACCCTCTGCCTTCTAATGAATCCTACGAGTCCGTTCTTTTTAGGAGGGAAGAGAGAAAAGATTGACAGGCCAGCTTAAGATGGAGTGACAGGGAGGGAATGTAAATGAGAAAGAAAAAGTGTGTCTGCGTGTGACAAAGACAGCTTCTTACCTGTAGAGAGCTTCAAACAGGTCCTTCGAGCCGACTCCAAAAGCCTTTTCATACTGGTTTCTTCCTTCTCTGGGACATGAGGGGAAAAAAACCACACGTCTGTGACTTCAGAGAATTTTACTTTTACTTAAATTGATTTCCTGGACACTTACTCCTTAACCATAGTTACTACTTGCCTATCATTAACCTTAAAACATGTCTTGACCTTAATATTTCATGATTTACATTGTGTGGACTTTATTTGTCCTCATAGACAAGTCCCCCTAATGTATAAACGGATTCAGGTCCCCATAAAACACACAAACACAGACACACACACACCTAAATGATGACCTGAATATTGATGGTCTTAAAATGGGCTTTAGCTTTATCTCACAGCTACAGTTGAAGTAATTGTCATCAGGTGTGTTAATATAGATTCACATGTGTACACTATCTTACACAGATGAATTAGTAATCTACATTAAGATGCCTTTATCCTTCAGATATCCTCTACACTGGCGTTTCTTTCAGTGATTCTCACAGATGGACTTTACTTGTCAGCCTCGGTGAATCCAGTGCTGCTGTGAGAGAGGAGCTGGACTGATCGTCCTGCCTCAGACATAACAATGAGACTAAAATCAATCTTCAAACAGAGGGATTCATGCGATGAATCTAACCTGCAGCTCCTCGCTGTGCAACTGTGTGATTATTCTTTACTTTGCTGGTTCATTAAACTGAAGAATATCACTTCGGTTACTGTGGCATTAGGTCTTTTATTATGACGGCCATTCATTTGTATGTTGCTGCTTTTAGTTTTACAAAGAGTAATGTAAATGTAAGCATTTTGTTTCACTTCAGTTATTACTTGTAAATGAAAAACATCTATGGGAGCTCAGGGTCAGTGATGGCAGAGCTGGGCAATAAAACAGTATCAATAAATATAATATAATATTTTTTAAACCCATTTCTTATATTCTATAGATCAAATAATTTCTGTTATTTGAAAAAAATAATTAACAGAATAGTAAAAACATTTGTTGCAGCTCTCATCTTGCATCACTGACAAGGAAAAAAGGTAAAGATGTTCTAATGTAAAAATCACAGCAATGTTGCCCACAACTTTCACCAAGTGCATCAAGGTTAAATTAAAAAAACCTTCAATAATGAACCTTTAAGATACTATTAAATATAAATAAGTAATATTTAACATCTAGTCAGGTCAGCAGATCTCGATATGAATACTAAATAAACTTGTTCTAGCATGAAATGTTTCCAGACTTCATCTGGGCTGTGCTCTGTAAACTGACCTGACAGCGTCGGTCAGGTAGTGCCAGCAGAAGTAGATGGTTTTGGAGCTGTACTGGATGGACTGGAAGAGAGATACAGGACTGGAGCGGGTCAGGTAGACTCTGGCCTGCTCTGTGTTACTGTAAAGCACTGGACCAGGTGGTGGGATGAGGAGGAGGAGGAGGAGAGACAGAGGAAGAGTGACTGAGAATGAACGACTGCAGGTGATAATACAGAGATTGACTGGATGTGGGAGACAAAAGATGCACATGATGGAAATCAAGTGGACAAAATGTAAATAAAACTGTTCGATAATATAAAAAAAAGACTGCAACAAAATGTAAGAACATTATCACGGACCATGTGTGGTAGAAAGACTTGCAAATTGTGTGTGTTAATGTGTGTATCTCTGACCTCGTCCATCGTCCTGGTGTGTGTCGAGCAGCTGAAGGCCCCTGCAGGCGGCCAGCAGCCTCTCTGTGCCATCCAGACTGGCTCCCACCGCCTGACTTATCTCCTCCACAGACAGGGGGCGCTCTGCAGCCAGCAGCACATCAAACACACCCAGCTCACAGGCCGTGAACAGAGTCTGGAGCAGAGAGAGAGGAGTTCAGTGGAGTAGAGTAGTGTTGAGTAGATTACACAACCCCTGCACATATTCAATTCTGTTTGTCAACACTTATTACATGTTTACATAACGACAATTATATTATGATGCATCTAGTTACAAAACCGCCACAGTTTGTTCTCTTGTTTTTAATCAAACTGCTGAGTGACAATATCATTTACTGTAACATGTTTTAAAAGTTATATGGTCAGAGAACCTCAGGAACCTTTTTGTATCTATTTGATCTACTTAGTTTCGTTTCTTTTTGCACACAAACAAAACGCACAATGCAACAGGTAAATAACTGGACACACATATTTTGGTTTCATGTAACATACTCAGTTTTATTAGCAGGTTTTGACAATGGGTGTACACATTTAGTTTGCTTTTTGTCAATGTTGCTGTATTCTTCTCATTAACTAACTTAACAACTGAGTTAGCAGTACCTGGAGTTTTCTGCTGGGGTCGTCTGGCCAACAAAAAGAGGACAAGCAGCAGCAGACAGGCTTAAATGCTGTTGATTGCTAATTGGACTGCACCATGTTCCTCATACTCAGGGGGAGGGACAGTGTTTACAACTTGAATTTTTGATAACTGCGTATTGACATTGATGTTTAATTATTTTTCCTCAGTTAATATCAGTTTATATTTATATGGGCATGTTGTGTGGTTAATGAAGTTTGTTTAAATGTTAGTATGTCTAAATCTACCCCCCTCTGTGTTTGGCCTGATCAGCCACCATGTCTCAGTTGACCCTAACCCTAAAAACATATTTCAACAATAAATATTAATGAATGTACTTTAAAGATAGAATCCTGATGTCTTTGTCCTTGTGCTTCTGCTGCAGGATCAATTAATCTCTTTAAAACTACACTGTGACTTTTACAGAGCAACAGCGCCCTCTGCAGGCATTAATATTGTGCTCCGTGTCTGAGTGGTTTTCATGTAGAGAAAAAGTCAATGTTTTGAGTGAAGCTCTGACTGGATGGTCCCTCTCACTGAACTGCAACACAAACCAACGGTGGATATTCCTCATGATTCCTGGCTTCCTGGAACCAGAAGAGCTGTTTCCTCTCTGAATATTGGAGATAAACACTGTTTTTTAATGACTCTAAAATATTTTTAGCTGCTTCTACAGTTCAGCATTAATCTTGAACTTGCTGGATCAGTCAGTTCCACACTTCACACAGGAGATGGTACACGCTCACACTCAAGGTTCATAGAGCAAGAACGGACGATCAGGGTGAGGGGTGGGAATGTGTCAAAAGTCTATCTACTTCAAGTCAGTGAACCATCCGATTCATTTTAAAGGAGCTATTTTAAGGTAAAAGAAGGAAACAGTTTATTTGCTTTCTTCACAACAGGTAATATGACCCGTCATAGTAGGAAAAGTAAATAGTAAAAAGTAATTCATAAAGAATGAGTTTCTTCAATGCTGCTACTCATGTCTTGGACACTTGAACAGAATGGAGCCATTGTTGATGGTTTTAGTAACACCTTCACTTTTCCTGCTGTGATAAACACTTCAGCAGTGAAACAGGTCTAATCTATAACAGTAACATTAAATTGAGAACAGGTTAGCTAAACTATCCACCATGAAGGTGTGTGCACACTCTGCATGTGCATGTTACCTTTGAGACAAGAAATCCTTCCATGTATTCCATTATTTTTCTGGGATATGTGTCGGCAGCAGACATCCCCTCAGTGGAAGCCACCTCCTGACTTTCAGCCATGGCCTCAGCTTCGACAGGACACCCCGTAAAGAATGGAGTTGTGGTTTTTTCCAACTTCCCTTCAGGTCCGTCTCTCTGGACTCCAGGTGTGAGTGTGAATGGCAGTGAGGACGAAAGCGGAGTAAAGCCACAGAAAGTGCCCACCAAGCTGGAGGCAGTCTGAGTAGCAGTGGGCTAAGCTGATTACAGCCAGATAACCCAGATTAGAGCAGGGGTTCAGTCTGTGTTAGACAAAGAAACAACTCTGTAGCAATACACTGCCGCCTTGTTCCCCGTGTCCCACAAAGTTTTCGTGACCCCGAAAACATGTTCAACAATGAGGAATAGTCAAAGCTCTGAGGGAATCTGTCTTATGAAAGATGTGCCCCCCTTCCTCTTCTCCATAGGGCCTGATTGCACTTTCGCTGAGAGACTAATGGTAAAATCATCACATCTAATGATACAGCCTGTTGCGTCACCAGCCTTGATGAGATTATATAGACATTAATCAGCGTGACTACTAATTATTCATCCACACTCTTCATTAAAGCAGCGGTGTACAGACAAGATACAGACATGACAGCTGGAGTCGTCACTTTGATCCCTTTGACTTTGGGAGGTAAATTCATATGATGTATATAGAACCTTGGTTCCAACAGCATCAAACTATAGAAACTCTTATTAAATTAATCCAAGAGTCCAAGAGAACATTTGTACCAAATCTGAAAGGAAACTCAAGAGGCAAAAAAGGGTTTTGTTGGGTCATAGTGACCTTGACCTTTGACCAAATTCTAATCCAGTCACTTTTGAGTCCAAAGCTGCATTTTCAACCAAATAAATGGAAAGGATTGTTTGCTAACTAAATGATTCCTTCAGCCTGTTGTCTGTATTTCCATCTCAGTCTAAAGAGAAGAAAAGATTATGCAAATGAGTCCTCTGATGTGTGACAAAGTGCCAGGTGGCGGTATTACCACGCATCATCATTTCTGCCATACTGGAAAATCATGGAGGAAATTGACTATCATCAGTCATGCTGCTGCTGAAGTAAATGTTTGTGCCAGATTTAATGCTGTTCCCAATATATCACGTTCAGAAGAACCACCTAAATTAAATCAGTTAATTTTTGTGTCCAAGTGAATGTACCAAATTTGAATGAAGTCCCTCTAAGCGTTTTTTGATATATCAAGTTCACAAGAATGGGACGGATAAATGGACCCATAAACATAATGCCTGACAGTCGCCGGCATGAAAGCATAAGAACTCACATGCGTGTTTGACAAAGAATTTAAATGTTGTTGAGTAGAGAGAAAAGTAGAGACTTTAAGTAGTAGAAAGAAATCAGAAACTTAATATTTGAACAATTGATATTTCAAAGCTTCTTATCACAGAGACAAAAATGTACATTTTCATTCAAAAGTTGTCAGGTTGGATTTTTTATTATAACCACATGTATGCAAGACATTCTGTAGTGGCTCATGAGCATATACACAGAACAATTGGGCTTTTCTATCACAAGTCACTATGTCAAAGTACAAATGTCATCAAAAGTGAGACTGACTTCTCGTAATGTAATGTAATAAAAGTGAGACTGACTTCTCCCGACCTCAAATCCAGTTTCAAGAAAAGTCTGTACAGCGACTAGAGCTAAAGAACTGTATCCAGTATTATAACGTGAGCATGAGAACAGGAGTTACATCCTAACATCTCATTTGTACTGAGCTGGTTTGACCTGAATCCCAGAGGCTGGTTTCCTAAAACAAAATGAAATTAAAAAAAAACTTTGTTCTGAACCTTAAAAAAAACGAAAGAAAAAGTCAAATGCAGCACTTGCATTAAAGATATTTGACCAAGGAAAGAGGGAGTGCACTGCTTCCTGAGTCAGGTTAATTATTAAGATAAAAATTAAAAGCTGTGTCTGAAATTCCCTCCTCATAATGGACACTCAACCGTTCACTACTTTTAGAGGATACATGAAGGCTACTGGCATAATGATGTTTCCTTTTAAAAACAGGCTTTTAAAACTAAAATGATCCCTGTCCGTACGATCACGTGACCATTCACGCAAAAACAGCGTCGTCTCCATTTTTGCGCGTCCAGACTACAACGCAGCCCCAAAGTGGCAAGAGTGATGTGTTTTAAAGCTAGGACCGAGTAGTGTGGATGTAGCCTTACCCACACATAATGTGGACACTCAAAATGTCAGAGGGCAATAGGGGGTGGAGCACAATATGTTAAATAGGGAGGGATTTCAGACAGACTCCTCACTCTTTCCTTTCAAATAAACTCTTACAAACATTTACAAATTAAAAACAAAACTGAGAAAATCTGACTTTTTTTAATTGAAATCACGTGACCATCAAAAAAATACTTTCCAGGGTTGTAGTTGTGTGTTTTTGTCGAGCTGCTCAACAGCAACATCGCCACTACTGAAGCCGAAAGCAGCTGAACGCGTCGCAATAGATCAGTTGACTTTATCACAGAGGTACGAGTCTTTCAGCCTGTTGGAACCGTCACACTTTTAAACGCACAAGCTGCTGTTCATCAGTGTCCTTCAGTTAAGTCTTCCACACCAATGGCAGATCAGGTGCTTCATTCTGTCTTCAAGAAACTCTCTAGCTAAGTTATACATGCACAAAACTGGAGATATAAAAAGGTTATTGGTGTGTATGGAGGATCACGAAATCTGAACCGAATTTTAAGAGTTGAGTTTTTGTGTACTTCACAACAAATGACTGATGAATAACACAAAAACTTTCACACTCCGCGAAGAGCAACATTCTCGTGAAACCAGAAAGTAAAACTGGCTTTTTTTATGTAATTAAACCTCAGGTTGGTTTATCCTGGAAAAAGTAGTAAGAGAAGAAAAATGCAACCGATACATCCACCCCCCCGATCGTCCTGCTCATCGAAGCGGTGCCCCATAAACATATGAACATGCAACTGCCGGACAAATGCTAGAAGCAAACTTTTCTGTGACTCTCTGCTCCAGTGGTGTACGTCTCTCCGGCTGAAGAGTGCGGTCATGGTACAGGCATGCAGGTTGGTTTGTGACGCAGAGGTTCTCCAGCCAATCATTTCATTCGGTCCAAGTAAAATGATTGGTCATGTTGAATTGTCCTGTGAGGGCCACAGACACCTTCTTTTTCCCTTTTTGGACAACTGCATGGTTTGATGGCTATTCGGACGTGAAGAAGATAAAAAGTGTTTCAGAAACAACTAACTAACCTGACGTTTAAATTCTGAATATCTGAACAAATTAAATGGTCTGCAACAACATGAAATGTGGAGAAAAAAATTACTAAAACAATAAAAGCAGCTACGTAGACTGACTTGCATCTTCCATGCCTTTCACATACAATGGGGCCCGAAAGTCTTCCAAGTGGCCGAACATTTCTGCGCCCCATTGTATATGGTATACATACATGATTCTCTTTGACTTATCGAATTTGCCCTTTCGCTATCTGGTGCAGAACCACATTGCTTAACTTACGGACCAAAAATATCTAAAAATATCAAAGACACAGACGACGCCGCTGAGTTTAGCGTCGTCTGGAATGGCTCCTGTCTCTACTGTTGCTGTGTCTCCTGTATCTTCGACTGTTATGACTGTGACTCCTCCCGTCTTTACTTGTGTTGCTGCCCCTTGAGCCGGCTCGGCTGTTTCTACGGTGACTGTGTCTGTGGCTCCTCCCCTTGCTGTAACTCCTCCCACTACTGCTCCTGCTCCTGTCTCCACTCGAGCTTGTGCTCCTGCTGCTATGGCTGCGCTTCCTGCTGCCGTGGTGACTGTAGCTCCTCTTTTGGCGACTGGAGCTCCTCCTGTGGCGACTGGAGCTTCTCCTCCTTCTGCTATTGCTGTGGGAGCGCCTCCTCCTCCTCTCCCCGCTACGGGAACTCCTCTCTCTGTGGGAGTTGTCCTGGTCCTGGTCCCTCGCTCGCTCCCTGCCGTTCCTGCTCCTCGCCAAGTCCTCCTTCTTCTTCTTTCCCTCCCGGCCCTTCTTCTTCTTGTCCTGCGCTCCTCTCTTCTCCCGCATTGCTCTGTTTTTCCCTAAAACATGGGCGTGCACATTTGATTTGGACACATGTTTCTCTTTGCTCTCAGTTGCCTTTCCTCCGTTCACCCGCTCCAGAGCCCCCAACATGACATCAGTGCCGCCAGGAGCAGAGACCTCCTCTGTCGGTACAGGGTCGGCCTGGTCCTGTGTGCCTGGAGGTTTAGTGGTTCTGTCATTGCTCTTCTTCAACATGTTGCAAAGCAGTTTCTCCCTTAGCTCCTTCTCTCTACGCTGGAGCTCCAGTGCTCGCTGCTTCTCCACCTCCACCCTTCGAAGCTCATCCTCTTGCTTGCGTCTGCACGCTTCCAGCTTCTGAAGTCGGGCTAATTCCTCCTTCTGCTGAGCCTGCTCCTGCCTTTCCTGTTCCTCGCGTTCAGCCCTCTCTTTCTCCTGCTGCTGCTGCTTCAGGGCCTGAGGAGGAGGAGGAGGAGGAAACAATGTAGGTACATGTAAGAAAAAACAATAATTCACAATAAGTCACAATACATTTTGTGTCAGCTGAAGATTGGAGTTTATAAATATTTGTGTACTAGCACCATCATCTGCAAAATCATAGTCTGTCAGGACGAAACCCCGCCTACCAAAGTCAATCTCACAATGTTATCAAAAGGTATCAAAACAACCTACCAACAGATTTAAGATGACATAAGAGGTCGTGTGATATCAATGTTCTCATCTAACTCTCCAGAGGAAACCAAACAAGCACATTTCTTAAGCTGCTCCTTTTGTAATGTGAACTCTCTCGTACTGAACAGTAATGAGACTAGCAAAGTTGAAAATGGTTAAGCTTAATGTACAGTTCTTTCACATTTGGTTAAAACTAATTTGGGGAAATTAATCACAGTACTGGCAACACAATCAGAAGTGTATTACTTGTACTAGATGGGTATGTGCGTTTACCCATTTGGAGGTGTATTTTTGTTTTTGTGTGTGCATGCTGTACCTTGGCCTTGGCCAGCAACTCAGCAATAAGCCGTATAGATTCCAGGTTGCGCTGAGCCAGCAGGAGCCTCCTCTCCTCCATCGCAATCTTCATCTGCAGCTTCTTCTGCTCCTCCTCCTGCTGACGCCTCATCCGCTTCAGGTTCCGCTTCTGCTCCTTCTCCCGAAGCTTCTGCTCTCGCTTCCGCAGCCTCTCCTCCTTCCTCTTCTCCTTCTCCTCTTCTTCCTGCTCCTTGTGTTTCCTAAAAAAGGTCAGGAGGGCATTTGTGATTATCTGTTGGTATAGTGCGCAATATTTATATAATATTTAAACACTTATAAATAAATACTATATTACATAATAGCTAAGGTGAATTATACGTCTAAATTTACCAACTATTTTAAATTACTGTCTTTCTCATAAAGACAATGAATGCATTACAATTGGTTTGAGGCTCACACCCCGTTTTACACATTCACATGAATACTCTGTTGCTCTTTTTTACATTTTAACGAGTTCCCGAGTTTCTCTTCTGTTTTCCATCATACCTCTCCTCCTCCTTACGACGCTCCTCCTCTTCCTTCTCCCGTCGTTTCTGCTCCTCTCTCTGCCGCTCCAGCTCCTGTAGCTTCATCCTCTCCAGGCTTCTCCTCTTCAGAGCTAACTCACTCAGGTGCTTGCTGGTGTCGAAGGTCACCTGGAGAAGACACAAACATACACATAGAAACAGGGTATTTCTATCATGAACATGTTGCAAAGTGCAAGATCATTTTAGTTTTCATGAGAAGAAACCAATCCGTGATTAATTGTCTATTGACTTTTAATAAATTTGTTGTTGTGATGTGGTAAATATGATGTAGCTAATTCTAAGTCCTGTCACAGAGGAGACTGAAATAATCAAAAAGAAAGTCAGATTTAACTCCCTCATGTTTCCAAAAAATGACTACTCGTGGTTTCAGCTCCTCTGACATGGCAGATCATTCCCTCCAGTGAAGAACAGATGGAAGAAAAGTATCATGTTTGATAATGTAACGATAATTTACTTGCTGGGTGTCACCGTGCTTTTGGTAAAAGTGACTTGGCACAACACTGATTAGTCTAGATTATGTCACATGTAATATCTTCTAATTCTGTATTTATGAAATTTTACAATAGAACTTCTTATGTGTCTCATTTCTTTGATACAGATCCGACTTCTACCCTGATTTGGACTCAGTGAGGCTTTACTCTGCGGATTAAGAGACCATGCTGTCCTCTACTCTCATTACCTTGCTAATAATAACGATGCAGATTTAACTCATTACACTAAAAGGTTTTAGGGCGGCTATGTAATCCTGAACAACGCAACCTCATTGCAAAATTTCCACAGTTGCAATTTACCTACATAGATGTGGGCGAGTAGCTGCAGGTATGAAATGAGATCAAATCAAGGGAGGCCATATTGAGAAACACATCAGTGAGTTTATGAGCTGATCAGATAGTGGTTTATGACACTATGAGGAATGATCTAATAAGTGTGGAACGTCAGGGACAATCATTTTGTTCTCATCGTCACAGTTGAGATTTTAAGAGCAGAAATACGTTTTAGTTCTTCCAAAGTTATCTTCCAGAAATATAGTTCACAAGTCTCCGATTTCTTGGTGGAACATGTCATGGTAGAATATGAGTCACTTTAGACGTTGCTCATTTTTCATTCTTATGGTCGACATGTTTTGCTGTGTTGGCCTCGGTGCCTGGCTGTTTCAACACAGGGTCTCACTTGCTTTAATGAAGACCAACATTTCCTGTAACATAAGCTACAAATAGTTCTAACATATGTCAATAATTTTACATGCGACCAGAAAAGAAACAGAAAGGCTTGTTAACCTTTATTTAAACTGTGAAAAGAAGTCTACTTTTAAACTTTAATGATGACTTAAACTTCTCAAAACTTAAAATGTTGCACTGAATGAAATGGAAAGCTTTTAAGAGGTTCGGCATCAACTCGCCCAAACTGCCAAAGTTCTGGAAGTTTAGTTGAATATTATTTTTGTGAATCAGTGGTACGTCTACCTTACTGGTTATCAATACTTAGTCTGACACTGGAGTTATGGAGTGAAAGTTTCTGCTTTTGGCAGTTGCTTATCATATGACAAGAGGAGAGTTTACTGACGAGGATGATGAGGATTTGGTGTTGAAAGACAGTGAAAAACGTTGTGGCTGTTTTGAAGCTACCACCTCACAGAGGTCAGTGTGTTAGAGAGAGCACAACACTTCTTTAAGTTCTTAATTAAAGAACTAAACCCAGCACGCAACTTCAATTGCATGAGAAAATGAGGCTGCACGCAGTGAAATCTAACGTTAAATATCTCACTCATTAAGAGCTCTACAGTCACTGAGCCTTTTCGTGTTAAATGACCAGTGGAATCGGTATCCCCGCTATTGTCACGAGTTTATTACCCGATGTGAAAATGTCCACCCTCTGGCATCTCTAATGGACAGTGCAGAGCTATAAATCTACAAAGGCTTGCAGTACCTTGATGTTACAAGCCACTGCCTTTCCATCGTCTCCTTTGAGCATCAGCTTCATGCCGCGCAGAGTGTCCATGGCCTTGGTGAAGCCGCAATATTCCTGGTACTGGACGTAAGCCATGAAGTTCAGATGACCCCCAAAGCTGAATGTATTGAAGTTCTTGTCCAGCATTTCCTCTCTGTATGGGTCCAGCATCGGGATGTCAACATGTCGCACCTACAATCAACAAGAATCAAGTTCATAATGTAACTAAATACATGTCTTTTGCAGATGATTTACAATATTTCAGAAACAAATTCTGTCACATAAATCTAATGCGTACAATTACAGCTGTCTTTTTGTAGCAGTGTTTTTCCACCCTCCTCGTTATGTCTCTTAGGACAGGTAAGGATTGGTGCTCAATTGTAATAACAGCACATTTTAAACAAATATAGTCTAATATCCCCCTTTCTGTACTAAATGAACAGCCGAAAAGTAAGAATGGGTCCTTCATGCAAGGGGTGTTTGCAGTGAAAGTCTAACTGCCTCGGACATTAACTTAGTTCAAACTGACAAATAAGATAATGTGAATTGTAAAAAGCAAAAAAGAGTAAACAATGTACCACCTTGCCAAAAGTCTCGAAGACAGAAATGAGGACCTCTTCAGAGGGCCGGTCGGGAAACTGACTGTCCTTCTGGTTGAACCAGCGGCAAGGAAGCCCCTCCAGGTGGATAGTGTCAGGTCTCTCTCCCGGCAGCGTCTCATTCATGTCCTTGGCGTCGCGGAAAAATGAATCCCAGTCGTGACGTGTGGGGAAGTCGACCTTATTCTCCAATGCGCGAACCTGAGAAAAGAGGGGGAGAGAAGCACAGCTGTAAATTCAGCTGCCAGATTTTAAGGGGAAACATATTAAATCCAATGCAGCGAATTCATCAACCCTCTAATAAACAATGGCTTGAATAAAATAATGGTGCATTTAGAGGCTGTAGTTTGTGGCACTGTCTGATGGTATTGTTGTATACTGGGAGGTGTTTCTAACACGCAAAAATTAAAAAGCAGGGTCATTCGCGTAGAAGACACCGACGAAAATGTCTACAGAGTTTGTGGTGATAAGAGCTGACACCGGTGTCGGCTGTACCACCTCTCGCCTGAATAATGCAGAGGATTTGTTGCTGTTGTGAACATGTCTGTGTATAGAACCTCCCGTTGCATTGTGCATGTGTGAAAGGCAAACTGTGACTTACCTTCAGTACATCAGTAAATCCACTGAGTTTGATGCACTTCACATCCAGACGGCTTAACAGGCTCTTGACCACCGTCTTGTTCTCCACCTCTCCCTCAAAGCGGATGAAGTCCATGGTGCTCTTGGAAATACGGAGGGCTGAAAACTGCTCCGGAGCCACCATCGCCTTCACTCTCTCCATTACCTCCCAGTTGGAGATGCTCTTGCCTGGAAGCTTAAGCTGGGGCAGTGCCACACTGACTGTAATTTTGGCAATGGGCTTGAGGTACAGGTTGTATTCAGTAGAGAGGCACAAGGCCTCTGTAGTATCATGGACGATGGTCGTCATAGTTGCAGATGGGTGAGGAAGCTGCAGGAAGTTTGGAGACAGTCAGAACTGTTAGCACATATTAGCATTTTTGTGCTTTCACATTGCAATATATTAAAAACAGGGACACCGTTCAGACCTGGTGTTAACATATGTCCTGAGTGATCTGAGGTCAGCGTCAAGTACAGGCCTGAACGCAGCTAAATGCATCCGTTTAATTTAACAGGTGAACATCCTAATATAGGCCTTTAGCCCACTTTTCAAACACAACCTTTTAAATGGAAGAATCAGCTCATGCCACACACACATCGTTATAATAAAAGATTCCCTCTGCACACTTTCAATAAGAGATTATCAAAATGAAATCACCTTTCTAACAACACAAAACAATGCATGAACTTGGCTGAACCAGTTATAACATTTTTCTGGAAGTAACCTGTTAACTGTATTCACATTATTCATAGTGAGGCAACTAAGGGTGCGTGTATGGGGCACATGTCATACACCAGGGCATCTCAAAATGGTTTTGTGATGCACAAAATAAAAAAATAAAAAAGGTAAACAATATGTAATACGATGCGAAACCAACAGTGGCAGATCAGTAAAAACAAACAACGAGCTTCCACTATTTTCACAAACTGTCTATTTCCAGTGTGTTTTTACTTAAAAATCAAATCTAACGTCAGGTTTATTTCCAGATCATTTCAGCGGTGTAACTTTAACGGTTGAGCTTTTAAACAACGAAAACCGACTTCTTCTATGTGACGGGGGGAAAAAAAAACATGGCTGTGTGGTAACATTCACAGAAACACACTCCTTCAGGCCCTGGACGCCATCGCCGTTAACCGCCTACACATCCAGTTCAATTCCCGGCGCAGACACAGACTCACACGCTCACACGCGCACACGCTCACTTACAGACATCGAGAAGATGGAGGTCCGCTGTGGCGACCACGACCCATTCAAATGTGAAACAAAGAACAACGAGGACCCGACGCGTCTCTTCTCCGCTGCTGTGCCCAGCTACTTCCGTGTTTTTTAAACCGGCCCGGTCACATGACCACCGCAAAGTCACATGACTCTGTGGAGCGTTTTTGTTTTACTTGTAAAATTTATTTATTTATATCTATTTTTTAGCTTTACGTACATGTGAGCACAAGATAAACAGACACACACAAAATAATGAATAAATAAACGTGATAAGGCAGTTGTGCAAAGGTTTTAATATGATTGCCATGTAATTATTGTGACAAGGATACTGCACACTTACAACATGTAAACTAAATAATGAATGTTCATTGATGAAAAACAAGAATGTTTTCCAAATGTATTAGAAGAAATCTACACGTATGTATTTGTTGAACATGGCTTATAACGCCACCTAGTGTTTCAAACCATATTGGACCTTCAGGGGCCAATGCTTAATGTAAGACAAGTTAAAAATGTGCACCATAGCTTAAAATAGTTGAGTCTTAATAGAGACCTGACGAAAACACAAATAGAATCAACGGTTATAACAACGATTAATATTGTTTTCTCTGATATATCAGCAGAATCTATTTCCTGTTTTCAGTCACTTTCCTATAATTTAAATCCAATATATGTTTTAAATATATTGTCCATTTCATTCCCTGATTTGCATTTCACATCGATAAAATTAACATTGACATTGTGATGATTTATGGTTTTAACATAGTAAAACCATGACAACATGTAAGCTGGATGCTTTTTTTAAAGTGAACAGTGGGGCAGATGTAGGGTCTTTATTCTATTTGACTATCTAGTGTTTTTTCTTACATTGTTAAACAAACCATAGGAATTTAGTGGACTTCACTATTCTCTTTATCCCAAACAGTTTTCATTTCAAGATGATTAATACATGTCTTCATTCTCTGATCACCTCTGAGCTCATGATCTAACAACGCGTTACCACAGGTTCTGACTCAGGTTCCCATCAGAGGTGACACAGAGGAGAACGTGTTTCCATGTTTCTTTGGTTCTTCTCGTGATGTTCAGACTGGAAAACACACTGAGAGTTTGTGAACATGAGAAACAGCGTTAGCTTCGGTCCCGACGTGTCTGAACCACAATGTGTGTTTATGTGTATAACGGGTCTCGAGCTGTCGGGTTACTCGTCTGAAAACCAATGGTACTGCAAACAGAATCTTAAACACACGACTATTTCCTTACAACACGTTTAACAGCGACAAATTCAGTGTATTGATTTAAGAAATATCAGTAAAAAAGGTTGACTTACTTCAGCTCAGTAAATCCATGGACGAGAGACTGGATGACACTTCCGCATTCAGTGAACTTTGACTTCAGGAGAAGCAGCAATGTAGCGGTGTCATTTTAGAGCAGCGACAGCATGTGGTATTATCAAGACACAACATGTACAGGAAATGTGAGGGGGAAATAATAATACAAATAATAATAATAATAATTACTATTATAAGGATCTTGGCATCTGGTTTGATAATAATATCAGTTTAGAGTAGCACACCACTAAGCTTGTACTGTACATTGTTGTTTTTATCAATAACGAAATGTTTCAAAACACTATCTTTATCGCTCATTTTTATCTTGATGAGTAACTTTGACAAACATTGTTGTCCTGGATACAAGTCAAATATTAATCATTGATAAATTAAAATGAATCTCTGGGTAATTATTACTATTCACCAGCGGGAGTTTTATTGTTTTACAGCTTTCTTACTCTAAACATCAGAAATAGACCCTTTCATGACTGATAGAAAAATATTTCTACATAGTCAAATAATTTATTTAATTTGAATTAAAGAGCTCATGTTTGCATTAGTACTCATCGCTTTCATTTCTTATGACACAACTGGATCACATCAGTTATGCAGGAGAAATAAATCTTCTTTGATTCAATGTTGTAAAAATAACAAAACATGAACAACCAGCAGAGGTTGAATTCTGTTCATAGACACAAATGAACATTCAACAGTGCACATTTGTAAATGACTTGATGCCTATTGGACACTGTTGGTCACAAGTTACGCTTTGTACGAATGCCATCGTCACTGTGGTTACCAGCATGTTGTGAGAGTAAGAGATGCAGATAGATTTGGCAAATAAGTTGGCACAGTTTCCCTGAATAGATGGCAGAGGAATTTACATAACAGTCATCACTCCCCTCCCTATGTATGTAGGTCAGTAGCTGCCGTCTCTGTAGTGACTGACCTACTGCAGTAGATCAGTACTTGCAGTAGGCCTCTGTGAAGCACTTTGAATTCCCTTGTGCCTCTTCAGTCTGTGCTGATCAGTAGTCATCTGACAGAAAAGGTTCTCTATACTGCAATGCTATACATGCAGAGGGTAAAAACATCCGTTCAGTGACCTCGACAAATCTTTTTTTCTCACCTTAAAGATCAAAGGATAAAATGTCCATCAAAGGAACATATTCTACCCGATTTACATTGACACAGGCAACACATTTTTAATAAAGACCGTTTATATGTATTCCTACTTTTATATGGTTGATTTAAAGTAGAGAATAACCCCCGAGTCACAGAGATGGAAGATCATCAGTGTCACAGGAGGATTGTCAGAGCTGTAGTTATCCAATCTCAGGTGGTACTGAGTATTGACTGGAAATATTCCATATCCCCCTTACACATATGTAGTATCCACTGCTTTTTTGCATTAATGCCTCTTATGACCTCCGTCAAGGAGGTTATGTGGTCATCTGTGTTTGTATGTTTCTTAGCAGGATTACACAAAAACCACTCAACCAATTTCTGTTAAATTTTATGGAGGGGTGGGGCATGACTAAACAAAGAACCCACTAAATTTTGTTGTGGATCCGAATCACTTTCTTTAACATTGCGAGACAGGGCCTTCTTCAACATTTCCCTTGAATTCTCAGACAAAGAACAGGCATGTTTATGGGCTTGATATTTATGAGTGTGTGCAAGTTGGTGCAGATCCAAATAACAATCTGGCTCTAGTGAATTTAAATGTGGTTAAACTAGGGGGGGTTGGGCCTCGGTGGAGGTGTTTGCTCTAATGAGTGTCGTTCTAATTTTCAAGATAACAGGCTCAGCTACATGGCTAGTAGGAATGTCACTTCTTCTTGTGCTCAATATGCAGATTAATTATGGAAAAACTGATACCTGCACTTTAAAATGTGAATTTGAATTAAATGTCACGTTTTACACGCTAACCCATTGTGACCCAAACTACTGTAGATACAAAGGTCTGCTCTCACAATGTTTAGTCCCTGGAACAGTAGAAGTATACACACACACACACACACACAAGACAGGTGCATGAATGGGGACTGGCTGTGAACATATTGCACCCAGGGTCTCATGGGAAGCCTGTGGACAGGAAGCAGAGGATATGCTGTAAATGCTGGACTAAAGCTGGCACAGCGGGTCACCACATCATCAATTATTCAGCACCACCAGACAAGGACAATCCCTGTGGTGTCAGCAGGGACGGACAGATGAAGTAGCATGCTTCATTTGGGGCTTTACGGCATTTTGGTTGGACGACACTCCAGCATTCATGATTGTTGTGACATTAAAACGATCAATGATCAATATCTGCCCACAACATGTCTTCTAACTCAGTGTTTTAACTGAGGAGAGCAGCGAGTGTGGTTTGGAGCAAATGATTATTTCATTTATCATATTTAAGAATGAGACATGAAGAAAAAAAAGGACATAACAACTTCACAGTATTCCACCAAGATGACACAATTAATTAGAGACAGACATAAACAATGCACAGAATTTACATTTCCCATATTCATGCACGTGAAAATGCAATATCAAAGTACATCTGTGTAATACATGTTTCAACATCAAAAGAGTCAGACATAAAATGTACTGTGATCCGAGTACAAAGCTACAAAATCGACTACAAAGGGAACATTCGTGAAATCTAAGATGTGTCACTGAGAAAGAAAAAGTTCACATATTCAGGGAAAAAACTGTTAAAAAAGTAAATGTGCTCCTCGGTTAAACACATATAGCATATTCAAGTCTAGACTCCTTAATATTCACAGAGGACACAGACGTGGTTAATGAGAAAATGCAATGTCAGACTAACACACATAGGGACAATATAGACTTTATATTCAATATCATACAATGCAGGTTGTGTGTTTGCATATTTAGTGTTAAACTGATCAGTGTCACGCTGGGTGTTTAAGTCTCTGGTCGTGTCGACCTTTAACCTGAACAGATTATCATTTATATTGTGTCTATATCCTGGGGAATGGTCAAGTTAAAATTCTGCATGAAATAGTGAAACTGGGCCATTATTTCCTCCATCGAGGAGGTGATGTTTTTGTCAGCATGTGTTTGTTTGTTTGTGACCAGGATTACGGAAAAAGTCCTCAACCGATTTCCATGAAGTTTTGTTGAGGGGTGGGTCATGGTCCAATGAATACCCCATTCAATGTTGGTGTGGATCAGCATCAGGAGATGGATACAGGAATTTTTTTCCAACCTATTCTACATTGCAAGATATTTTCAAATTATTCTTTTTCAAGGGGACTGTTGGGCCCTGGCGGACGTCAGCACTCTTCAGTATGCCCTTGTAGTTGTGATTATTTTTAGACTGAAAATAGTCAAATACGCAGAATAAATGTCTGAAAACACTGTAAAATACTGCAAATGACCATCAGGGTCACATAACATAACAATAAGTTTAAACCCGACTGAGTAATTGAGGTACATTATGGTCAGTAGAAAAAGGTATAGAAACATTGTTAGCATCCCTGTGCTTCCACCCATTGAAACAACTGTAGTGTGTAACTGATCAGCACCTTTATACAAATAACTGGATCCAACTAAAGCCATGACAGCCTGAAAATAGTCCCCAAGTTTTGATTAACAGAAGTTAAAGGTATAGAAATATTTCAGTCTCATGTGTACTTATAGATACAGCAGATTACAGCAGAATTTGATCACCCAATTCTATTGTGTATATAAGATATCAACTATAACTGTAAATATGAACTAAGACCAAAAACAGTTGCCATGGTTTCAGTTGAAGGGATTTTGTCCAGTTATTGCCTGCTATCTTCAAAGTGACAAGTGCAAACATGATGACTGGACACACAATAATTCTGTGGTTACAACTGTTTGAATATTAAAATCTGCTACTTTGAATAAAAGAAAAAAACATTCACATTACAGGAATATACTTTTTAAAAAATCCAGCACCATCCAATCAGAGGAGGTTGAAATATAGAAAATGAGCTCTAGAAATATATTACTTTAAACAGGATTGTGGATAAAAACCGTGTGGAAGTCAAACCGAGTGCTATTGTCTCAAATCCCCCTCACCACTGTGAGTCAAATCATAATGAAAACGCAGTAGAAATCCTGCCCGGTTGCTTGTGAATGTGTGTGAACATTGTTGCAGTGAAAGGTATAAGACAAAAAAAACAACCTTGTGTAATATTTGCTACCTGCTCTAAATAAGAGGCTAAAAATGATAGAAAACACACTACGCAAAAATCAATGTTTCACAGAGCTTTAACTTAGTTTGTGTCATGATGAAAAAAAGGTTTTAGTGGTCAACATAAATCTAACAACTGCAATTGGAACAAAAATAAGTTATATATATTTCTCTGAAAAAATATTAGGATTTATTCTTTTAAAAACGTATAATAAGAAGACTTTAAAAAGAGCTTGACACTATATTAGGATGTGTACTTTAAATTTTGGTGACATCCGGTCTGACCTACCAAGATTGTAAACTTCATCCTGTGAATCAAAATGGTCAAACTGGTTTAAAAATTGTGGCAGTTTCATCCCAACAGGTGGGACAGTGGTCGGGTGCGGAGGGGAGTGCTGGGCAGCTCCTCCCCTCGCCCCACCTCCCCCGTGTCCCTGAAGGAGGCGCTGTGGATGATCTTGAGCCCTGTGGCGCCCTCGGTGCAGCCGGAGCGTTCAGTCGGCTCAGAGACGACTTCCTCTGTATGCCCCCTTTAGTCTTCCCGGCCTCCTCCGCCGCCTCGGCTGGGGGGTTCAGCAGCCGCAGCGGGTTCAGGTTGCCCTGGAGGGACTCTGGCAAACCTCCAACCACGCCCCCTTCCGCTGCTACTGCCGCCATTCGTGTCTGACTCAGCCCCCGGTGAGGTGACCAGTCCCTCCTCGTGCAGGTTGGCGGCCAGCGGCGCGGCGAGGTAACTGGATGGCTCGCCTCCCACTGTAGTCTCGAGCATCAGGGTCGGCCTCCCAGTCTGACAGCAATACACGAACCACCTGTCAGGCATCACACACATGCAGAGGAAATTCAAATACTGGAGTCATGTTACCTGACATTTAAGCACCTTTTGGCTGAGCTTTGTGTTATAGCAGCTGAAATATACATGAAAACATTATGAATCAAGCATGTTACATGAGGAACATGCCTGATTGTCCTCTCTCACAAAGGCTGTTTTCAGACTGAAACTCCAGAAAATTGGTGTCGGACATTTATTGTCCGACACCAATTGTTTGCTTTTCACAAATGAATAACACAACAGGAGATTTTTTTCCGAGGCAGACTTGTCCATAACAACAGGAAAATCTCCAGAGTGTTGTAGAGCATGCATGAGGCAGGGCATGACAAATAAATTCAGCTGCAGAAATCATGTCTGTTTGTTGGATTAAGTTGATCGCAAGTGAAACTAGAATAGCGCTCAGAGAGAGCACACCTCCACCAAGGTTAACGCCCTTTCTTACCATGTTAAAAGAAAGTGACAAAAATCCTGGGTCTGCCAACTATCTGGATCCGTATGTTTCTTCAGGGCCTAGTCACCCATAGGAGAATGCATCAGTGGCGACCCTTCACCTTTACCGTTTACTTCCAATCTGTGAGAGCGAGGAGGTGAAACATTTGCTTCCTGTGGCGAGGGAAATTGCGCTGTGGCTTCGCATGGAGATCCACTTAAGTGAAATTTGACCCACGATATTCACTTCACATTCGTGTATGTGTGAGGGTCATGTTCCAACCCTCAAAAGAGTTCTAAGGAAATCACTTCAGTAGTTTATGTATGAGACAGACTAACAAACAAACAATAATTAACAACATAACCACCTCTGTGGAGGTAGTAAGTGAATAGAATCTGTCACAACAAATTGGGTGTAACTTTTAGATCAAGTTTTCACGCTTGTCCGTTTGTTTGTTTGTTGGTTTGTAAGCAAGATTACACAAAAACAGCTGAATGGATATTTTCACGAACCTCGGAGCAGAGTTTTTCTAACTTTTCTCAGTTTCCCCAGGGAATAATTCATGGATATTGATGAAAACATAAAGCAGGCACATTTAGGGAGCTGATATCTATGAGTGTGTGAAAATTTGGTGCAGCTTGATTGAATTCAAGGGGACTGTTGGGTTTTTGGCGGAGGTGTGCGCTCTACTGAGTGTCATTCTAGTTTGCTGTGTTTTGAAGACGGACCTCTTACGATTTCAGCTCAAGCAGACAGAGTCTAGCTGCCCATCTGCGGCTTCACTGAGCAGACCTAACACATGACACCCCACTAAATCCACTGCCGCAGCCACCTACCTGTGTGTGTCCGTGCATGGCTGCCAGGTGCAGCGGCGTGTATCCAGCACCCGATCTCACGTTTACATTCACAGGTGTAGCATTCTCCTTGGCGTGGGCCAGCAGCTGGGAGATCAGCTCGGCCTTGCCTTGCTTGGCCGCCCAGTGGAGGCAGGTGAAGCCCGTCACAAAGTCTCTCTTGGCCACGAGGCTGGGTTCGACAGCGAGCAGGGGCTGTAGGCTTTCCCATAGGCCGTCTGAGGCGCACAGCATCCACTCGTGCTCCAGTGGGTCGAGGGTCACCGAGGCACAGTCTTCGTCAGTGGCTGAGGAGAGGATTGATATTGTATCTCCGTCACCTTTTTATTGAGTCCCCGGAGGCGAGAGCCGCGGTTGATCAGGGACCTCCGGACCTGCAAAGGGAAGAAAGTGGGAGATTAAAGTGAAGCACAATTTACATTCATTGTCTTGTGTCACAACAGATAACACAATAATGGTAATACCTTGCTAAAATGGCTCTGCACAGGATCTCAGTAGAACCATAATTAAAGTTTCAAGATGCTAAAAATATCCCAGATTTAAGGAACCACCACTTTAAAGCACATGGTGTGCTATAAAAATTTAAATTCTTAACAAAATGTTTTTTATTGTTAGGAAGTGATATAGTTATATTTATAAAAGACTTCTGACAGGACAGAGGCACTTTAGGGGCCAATCAGATTTCATTTGAAGTCAGTGCCCTCCTGGCCCCGCCCTCAGATCCGCCCCTGGTTACACAAAACTAGATTGCGACACTGTGTCAAATCTCTTGGTTACAGAATTGTTAATTACGTGTCATGCATATCCCTTTTATGATCACACCCCAAACTGTGTTTTCCATGAGCTTGTGAGAGGCTGCGCTCTTTTCCATGCTGCTACTCACACAGGGAAATCCTGAAAGTCCTTTTCAGAGAACAACCCTGCTTGTGTCACATTGTGTCAGTTGCATTAGCAACGCTCATAATTCAGATAGTATGTCCTCTTCATGTGTCATTAAGGTTTTGGAGCACACCCAAAAGGTGAAGCGCTTACCATGACATCACTGCTCTAGGTGTGGCCCAAAGTATGAACATGGATTAAGGTTATGCACGACCAAAGCAGAGCAGCAGCCATTTGAAGAGATTGAAGTCTGTAGATTTATATAAAAATACTTGCTCCCAAGCTTAAATTGTTAATCGTGTTAACTGCAACGGATTCTTCTCTGATCCACAATGCATCCCTCCAGTAGTTCTTGTGTAAAATTACTTACAAACAAACATACAAACCAACCAACAATCTACTAGTAAGTTGTATTCATGCCAGAGAAGCACCTACCTGTGGAGAACTACTCATCATCAGCTCTATGAAGTTTCTGCGACTTCCCTTGGGCGTGTTGATATCTCCGACGGGGTCCAGCCCCTCCAAGGTGCTGTCCTCTGACAGGCAGCTGGTCAGCATGGCCCTCTGGGTGCCTTTGGACACCCTCCGTGACCCTCTCACCTGCTGGCTGTGGACCACCCGGGTGGGCCTGGTCCAGGTCTGGCATCCCGATGATCGGGGCCGACTCCCGCCTCCTCCTGTCCCTCAGCTTCACCTCCCCTCTCCCAGCGGAGGTCGGGGGGCCTGTGTTGACCTTTATCTGGGAGGAGGCTGCAGGTTGCTGGTTTCCATTTGACTGTCTGTCATTGTCCAGGTTTGCAGCAGGTGGACTGGGTACTCCTGTGAACGCAGTGGACATGTCTCACTGTCAATCAGCTCAGATGGGGTTTGTTGATTACATGTAGAATTGAGGCACAGGCATGCATGAGTTTTAGCCGTGCTATTTGTGTTATCATAGGGCTGGGCAAAAAAACACCCAAAATAAGAAATGTATGAACAGGTAAATGTAACATTCTAAGTTAATATTTGTCTCCTAATATCTATTAACTGTATGAATCTGGTATGTCCGTCACTCTTAAATCATTTGACGTTTATCTTGAAAACAATTAGTCCATTTAGCCCAGTACTATATTAGTATTATCCTGAATTGTTGTAGCTTTTAATGTTTGACATTGAAGAGGTCACAATTCAATTCAATCCAATTAAATGAACAATGGCAGTTTAGCAGCACTTTGGCCAAAACCAATTCAGAACCAAGGCCAAACCCTGGTATCAAACTTGATAGTGTCAATCAATCAACTGCATAGTACAACATTAACAAAGGTAAACAAATTCTAAACACATTCATATGAATATAACCTTGGTTAAATCGTATTTAGGACCTGCAGCAGCTGATGTAGTGACATCCAATAAGAGCATGAGGTGTAAATATAAACAGGATGAGGTAGAACCACACTGACACAAAGGCAGCGTCTCCTCTCCCTCACCTGTGTGGTGCGTGTTGTCAGGGTTGCCGTTCCCACGGTGCTCCGCGGTCTGCGGGATGTTACCGTTGCACTCCGCCCGCTCGGGTCCGTCCTCACGCATCGCCGCCTCCGCGTGCAAACATACGAATTTCACGCCGTCCTCCACCTTCACGAAGCCCACGCTGTCCACGACGCGTCGCAGCCCCTCGCGGTCCACCCCTTCCCCCGGCTGGTCATCTTCCCCCACCGCCGCCACGGACCGTGATAGGAAATGATCGATCAGCTCCATCTGTTGGACCCTCCCTCCTCTCTCCCTCAGGAACTCCTGCACGGCTCGCTCCGTGCACCGCGCCGCCATCATCGAGCCGGATGGAGGTTGCGAAAGCTGTTTATTTAAAATGACTCCATGTTCATTCTGCTGTCATTTCACTGAGGTCAGTGACGACAGCATCCTCCTCTCTCCGGCCTCCTCCTCTCCTCCATGCGGGAGCACCAGTGTCAGGGCTCCGGCAGATAGGGGGCGCACTTCGCTGAAGCTCACACCCACCAAGGGGGAAAACTGTGCTGCGTCCATGTTCTCCTCGTGAACTCCGACTTCTGACCGTTTATACAATAATTTATCTATCTTATCTAACTTATTTGTGTGTGTTTGCTTTCTCATATTGTCTAAATATCCCCCTTTCATATGTTTGACAACATTAATATTGTCTTTGTCTATACACATATGCTCTATGCATGCATTTTGTGTATGTTTTAATAAAAAAGAGTCATGTACCTGTAAACTGTGGCAAGATATTTGTCGATTTATCTTTGATAAGGTTTTTCTAACTTTGCACTTCGACTGGGAAATATTTTTTTTCCCTGTTAGTCCAAAACAACATACAAAAAATGAATACTTTGCTAAATTTCACATTGAAAAAAAAAGGAAATTTACTGATAAAAAAAAGTACAACCATGATCCAATGTATTGTTTACACTTAAGTTACATTTCATCTTTTCACTGATGTTAAAGTTTCCAGTATTTATTTTGTCCTTTATTCATATTAAGTTATTTTTATGATTAACTTGAATTCTTACTGTTTGCACATACTGTGTAATAAACCAGAGGGAGCTTTTGATTATTGTCTTTCAAACCTAAGTAGTCACGGAAAAATTTGGATTTTCAAAATTTCTTTTAATGGATTTACATTTTTCCGGCAGTTCTCCACGTCCGATGAAAGCAACTGGGAAAATCAAGTTGAGCCGTACCATTATACAGAGGAGGGGAGGGGGCAAGTTGAACTACCAGAATAAATCGATATTGCTTGAATTCAATTTATAATAATAATAGTATATCCTGCCCGTTAAATTAGCAGATATTTGAATACGCTTGTCTAATTTCCCCAGTTTACAGAACGTCCATTTTAAAGCGCATTTTAAAAACCAAATATCTCCCCTCATTCCCGCATTGTTCTGGTTGGTGCAGTCTGTCCAGTTGTCGCCTGTGGACGCTGCGCGGCGCCTCGTCCTGATCCCACTCGAGAAGAAGACTTTGGTCTTTATTTAGATTTGTTTCCCCGAGACTCTCCCTGGACTCGTCCCGTATCAAACCATGGCTTCCTCGGATGTTGCCCGGCAGCCGGTTTGTATTCCTCCCTCCTTTGTGGTTTGACCGAACGACTCGGTTCTTTGACAGTTGCGCAGGGAGTGTCCAGCGCTAACGCTGCGCTAGCCTCAGTTAGCCCGGTGAGGAGTTTTCTGCCCGGGGAAGTTGTTTTCAAGTTAAAACCCTGGCGGTGTTTTCTAATGATACAACACTGAGTAACACGCGACGGATACTCAAGAGTAACATGAGGGTTTTTTTTCAACTGTAATTTATTTATAAAGGGATTCAGCACAACACCTTCCATCAAAATACACTCGTATGTTGCTGAACTGATTAGCACTAGCTAGCTAACTCAACAGTAGCCACCCCAAACGTTTCAGAAAACGTTATGCTACTGTTACCGACACCGAACCACCCAACGAAGATTACTGCTCAATGTGGTTTCTAATGACTGACGCAAATCACCGTAGCTCCACAAACCGTCACTAAATCCGCACTATTATGAATGAAGTTTGGTCCTCACACATCCCAACAAGGGAATCTGACCAGGGGATGAACACGAAGTAGAAACAGGGAACTTATCCAGCACATGTTTTGATCTTTAGTTCTAGTTATCAAGAGCTACTTGTAAATGTGATACTTGAAAATTATTAAATGAATTAATTGTAATTACTCACAAGAAATGTATGAATAGGTGACTATAAAACCTTATCCCTATGAATCTAGTGTGTCAGTCACTCCTACAGTTAGCTCATGTAACATTACTCACATGAGGTAAGAGAACAAATAAGAGTTACCATTTTATTATTATTTGCTGAAATAATCCCACTTCCTTGGGCTTATCCTTTTCCCTATTTAAATTTTTAAAAATAGCTGCAGCTTCTTGAAAGTGATCCGTGTGTTTGTGTGATGTCTTCCTCAGGATAAAGGAGTCCGACCCCTGTCCCTGGACGGCCATGTGGGTTTTGACAGCCTTCCAGATCAGCTTGTCAACAAGTCCATCTGCCAGGGCTTCTGCTTCAATATTCTCTGCATCGGTACATATACTTTATACACACTGTAACACACACACACAACTATGACACTGTAAAGATGCAACAACTAAAATAAACTCTGCGTTCTCTTTGCACTACATATACATTGACACATGCCGTTCCTTAGGTCAGTCTGAACTTAAAGGACCTTTCATTTCGCACCTTAGTTGGAACACACTCTGACCACAAGTGCAATGGTTGATAGCTTTGTATCAGTCTGGTCAATTTGTCTTATGACTTGGCAGTAATCACTTTTTCTTCTGTCTCTAGGTGAGACCGGTATTGGAAAGTCCACTCTAATGGATACTCTATTCAATACCAACTTTGAGAACTTTGAGTCGTCCCACTTTGAGCCTCAGGTGAAGCTGAGGGCTCAGACCTACGACCTGCAGGAGAGTAATGTCAGACTGCGCCTCACTGTGGTCAACTCTGTTGGCTTCGGAGACCAGATGAACAAGCAAGAGAGGTAAGAGTGTGTAGCACTAAAGAAGTTTGTTCAAGTGAGTTTGTGTGATGATGAATGTGATTTGAGAATCATTATTTTGACAAGACATCCTGTGTTCACGTCACTGATCAGCTTTATGTGTCTTTCTTGAAGCTATCAGCCGGTGGTGGACTACATCGACAGACAGTTTGAGAGCTATCTGCAGGAGGAGCTAAAGATCAAGCGCTCTCTGCACAACTACCATGACTCGCGAGTCCATGCCTGCCTTTACTTCATCTCCCCCTCAGGTCATTCCCTCAAATCTCTGGACCTGGTCACAATGAAGAAATTAGACAGCAAGGTAGGAGAAGAATCACTTTGTGTGTGAGCTTATTTAATGTATATTACATTAGATGGACTTTTATTTCTTTTGTTGGACGTCTAAAGCAGCATTTTAGAATGTACTGTGTGTCCCAGATGAGGAGGAACAGGACATTTTTGGAATTCTCTGAGAAATGTCAAGCAGATTGGCAAATGACTAATTTTACTGGAGCACCCATGAAGACTGCAAAAATTCTGCATATTAATCCTGTTACGTGACACTATTTTTCATTGGCTGGCTCAAAAGTGTGATCACACATAGTTTGTAATTATTGAAAAAATGCTTTAATTGCAGGTTTTTCTGTGAGCAGGTCAGCTGTGGAAATCTGTGTGACTAGTATTAAATGTGTGAATGCATAGGTGTGAAGCGTGAAGTCAGTTGGCAGTGACTCGATCTAGCAGCTCTGATTCATAGATTCCTGAGCCCAGACTACCCAGGTGTGCTGCATAGCTGCGAAGGTCTCAGCTCCACCCTCCGACTTCCAAAAACAAAAGGGAAAAGCTCAGCCAACTACAGAAGACAACAAAGACAGAGCCAACTCCCTGGGCCCTAACACTCCTTATAGATTAATCCCTAAATCCAATAATTTAAAGCAGGTTAATCATCTTCTCAGTAATAAGAACTAAGATAAGACAAAGCAACCATGTACTTAAAGGACTTGTATGTGTTGACTTAAAAGAATAATGGAATCAAATGTCATTGTACAAGAGAAAGCTGTACAAACAAATTAGAGGTGCTACTTATATAAACAGTGGACATTTATAAAAGAAAGTTTAAAATCCAACAAATGACATAACCAATAAATAAGAGACCAATAAATACTTTATTTTGAAGGGTGGTCAGCAATTTGTTATTGCATAGAATGGATTTTGCAGTTAAATATCAATATATCATATTTCTGAATTGGTAGAGTTTATAGTTCTGATGGACCAGGGAAAGAAACTGTTCTTGAGTCCATTTGTTGCTCCTGTACCACCTACCAGAGGGAAGTGATCTACATGCTATGGGCACTACTGTTTTGTCTCATTCTGGGATCACTTCAGTTTTGAATTATGTGAATGAACTTGAATAACGAATCATACACTGATGTATGTGACAGACAGCTCAGGGGATGGATGGATGGATGAGAAGATGGATAGATAGATGGGTGGATGGATGGATAGATAGATAGATGTACTTTATTGATCCCAAATTGGGAAATGATTGAAGTTGATAATTGAGATAGAGTCTGGATGCCAAAGTGTCAATGTGCAAGACACTGAACCTCAAATAATCCGACTGTGTGAATGACGTGTGATAGAAACAATAAATAGAAGTGCTGCATGAATGTGTTGAACCATGAAGACGAGAAAAGTGCTTTATAAACGCAGTCCATTTACCAATTGTGTATAAAGGGCTGTGCTCGACTCTTTCGTCGTTGTTTTTTGTCTCTGTTCTAAGTGGCTCACTATCCAACTGCCTGAACCCCTCCCGTCTATCTCTCCTAAAGTGGTCAGAAACTTTCCCATGCTCCCAGTGTGTTGTGACTTTGTGTGTCTTTGTGTGTTTGTGTGATTCCACCGCTTCGGAGTGTCAGTAGCCCCGGATTTGCGTGTGAATGGAGCAGAAAAAGCAGTGGAATGCTGTAATCACAGTTGCTCACACACACTCGAGTTGTCCCTTTGTGTCACTATGGATCGAACATAGTAAGAGCCGTGTGTTGAATGTGCAGCGCTGACAGAGAGAGAGACGGGCTGTTTCTCAGACAGCTGCTGGAATAGATCTCCTGGCATTGTTTTGTTTTCTCCGCTAGGATCAGCAGTGCGTTCTGTTTGTGTGTACTGGTGTGTGTGGTCTGGCCCAGGAACTTGTCTAGTGACAGTAGCTCATTCCAGGCCTCTCGCTCTGGTACGACAAGATGACTGACAGGCAGGAATGTGGGATGACTGGGACAGAACAGTGGGCTGCTGGGCCGGAAATAGCATCAGTAAACTTGGTTTATATAAGACTTATCTAAAAACAGATTAAAAGGAGGAATTTTACATGTTGAAATAGTTGTATTTTACTACTATTAATACTATACATGTTTTACTTTGTCTACATACATTTTCATGGTACTGTGGTCAGTGAGATAAGTTTGAAACCGTTAATGTCAAAAGGGATAAGGCTATAACTTAGTAACTGAGTTAAATCATACAAAACTACATCCAAATAACAGTGAGAATAAATACAAACTCTATTGTATTTATAAGAACCAAGTTGTTAAACAGTGAGAGTGGTTTGTTTGTCTAACCCTTTGCTTCTATTAAACTATTTATAGCTGTGACTCATTTAAACCTCCCAACCTGTAGAAGAGTGCAAAAAGAGTATCTTTTTGCACTTTATCCTCACTTGTATATTCAGATGTTTTCTTTTTACATTGATAGTCCAAATTTTTTTTTTTCTGAAGCCAGTATATTTGTAATAAATATTAGTAGTCGAGGAAGGAAAATGTGTTTATGAACATGTGTCCCTTCCTGCTGTAGGTGAACATCATCCCTGTGATCGCCAAAGCTGACACCATCAGTAAGAGCGAGCTGCATAAGTTCAAGATCAAGATCATGAGTGAGCTGGTGAGCAACGGCGTCCAGATCTACCAGTTCCCTCTGGATGATGAGACTGTGGCCAAAGTCAACACTACTATGAATGTAAGAGGATGCACGCACAGACACGCACAGGAAATAACTTAAATTCTATTATTTGACCTCAATAATCTCAAATACAGTTCAGGTCACAAACTTGTCTTTAGAGAAGTGTTTTGTTGGTGGTGTGGATTCTCTAGTGCACAGTCTGACACATCCACACTGTGTTCGAGGCTGTTTGTACTCTTGTGATACAGAATTGCTGAGCGAGTTGGCGTGAAGGACAATAAATTTACATGTTGTACCTGAAGCAATTAAACTTGTTAGTTATTTTTTTCCATCCTGCTTTAATACCGTCTGTTGTTGTAGGGTCATTTGCCATTTGCTGTTGTCGGCAGCACAGAGGAAGTCAGCGTTGGCAATAAGATGGTGAAGGCTCGTCAGTATCCCTGGGGTGTAGTACAAGGTAAGATGGATTTCTGTATTGTGAGCCTTGGATCTTGCTGTTAATTGACACTATGAAACTTCTATTTATTTTTTTTACACTTGAAAAAGAAAAACTTGTCTAATGTCCGTTCATGTGTGTTTCAGTGGAGAACGAGAATCACTGTGACTTTGTGAAGCTGAGGGAGATGCTGATCTGTGTAAACATGGAGGACCTCAGAGAACAGACACACACTAGACACTACGAGCTCTACAGACGCTGCAAACTGGAGGAAATGGGCTTCAAAGACACAGACCCAGAGTGCAAACCTGTCAGGTGCGCTGTGAACACACAATCTCCTCTTTCTACAGTACACAAAGCAAAATGTACAACTGACATGACTCACAATGGACCTGTGTGAAATATGTATAACACAACTTGGTTTTTGTGTGTAGTTTGCAACAGACTTACGAGGCCAAGCGACAGGAGTTCCTGGTGGAGCTGCAGAGGAGAGAGGATGAAATGAGGCAGATGTTTGTGCAGCGGGTGAAGGAGAAGGAGGGCGAGCTGAAGGAGGCTGAGAGAGATGTATGTACACACACACACACCATGTTTGATGTAGATTGGATGAGCTGTCGACAGTCAGACATTGCTCTTTTTTATTCAGACTGCACCTATCAAATACAAGGTCATTCAAAGTACTTTACAGAGGGCGGCAACTTATTCTGAAATTGTAATGAAATGTTTGTGTTCTTTATTCTATCAAAACACAGGCATATCCGTAACCTAACCTTGTTCCCTGTCGCTGTTTGTGTGCTTTAGCTTCAGAGCCGCTTTGAGCAGCTGAAGCGCCTCCACGCAGATGAGAAAGCCGCCTTGGAGGAGAAGAAGAGACACCTCGAGGACGACCAGAGCTCCTTCAGTAAGAGACGAGCTGCCGCTCACCTCCTGCAGGCCCAGAGTCTCACTGTCAACGGCAAGAAGGACAAGGACCGCAAGAAGTAAGAGACTGATGCTTGTAATCATGGATTTATTAAAGATCCTTACTCTTAGACATCTGTTGGTTTTGATGATGAAGTGCACAGACGTGCGTGGACATTTTAGAGTTGGGGTGTTCGATGCCTCTTGTGGGAAACTGCTTACGTTTGATTTAACCTTTTGGTTAGGTGTAAGAAAGAAAGCATAATAATATATTTAATGGGAAAGCCCCTATAGGCTGAAGATGTAAAGAACATTAAAGGTGTTTATTGCTCATTTCATTGTGGCTCTACATAGAAGAAACTAATAATATATGATTTATGTTTTTATGTTATAATGGATCCTCAGCTCACTGATCTGACTACATCTGCCCCTCTTCTCTCCTTTTAGTTCTGGCTTCATGTGAAGACTCTCAAGTACACTCCACTACGACCAGTATAACCAGTGGCGTTCTGCCCACATCCTTTCCAGCCCTTTGAGGCCAGTCTCTAACACTAACCAGGGAAACCCCACACAAACCAGCAGTGTGTGAGTTTGATTTTGTGCCAAAGTATATTGACTGTAGCCTAGAATCCAATGTACACTTTCCTCAACGGTATTTGTAATCCTCTTTGTGCGTGTTATTCCTCTTTGTGGAATATTTTATATTTATCCATTTTTATATAAAACATTTATTTCCCATATACCTCCTTTTTTTTTTTTTTTGCCCAGACTGAGTGACACCTCAGTGGATTGATCCTCACGCAGCCTCCTCACTAGATGATCTACACAGTTCACAAGAGATAAATAGGTACAAATAATACAGTCTGAGGGACCTCATCACTTACTATTGATCTGTTTCTATCTGTTTGATCTAAAGACTCATTGTGTTTTGTTATGCACCAAACTAGTCTTGTGACTTTCGTAATACAACCGTTTGTAACATAGTGTAACATGCGCATAATTTATTGAAGAGCCCTTTTCAGACATTCACCTCATCCGGTAAAGTAAGATTTTACATGTTAGTCTCAAAGTCTGAATACTGTAAGTTTCCTTTTTCAAAAAGTAAGTTGCAGTGGCAGTTTTTCTATAACACAACCAGTTTCAGGATTAATGTAAAAGCTAAAACAGGAGGATAAAAATCCTTTTATTTTTAATGCTCAATGAAAATAAAATCTATCGGAATTTGCCAAATACTGTGAATGAGAGTTTACTGATGTCAATTCAGCAACTTTTCAGCAGGTAATGTAATGTGTGGTTATTTTTCTTCCTCCGTATGTTTTTCAGTCAGGACTATTTCTTTCGTCATGACTACAACTGGCATTTCATTGCTTTGGGACTTGTTGCACACAAAAAAGAGAGCAGAGGAGAAATCCAAGTGCAGATGCTTCACATGTGCACAGAAGCAGCGTGAGCACGAGGAGAAAAGCTGAAGCTGAAACTGTCGACTGCCTCACGGGGGGGTTAGTTGTAGTTGTGTCACTCAAAGTATATTGTGAATATATTTACCTCCATTCAGACCATTTGTTTAAATTCAGATTTCCTCCTCCTCCTCTATCCACCATCAGGTGGCAATCTAAAGTTGTCTCTGTCAACCAGAAGGGGAAGATTGGATAGTAATTATTTAATAGCTTTAGTAAGACTCCAATCAATACCATCCACCATCAACAATTACAATTACACTCTTACCATTATCCACCATTGGAATGGTAATCAAGTGCATAATTGCAAATGTATTAAGCTCCATTTTTTTGACAAGTAAGCCAATCAGTGTAATTAACCCATGTCTTGAGAATCACCATGAAGCCAGAGGGTGATAATACATCATAGCCCAATCACAAATGACAAACAGGTATATCAAAGTTATTACCTGTTATCCACTGTCCCTGTGACTGGAAAACGTACGGAAGAAAAAATAAACAGGAAAACAACAGTGTGTATGTTCACACTGAATATTATTCAACAGGCAAAACTAGAAAAAAGCATCTTGTATTTCCATGTAATCCCATTGCTGCCACTGCACTGACAATAAATACAACATGAGCATATGCAGACATATTGTAGATATACTGTGCGATAAAACAGATTGGTAGCTGAATCCTGCAGCGTTGCACGTTCAGTGTCTGAAAGGGGCTGAAGTCGTATCCGTGATGTTTTCTAAAGCTTTATTTAGTGCATTCATTCCTGAACAGTTGTCATAAGCATGGTCACAGGGCATTATAATTACCTTCCCTTCTTCTGTATATTGTTTTACGCCTCCTTGATGCTCTATTAGCCTTTTAATATGTGCACACCAGCATCACAAAAAGCTGCAGGAGTCACTGATTCTCCTGTGGCTGTTCCAAAGGGAAAGATTTATATTCTGAGTGTTGAACTTCTCCCATCCAGTCACAGGTCTTTATACGAGGAAGTACAAGTTACAACATATTTATATTTTTATATATATATATCTCGTTTTACTTGCTCTCTTTACCGTTTCCGCTGACACAAACAGTTGGAAGTTTGCAAACCAGTCTGTCTAAAAAGAGCTGACTTGTTGGAAAAAGAAGACATATCAAGCCAGTGTTTCCTGAGGGAGTTTAGGAAGAGCGGGAGGAAGCATTTGCGACTTTATTTTAAGCTTGTTTTTTTATATTCACGTCTCTGTGGAGTCACGATTAGACAGGGTTTCACACCTCGCAGCCTTTTTTACCGAAAAGAGGGAGCCAGGGCACCGGTGCTGGTTTCCAGTACGGGTGTGATTTCTGAACCAACACTTACTCACAAACACTGCCACTTTATATCCACACTAGTGCTTGAGATGTGTTAGTGCCTTACCTGTGTAAAATGACTTAGAATTACACATATCCACTTCGACATCCAGGGGAACACACCGATTCCTGATGGAGTAAAGTTTGTTTCACATATATATACCACACTTGTATTTAAGGAATAAACAGTGTTATTTGGGAGCTTTTTTTTTTTTTCCTTCTTGCTAAATAAATCTTTGTATTTTTGTCATGATACACTCTGCCTGCCCTGTCTGTTTCTTTGCTCTTCCAGTTAACGACCATTGACCTGTGGTTGATATCATGAACCAGCAGGAAGTCAAGACCTTTTTAAATGAATCATTGCTGGAAACATATTTTCCAAAACATTTAACTGGCTGTAGATTTCACCCTTGTCTTTGCCTCCCAGTTCTCCCAGTGGAGTCCCAGAAATTTAAAATAAGGTTTAGTGTTTTGGGGACAGTCAACAGTAGTAGTGACAGGAAATAAGGGGACAAAGAGAGACAGGAAATGACACACAGCAAAGGTGAACCAGGGACATTAGTGTTAACAGACGATGCCTTAACCCCTATAGGTCAACAGAGTGCAACCAGAAATGTGTTTGTACTGGAAATGGAAGTCATATCAGAGGGCTGTGTTAATCACAAGGCATTTTCATTCAAGGTGTCATCAGCAGCAGACCCCCTGAGATATTTTCTTGACATATTTTATATTACATTGAATATTATATTTTTATAGCTCCAAATCACAGCATACTTTATCTTATGGCACTTTACATAGTAAGGCCGAGACCTCACAATATCATAGAGATACCCAACAGTTCCCACAACAAGCAAACACACAGCGAGAGAGTAGAGAGGCCAGGAACAAAGAATTGTTTACTAATGCAGATTTAGATCCTGCAGCAGATATTTGCAGAATGAGGGAGAGAGAGAGAGAGAGAGAGAACACAAACTATGGGAGAGAAAAAACACAAAGTTGATGTCATGTAGTAAAATAAATGGGGGGTGGGGGGATGGAGAGATGGAGAGAGAGAAGTGCTCAGTGCATGATGGGACTTTTCCCAGCAGTTTGGGCCTATGGCAGAATAAGTAAGGGATGGTTCAGGGCTCACCTGTCCCAGCAGTAACTACAGTATAAGCTTTATCAAAGAGGAATGTGTTAGGTGTGTACATATTCTCAAAAATGTTACTTTTGGTTTCTACTGCTGCACTAAAGGTTTTTAGACCTTTTAGACCTTATGCTTAATTTTAAAGTTAACATTTAGAGACATCCACGTCTCTTCCAGTTGTTCAGAAGGTAAGAGAATAAAGGATTACCACAGATTTTAGACAGCACAGCATCTTCCCAGCACGTGCACACGCACACACACACACTCAGGGACTGCTCTGTACCGCCTGGCAGAGGTCTTGTTCCCTGCAGTGTCTTACCCTCTGGCTCGGTTGCCCTTGATGTGACTCTGGCACACAGACAGGTAGACAGACGGGTCTGGCGTAAAGCAGAGGAATGCTGATCGATTCCCCGCAGGAGCCTGCAGCACCTTGTTGTTGGGTGGGAAAAAGAACCACAGGGGAACCATTACAGCAAGACAAGCTCTGGAGAAAGTGTGTATATGTGTGTGTATGTGTGCGTAAAGACACCTTAAGTTACCCTCTGGGTGGTTCAGATATTGGATGCAAATAGATTTCTCCCAGTTTTTTTCCCCGACACTGCAGAAATCAGAAGAAAATCTAAATTTGCTGTCTGCCTCCTGCTCAGCTTTAATATACTAGTTAGTCAGTATGTCTGAGTCAAGATTTTTCAGAGTGTGCTTACATCCCAGATAACTGTCACACTCCTGCACTGGCACGCTGTCACACGCACACGCACACACACACACACACCCTTGTCACCTTTTGCCACTCACTCTAAATGCAAATGGAGGGTGATGGTTGGGAGACAGGCCCGGCTGGCGGAGAGATGAGGTTGTCATGGGAGGGGGAGTGGCGGCGACGCGCTGAAATTACCAATTACACACTTCGGCCATGCCGGTGGTTGGCTGGAGAGACGGAGGGAGAGAAAAGGGGGGAGGAGGATGGAGAACAAAAGATGGGAGGGAATAATGAACAGACAGCAGGAAGTGTCGGGATCATACAGATAATAACACACGTTGTCAGATAACCTCACCTGGAGTGTAGCGCATAATGAGAACACATTGAGTGTGAATAATTGGAATTAGAACAGAATACAATATGATGCTCAGGCTGAATCATCTGGGGGACAAGTGTAAAATCCTAATGAGCTATACAGTGTTTGTTATGCATTAGATAAAACAAATCATTCTGTTAAATCTCTATAACAAAGCTGCAGCAGATTCAAAGAAAAGAGACACAGAAATTCCGTTTTAAAACAAAGGCATTTATTGCGAAAAATGCACTTGACATGAAAAAAACAATCAAATCAACCACGGGTCATCAGTACAAGACGATGTGTAATGATCACATGGTAGCGCGCTGGGCACGGTCAGCGCAGAGCATGACTTCAATGGCACAAAAGGCCTATAAATATTCTGCACAATATAGAATTATATATACTTTCTTTTTTTTCTCTTAATTTTCTCCTTTGCTGCACCGCTGTTCTCAAACAAACCGACACTAGAGACCCGATGAGGCGTGAGCGTCCACGCCACACTTTGTCGTAAAGTTTCCTTTTTTTCTGTAAAGAGCTACATACAGAGGCTCCCTTCCCTCACGCGCACACGCACGCACACACACGTATCCATAGGAACAAATATGGCTGACATCTAATT
This sequence comes from Hippoglossus hippoglossus, assembly GCF_009819705.1. Classification (NCBI taxonomy): domain Eukaryota; kingdom Metazoa; phylum Chordata; class Actinopteri; order Pleuronectiformes; family Pleuronectidae; genus Hippoglossus; species Hippoglossus hippoglossus. The sequence continues at coordinate 9,405,419 of NC_047171.1, read as the reverse complement.
CAAGATGGCTGGGCGAGTGCTCTGGCTTCCTGGAAGGAAGAGGACAGCAATTTTCAAAATGTCCCATGAAAAAAAAGATGTGGATGTGCAATGGTGTGTTGTGTCCACGTCCAGCGGGGAAATTACCGCCGCTGTTATTGGCTTGTTCACATGTTTCAAGCCGTCACCATGAGCACTCGAGTGGTATTTACAACCAGGAAGCTGAGGCCAAAAGACAAGCTCACGTCACGTAAACAAAAAACACAAAGAAGAAAAACATGAGTGAAACCTTATGTAAAGTGACCACTGTGCAGTGGTTGTATTCCTGATGTTTTGACTCTTGTAAACGCTCCTCCTCCTCCTCCACTTCCTCCTCCTCACAGCATCAACCTCGTGACAAAGAAAAAAAAAAGAAAAGACAGTCGAGACCCGTTCACCTCCGACACGAATGAGGACTTGTGCTTAAGTTTGACTCAGTAGAAATTAGAGTCCTCTGTTCAGCGGCCGTACAAACACACAGAGAAAGTCTCGCTCGGGCTGTTTGTGCAGAGCTGCTCTGGGACCTGCTGGTTTTCAATCGTTGAGTCGAGCAAAAAAAACGAAAACAACAACCAGCAGGCTCATGGTATCGACGAAGAAGATTGAGAGAAAGACTGGCTGCTGTGTTAGATACAGTTTGTATTTGTGTGTGTGTTTGTGTGTTTTGGCATTTGTAGGCACTAGGGTTTGACTGACAGGTTTCGCCGACGCTTTTCACTCTGTGAGATTTGTCTCGCCTCCATGTTTTTGTTCACGTCCCTCCACTGTTCAAAGGATTGTATTGAATTTTCTTCTCCTAACAAATCTAATCATGGTAAAAGTAACTCAATACAGATTTCCTGTGCTCTTTTTGTTCAAGTTTTCTGCTGCACTTGTGCTTCCGATTAATCATCCGCAAATTATTGGCTGTGTCCGAAATCACTCACTGATCACCTGCTACTTTGTAGTGCTGTCCCAAAGTTTGGTCCGATTTCTTAAACCCTATATCGTGCACACATCGTTTCCCACAGTGCATCGTGAAAAGTACAGGACAACCAATGGTCACTTACTGAGCAATATATACCATCATGCATTGCGCTCCTGCGAAGTGTTAACATTTATTATGGGATTTTCGCAGTCCGAAGTTGTCATTGTACGTCATAATCCAGCAACAGATCAAATTTGCCGGGCAGCGTCCGGAAATGTTTTTATTTTATTCTGCTGCTGAGCTCACTACACAGTCCTCTAAGTCCCTCTCAGTAAAGTGAGCAGGGGTCCGAGGAGGAGTGGGTGATTTGGGACACAACAATCGTCTCTATCCGAGGTGACTCACATGTGCTCATTCATTGACTCCTGGTTATGATTCGATTACAATGAGACAAACGTGTGCTCAGCCAATGAGTGAGCCTCACCTGTGTGCACAGGGCAAGTGGCAGTTTGTGCTTTGAGAAACAGGTGAGGAAAGCCACTGCTGCCCTAAAACTGTTCTGTTATTGACACACACACACACACACGCACGCACACTGAGTGAGTCAAGCTTTTGAGTTTCGCTGTGCTTCTATCTCCAGAAAAATAAAGGTAGATGGTTGTGGCTGGATGTAAACTAGACGAGCCCGGATCCACACACTCAGGAACGTAGAAATTCACAAAGCAGACTGACACTACGCTGACTGAAGCCGTACAAAAATACTCGTTAGAGGTCGAGCAGATGAGGAGGAAAAGTCGTCAAAGTTTGGCAGTCGTGTGATGAAGAATTTGCGTCCCTGCCCTCGGACTCACGGGGTGTTTCCGCCTCGACTGTACATTCTTCCACGGGCATCAAAACGCATTTTGTACTTCGATATTGCTGCAAACAAACAGTATCTCCAGAAAAGGCTGAGGAAAAGGAATTCCTGTTGCTGTTCAGTGATTATTTTCTTCCTACCAACGGGATTTGTGCCAGCGTAAAGACAAATGTGCTTCCTCTTAAAATATGTGAAAAGTAGCAATGGAAATCCCTTTTGTCAAATAAGTGTGTAAAATACTGTGTATGTCGATGTATTGGCAAGTTGTATCAGATATAATCAAGTGCATTTCCTTGTCTCTAATTCCATTTTCAACTTAAAAACACAACTCTATAAATACAAATCCATTTTCAGTTTTGGACGTCCCGTTCTGTTTCTTCGTACATTCAGCGAAAACCAGTTTACTCAGGTCAGAGGTCTACGAAGGAGAAATGCAACTTAAAAATGGTCGTAGAAATTTTATATAAGATAAATATAAATAGAAAAAAATGAATCACTTAAGTCATATTTTACTTTTTGCACCCATTGAATTTAAAATGAAAAATCGTGTGACCGATCATCACAGCATGGCTAGTTTGGGACAACACAAACATCTATTTCAACATATACAAAAAAACATAACAATGCTACATGCATTTAACATATATCGAAAGGAAACACATGTGCTTGTTGTCACAAACTAGACACAGATACGTGCCGACAATGATCCCGGCGTTTTGGGCTCACACGCTTCCCTCGTCAACTGGCGGTAAAGTTTTCCGAACGCTTCGAAAACAAAGACAGCACCCGAAATTCAAGTTCTGAGGTCTCAGCGGAAAAGCAGAGCTAATGCCTTTTTTGTGCTAGTGTTTGCTGGTGGATGATGCCGGGGAGGGGGGGGAGAGCTGGGAGGCGGGCTTTAGTCTTTCTGTGCTCTTTGAGTCTGTGTGCCTTCAGTAGTCAACATCACGAGCCCGCGCAACGAGGTGGACGAGGACCGGAACGCTGTCGCCGGGCCAACGACTGGAAAGGCCGCCCAGCTTCCTGTGTGGCTGGGCTGGTCGAAGCTGGAGCTAACTTTCCTGTGTGTGTGTGTGTGTGTGTGTGTGTGTGTGTGTGTGTGTGTGTGTGTGTGTGTGTGTGTGTGTGTGTGTGTGTGTTTGAAAGTAGGTTGGACTGATATGGGTTTCTGTAGACTAGTAGGCCGGCTGAGTCAGTAGCTTCCTTTGAATCAAAGCTGGACTGGTCATAAATTTCTGTCACACATTGAATGTTTATATTCTTTTTTATTTGTGTGTTTTATTTGTGAAGCACTTTGTAACTTTGTTTTGAGAAGTTCTATATAAATAAAGATATTATTATTATTATTACTGTCAATAATATTAATGTTGCTTTGTGACAGTATTAAATATGTTTTTATTTGAAGGTCAATTTTTAGTGACTAATTATTCTTTTTAAAACCCCAAAATCAATTCTAATCCAGACTTTAATTCAGTTTTTTAAGGTCAGTATCCACATTTAATCCAAAACCAATATCGGCCCAACCCTTGTGTGTGTGTGTCTGCATCTGTGTGACCTGGAAGCATGTTTGTGTGTGTGCTGTGTGACTCAGAAACAGGAACAGTGTGTGTGTTCTTTTGTCCACTCTGTCCAGTTCAGAAGCTCTCGACGAAGCTGCTGGGAAACAGGCCGGTCTGCCCCGTCCTCTGCAGCGTGCCTTTGTACCAGCCGTCCTCCCGCTTCTTATGGACGAACACCACGTCTCCTTCCCGCAGCTCGATCTCCGCCTCGCTCTGCGGGGGGTAGGGCACCACCACACGAAACCTGCCGCACACACACACACACACACACACACAGAGACAGAGGTGTGAATACAAGGAAACATTGTCAATATCTTTGATGAGTTCTAGGAATTATCTGCATTTCAACTGAAGTTTGAAATATTTGTTACAGCAGCACAACATAGTTACAAATAGACATCGGTTAATAATAAATATAATAAATAAGTACACACATTATGTTTTTGTCTGTTTGTTTGTTTAAGGTCCTGTTTATCGCTTTCTTTATCTTTCAAGATCGGACATTTTCAATATTTTCCTTGATTCCTCAGAAAATAATTCATGTTTCTTGATGAAAAATTAAATCTGGCATGTGAAGGGGACTGATATTTATGTGTTTTGCAATTTGGGGCAGATCCAAATAAAAATCTGGATCTCGTGAATTTACATGTGGTTTCATAGGGGGACTGTTGGGCCTTGGTGGAGGCATATGCATTTTACAGAGTGACATTATAGTTTATGTAATCATTGATTTTCATATGCATTCCTGCCACACATTTCCAAATTTGCCTACTTCAACTTTGAAGGCTTTGATAAGTAATGTTGAAAAGCTCAAATGTGAAACATAACAACACCAGTATGATTTATTGTGGAGTGTTTGCCCTCAGCCCTGTTCTGTGTTATATCTGGAGCTATCGGTGCATAACAGATGTTACTGTTACCATTGCGTCTGTGTTTTGGTGGTGAACCACTGTCCCACTGGGTTTGATTTGACCAGATATTGGGAAGACAAGATGGTTTTCTCTCTCCGCTTCTCTCTCTCACCCACTCACCCAGACTTATTCAAACGTAAAAAACAACAAAACAAAAACACAACATGCCTCCATACTGCTCCTGTGGTTACGCAGTTAAATTATGGAGACAAAATGCAAGTCCACATAAGGTAAATCATTAATTTTCATGTGAAGACATGTTTTAAGGTTCGGTTTAGATTTAGTTCGGATAGCGTTAGGCAAGAAGTAACTATGGTTAGATCAAGTCAATGTAAGGTTCTCTGAGGTGTGAGTGTGTGTGTGTGTGTGTGTGTGTGTGTGTGTGTGTGTGTGTGTGTGTGTGTGTGTGTGTGTGTGTGTGTGTGTGTGTGTGTGTGTGCGTGCGTGCGTGCGTGCGTGCGTGTGTGTATGAGAACGTGGATCTGCTGGTATGTGTATGGTTGTATCTCTCTTGCAGGAGAAATAAAAAGGAAGATCGATGATGATTCAACTCAGTTTAAAGTGTTGCTCCTGGTCAGCAGTAAGAAACTTGCTGGCTAACAGGCTTCAGAGTGAGAAGTATCACCTTGATTAAACCCTGGTGTAACTTTCCCACAGAGTGGACTCACTGCAGAGCTGCCTTAATGGGTATAAAGTTGCCTCTGGCTGATTCTCCCTTTGTCCATTTGTCCTCTTGTGCTTGAGCTTTTGTTATCAGCAGCTTTAATAACTCTCTCAGGACTGTTTCTCTCTCTCTCTCTTCACACTCTGGATCCTGATGACAAATCCCTCCAGCCGGAAATTTCACCACTTTGTCAGAATAATCAAATATTTTATGGTCACTTGTCAAGTGCTTTACCCACAGTATTTGTTGTGGAGACATTATCTTACACGCAGAGCTTGACTGAATAAAGTGTTTTAATCACTTTAGAAAACAAAACCATGATTGATTATATAATGAAACACGTTTCACTGAACCTTAATATTGAAAGAACAAATTACCAGCGGCCTATCTAGTGAGACTCTCTTATATTTGAGCAGGTTAAATCTATCTGTCTATCTGTCTGTCTGTCTGTCTGTATGTCTGTCCATCCGTCCATTTATCCATTCGTCAATCCATCCATCCGTCTGTCTACCTACCTGTCTATCTATCCATCCCATCCGTCCCACTATCTATCTATCGGTCTATCTGTCTGTCTGTCTATCTGTCTATCTGTCTATCCATCCCTCCATCTGTTCATCCAATCATCCATTTGTCCCATCTATTTATCTGTCAATCTATCCATCTATCTATCTGTCTGTCCGTCTAGCCAGCCATCCGTCCATCCATTTATCCGTCTATCCATCTATGTGTGCCCACCTCTCTCTGGACAGGGGTTTGGGTTCGGGCCGCAGCATCAACAGAGGGTTGCCAGCTGTGCGTGTTGCCGGGGGCGACAAGGGGAAGTTGGTATCCAGGGACCCGGACTTCCTGTGCAGCGGCTCCAGCCCTATCGCCCCAGCCATGTCGCTCTCAATTGGACAGGAGCCGGCTCGCCCGTGCGCCGCCATTGGGCAGGAACCTGAGCGAGCGTGATGGTGGTGGTGGTGAGGATGGTGCGCGGGGTCCGTTGCCACGGCACCCTGGCCGGCCAGTGCGGGGTTGTGGGTGGGCGGGGAGGAGGGAGGCGAGCGAGGTTTCTTTTTGGACGCTGCCCCAGATAGAAGCTTCAATAAACCTCCCGCTTTCCTCTCCTTCTGAGGATGGAGGGAAAAAACAAAACAAACAAACAACAAACAGAGAGAAATGCTGGTGAGGATCATTGCTTTCCTGAGATATATACAAGAAGAACCCCTTCAGTGTATTTTATTTCCTTCTGTCTACATACAAATGCACAGTTGATAAATACACCTACCACACAGTCATCAAACATTTGTCCACATTTTAAAGTACTAATCTACTTTATAATTATGAACCTGAATATGAGCATACTTCGTCTCCTTTAGGGTTTTAAAGCTGGCCCTCACATGGCGGCCATAGCATCATGTGGAGTGTGTTTTTTGTGGGAGCTCAGTCTGCAGCACAAAGTGAAAGCAGGCAGCGTGATTCATTTCTCCTCTCGGCTGCCCTCCACTCAGGCCTCAGAAAGAAGCAGTTATTCCACTGAGCGACTGTTTTCAGTGTTCACAGTGTGAGGCGCCTGCTCAGTTACACTGCGTGCGGTTAGCTTCATTCATGACCCTTCAAGCTGAATTCGTGTGCTTCTACTGGAGTGGTCTAAGAATAAAGTGCAGTGATTATAGTCTACGTGTTTCTTAATGGCTCCTACAAAAGCCGATTCACGATTTTCCATTCAGGCCTTGAATATGTAGTGGCCTGTACGATTCAGCGCTGTGTGAAATACCAGGAGGACAAAAGCACTTCCGCTCCTTTGCCACTTGTTGCTGATTTTACACTCTCAATCACGACATCGTGGATCAATACTGAGCACGGCCGAGCAAGATTACAATCTTTAGGCGATGCAGGGCGCCTTCATATCAGCTTTGTCTCCACCGCAGCCATTTGTTTCTTAAGCAGCCGCCTGCTGGAACGAGCAGTCGATTTCATTTTAAAACCAATTTTCTATCAAGCACCGTCTGAGTGATGCAGTTGTCATAAACATCGCAAGTTGTTGCAAATACAAAAGAGAAAAAATAAATAGGAAACTCAGCATACCTTCTCAAGAAAAGGCCTAGATTATATATTGAAATCTGAATAAAAGAGACAGGACGGCAGACGATGCTTTAAACAAGCACCAGAGAGAGTGGAGGAGAGAAGGCAGAACATAAAGAGACGTATTAACCTGCTGACCACGTACGCCTCAAACAAAGCTCATTATTTAATAATAGTCACACAAGATAAACTCTCTGCTTCTCATAAACACATTGAACCAACATCACTAGCAGCATGGAGAGCAGCCATGATGAACCCAGAGTTTTCAGTGTTTCACTGCACATTAAACATGTGTAATGTTTCCTTTTCTCACTATGAACTCAATGATGGAGCAGCTATCATTTCAGAGAGCGTCACTGAGGACAGAGACCAACATAACAGAAAGGCATCCATGTATCTTAGTGTCAAGAACCAAACAGCAGCAACACATTGGTTCAACAGCAAAGGAGAAGACTGCTCAACTTTAAGAGCCCCACAGTCCTGGTTAATATCAAGTAATATCAACTGCTGCAGCTGCACCACCACATAAGAGAGCTACAACTGCATCTAGACTGAACACAGCCATAATACACAGCCAGCAAGAAAACTGCAAAAACTGTCCTCACATCACAGGAGCTACAGAGGAAGGAAATCTACAAAAATGTTGTGTTCATCCCCAGAATAAAGAACACTATGAATGTAAATTTACAGATATTGGTGGTTTCAATCTTACAAATCACATCGATAAACGTATGTTGCTTCTCACATAACCAAACTACTGTGCCATGTGTTGCTTGTGACGTTTCAAGCAACAAATTCCTAATTATTCAACCACAGGAACCTCCAGAGCATAGTTCATTACTTGATTTCCTTAACATTTCAAGATTGAAAATGTTTCAACCCCCCCACAACAAGTCTTATTACTCTGATCATATTAGGATCTTTGTGTAACAGATCAGACAGATTTATAGTGATGATCTACAAGTTTGTAAAATTTGATGCAAATTATCAGACTACATCCATTCCCTATTTATGTTTCTATTATAAGAGCTAAACAGACATACTGTATGTATAGAGCTGTTTGGCCTTGGCGGAGGTTTGTGCTCCTCCGAGTGACATTCTTGTTTTCACAGATTACTTTTCCCGGGTTCTGGTGTTTGAGTGTGAGCGAGTGTGTCTGTGCATAAACTCTCCAGCTTCCACCTTCTCAACTTGTAAAGACTCTTAGAGGAAACATCTCTGCAGTCTTGAATTATTCTGAGGATAATCATAATAATATTACACAACACCTTTTTCTATATATTTTACATTTTGAATACATCTGTGTCCCATCACTTATTTTGCTACTGCCCTTTAGTCCCTGTGGTAAGTTCGTCCAGCTGTCACACCAGATTTAAAAGCCTTAGCAGATGGCTCTGTACGACAGTCGATTAACATTCAAACTCCAGATAAAGATTCAAACCGAGACCCTTCTTGCTGTAAGGCAACACACCACTGTCCCACCGTGCCACCCAAGTCTCTAACAACGATATGATAATATATGACAGGAAACTCACCTGATCAGATTTTGTGATATCTGATTAAAATCAAATGATTCAAAAGAGGAAACAATATTGGTTCAGAGCCCTAATGTCTCTGACGGTAGAGAGTCAGACCCACTGTAGAAAAATAACAGCACTCTTTGTCTCCGCACGAGTGCCACTGCTTTAGAGTTATGCATTTCCCTAAGTACCATTATTTCATTATTTCTCACAGCATGCAGGAATACGGATACTCTTTGTTTCCCATCATTTAAATGTTTTCCCCCCAAACCATAAATCCCCCTTTTTCATAAAACCACTGACGCTCACTGCCTGGAGAAACCAGTCGCCTCCAGTGTGCAGTGTGCGCTGGCAAGGTGCTGAATTATCACACACACAAAACTGATTTCCTTCCTGTCATGCAAATAAAGCTTGTTTGAATTTTAATTTGGGAGAGGGAGGAGATGATGGAGAGCAAAATAAAGATGAGCAGGAGGGGAGAAAGGCAGAGGGGTATGGAGGGAGAGCGGAGCGGTGGAGGAGGGACTCAGGGAGGGGAAGAGGCAGAGGGGAGGAGGACAGGGAAGAGAAAGGAGAAGAAAGGAGGAAAGAAAAGACGGCGAGGAGAGAAAGTAAGAGGCGAGGAAGGCGAGAACAGAGGGATGCCGGGAAAAGCGAGGGAGGAGAGATTCTTTCATCTGCAGGCTTAAAGGCTTAATCTGCCGCCTATGAGTGTGTGTGCTCGCCTGTGTGTCAGTTTATATTAGTGGGTCACACTGCTGCTGTGGTTCCAAAACGAGCCATTAGAGAGCAGCAAACACTCGCACTATTCTGATTCTGAAGCCCACAAGTCCTACTTTGAATGTTTTTAGTTTTTCTTCATAAGAAATTATAATAACAATGGAAACTTAACATAATTCACCAAACATCAGATCAAAAACCAAATACTATCACAACCTTGCCAACAACCAGTTATGAAACAAAGGAGAAAAAAACTAAATAAAAGAATAGCTAGCTATTCTTTTCGGCTTGAATAAAAGTTGTATTCGTGCTGTCAGCTTAAAAAAAACATTCCCCATCTATTCCCATATTTTTTTACTTCATCATTTCTTTTTGCAACATGTACATTTCAAAACCTTTTTAAATTGATAAATAGTCATAGAATCCACATCCTCAGCCCTAAAAATAAATCTTTTTCCTCACAGATTGCGATTGTGTGTGTGTGTATGAAGTTGTCTTTCATTCTAACTGTATGAACACACACGCAAGTACAAAAAACATTTAGGAATGATTCAATTGTCATATGATAGTTAACTGAACAGGGCTGTGATGTCTCCGGCTCTGACTTAAGGTCAAGTTGTTGTTTTTTTAAGCAGTTTTTTGTTTTAACTTCCTGTTTCATTTTGATTTAAACACGACTAACCTCTAGGAGTAACAAGTAATGACATGTCTGCTTATAAGATTTTGGTGATATCATATCGCATAGTCAGGGTTGATATGTCTTGGACACCCACAGAGTTAGGTACTCTTTCATTCCTTTCATTCACCCACACTCAGCGCTCTTTAAATGCTTCTCAGGTAAATTATCTGAAAGAAGTTACACGTTTTAAAAGAAGAAAAGTGAATCATGGGAGCTACACTTTTTGCTTCCTGTGCTTGTTCTCACTCAGCAGGAGGCATGACATTGATTCCAGGGAGTGAATTTACTTTATAATACTACTTAAAAGTAAAATATAAATTATATAAGCAATGTAAAAAGTTTTTGAAAAGTGTGCTCATGTGAATAGTCGGTGTCTGTAGTGTCACATAAGGCAGTTAAATGTAATATAAATTCTAAACTCAAGCTTAGTTTAAACATGGCTTTTCTGTTTTGCACTCTCGTCCTACATCCATTTATTTGGCCATCGTCCTGCCTGCGCAGATTTCCTGGATATTGTCTCCAAACATGTCTGATGTGATGTGTGTGTGTCTGTGTGACGCCGGCTGAGCTCCAGACAATATGACACTGTGTGGAACGGAGATTTTCCAAACTGTCTGCCAGACAGTTATCATAACCACTTCATCATTCCCTCCGTAACAAAGATGGACTCATCGCCGCCCTGACTTCAAACCTCACGTCCCTGCTCTGCAAAGCCGAAAGTGACAAAGGCAGGTAGTGTGAACGATGGGTTCGGCTAAACGTTTGTTCACAAACGATGGCACTGGCTTATTATTTTGTGCCAATACTCTACCCTGCCAAAAAAAGTGTTCAGGTTTTTCTGCAGATTTTTAATTTTGTTAAAGCATTTCGATCGCAGATTTTTGGCGAAACATCTGAGTAGACATAAAAAATAATAAAAAAATTTAAAATTTGATATCAGTGTGAAATGACAGTACGAACGGCCTAGTTTTAACAAATGTTCAGCTGAGTGAGACTTAAATCACCTTCTTGTAATTCATGAATGTACGATATATAATCCTGAATCTGGCCTGTTAAGAAATACGAGTTTCAGAGATGAGAGAGAGATGATGTAAACAAGGCTGCTGCCTGTTGTTCCATAGTCAATGAGCTGTTTGTCAGCTAGCCATGTACTTAGATTAGCTGTCCCAGACAGTGGAGCCAGCAGTGAAACAAATGGAGCTGAGACAGATGCAAGCGTTCGGTGCCATCCGTCACTGTCAGCGCAGCCTGATTTTACATCCACAGCTTTAACGCCGCACATCTCACAACGTACACGATGACATTTGTGCCAGTGAGGGACACTTGCTGAGGTAGAGGAGGACTACTGGCACATCACGTGCACACACATACAGATGACAGGTTTCACATACACTAAATGTCCTGTTTTGCGGCTTCTGTCAATATGTACAGGATGGTTTAAGTTTCTAAAAACCATTTTCCACTGGTCCAAAAATCCACTAACACCCACTAACATCTGGCTTTTGTCTGCAATGGGACTGGAGACAACCTGCAATCACTTCCCGTCAAATGACTCAGCAGAAGACAAGGGGATTTATCGGCTCTGATCCGCAGTGATGGAAACAAGACACCTGGGTGAACAGGCTAATTTCCTCTTCTTTTATATTTTGGCAGTCTAGACGCTGATGCTACACTTGTTCCACATAACATCACGATGTACAAAGAACCCAGGTGTTGGCACGTAAACAGCCATGAACATTTGAGTACAACGGGGGAGGAGTCAATCGCCATTTCTTTGTCAATTTACCTAAAAGAACTCATGTATACCTGTCTAGTCAGGAAGTTGCTGCATTCAGCTCTTGATTATATATTTCAAGAAAATAATAAAGAGATAAGACATTCAATTATTCTATTAGAGAAAACGTTCTCATTGCTCTTGTTTCTTGTAACACAATCAAACTTTAGAAAATAATTCAGCTTAATTAAGGCGACTCAGTATCGGCTTCCACAGAGGATTTCTAACAGGATTATTGTTGGTGCAAAGCTGAAGGTTATTGTAATAATTCATCAAGAATCTCACCTTCTCTGGTTTGGATGCGAGGACGCCCTGGGCGGGGGCGTGGGAGGGGCCCGGAAATGGCGGCTGTAGCGGAATGGCCGACTCGCCGTTGAGGAGCACCGCCGACACGTTGGGAGGCGTGAGACACGAGAGGGGTGACGAGAGCGGAAGGAGGGGCCGCGAGGCTGGGGAGGAGAGGGGTGAGGGCCCTAAGCTGGGTCCCGGAGACACCATGGAGTGAGGACGACCCGACTGGCCGGGGCAACGCGATGGGGAGGAGCTCTGAGTACGCAGGGGAGAAAGGGCCACCGTGGGGCGCTCTGGGCTTCCGGCAGGGGGACTGTGGACTGAAAAGGACACAAACGCACATGGATTAGTACAAATGAGAGGGTTTTTCCCTGAGTGCAGGCATCAGTGTGTGGTAGAGCCAAAGGGAACATATTGATCCTCTTAGGAAATATCTGACGAGAGAATTGGTTTTAAAATAATCTGTGTCTCTGAAATAAGGCTTCTGTCTGTCTGTATCAGTCATGATAAACAGTTACTATAGAACCAAGGACACATTCACTCTTTGGTTTCTGCAAGATACATCCACACTACCAGCATACATCCCAGAATGCACTGGGCGGGACGCAGAGAATCAACAAAATTCCAAAGTGTGAACAGAAATATGATTTAAAAAAGAAGTAAAAGCCTTACCTTCGTTTTAATTAGGAAATTTGAACTAGTCCCATTTTTTAATTCTGTGCCACATTGACTTTTATGTTATATGGATATAACAATGACTAATCCAAGTTTAAATTGAGGTCTTAACTCTTATGTAAACCTGTGTAGCAACAAAAACTGGCTGAGACGGTTAAAGCACCTTTTTAGCCTTCAAATTGTATGAGGACATTTGGTGCTTTTAGAATAAAAATACACAAAAATACACACTCATAAACACACACACACAAACACACACACACACACACACACACACACACACACACACACACACACACACACACACACACACACACACACACACACACACACACACGGTTGCTAACCACCTGCTCTTCTATACTGCAGTACCGTGCAGAAATCCACAGAGAGGCGAACTGGTCATGTGATAAAACCACTAAACGCCAGAACTATGCACATACTTTATTTTGTAATGGAGACCAGATGCATGAGTGTGTGTGTGTGTGTGTGTGTGTGTGTGTGTGTGTGTGTGTGTGTGTGTGTGTGTGTGTGAGAGAAAAAATGAGAGAAAAGGGAAAGGGGTGGCGAGAGAGAGAGGGAGGCATGAAGCTCTGTCATTACGCCTCCATAAAACAAAAAACACAGTGATGTCATTCCACTGTGTCTTTGTGAGTCTGTGTTCATTTGTGTATGTATGTGGGAGTACAGATGTGTGTGTGTGTAGCTGTGTGTTATTCTTGGCAATGTCCTTACACTGTGTACTCTTCATCCTCACCATTATTTTCTCAGGGAGACAGAACAGACACAAAGAGGAAAAGAAAAAGGGGTGCTGGAGAAATGAATAGACTCTGAGTGGAGAGCGAGGCTGATGTGATCTCAACCTTTAGCAGACGCAGGTTTGTTTGTGTGTGTGACTGACCAATAGAAAAACACAGGCAAGATACAGCCAATACAACAATACAAAACTTTGCAGAAAGAAATATATGCAGAATTTATTTACCCCAATACAATTCTGTTTCAGTGTTCACAGAATGAAAACATGGTGGCCTTATGTCATCTCACAGTAAGACTCCACCAGCCGTCTGCATTCTTTTTGTTGTGGGGTTTTCATGTTGTCATCTATTTTTCCAAAGGTCAGTCACATGCAGGGTAGGGGTATCCTCCTGAGCTACAGATGTGAGATACTGGCAATATAATTGCAATGTCCCTGGTTTAATTGCGGACCTTTGTCGCACGTCATGCGTCATCTCTCTCCCCTCATTTCCCATCATCTCTGTACCCTCTCTGCTGTTTAAAGAGGCTATTAAAGGAGACATATTCTGCTCATATTCAGGTTCATAATTTTAAGGTGGGTTATTACTTAAAAACGTTTACATGCTCTAATGTTCAGCAGATGCATCACTTTCCTCATATTGTCCATTGTTGCAGCTCCTCTTTTCAGCCTCTGTCTGAAATGTCTCTTTAAGGCCCTCACTCCTGATGAAGCAAAGTCTGCTCTGATTGGCCAGCTAGCACCCTCTGTGTTGATTGGTCCCCTGCTTCCAGAGCATCTTAGCCTTTGATTTTGCTTTACATGGACGTACTTCAGGTGAGCCACGAGGCATCTATTATGTAAATTTGGGGTATTATAATATCACATGCATCATTATAATTAAACATGATGAAACCCAGTCTGCTCTGATTGGCCAGCTGGCCCACTCTATTGTGATTGGTCAACCCTTCCTGTATGAATGGGAAGTATCGGCCACCGCTGGCTTATTGCTTGTTAGGGGGCGTGCCAAGCCGGTAGGTGTTCTTTATGCAAATGTCATGACATCACAATGTCACATGACGATTCCATGGAAGTATCGACCAGGCTGCAGATCGTCATTTCACGAGCAGTGTTGTCTTCGTGGGAGAGGAGCTACCTTTCCTATGAACTTTGGCCTTTTAAAATTGTCTAACTAAGTAATAATGATTGTAATAATAATAATAATAGAGAAAAGAAAAACTAATAATTCATTATATGTCTTCTCAAATGCCCATGGCTGTAAAATGAAATATTAAACATGTTTGTAATGTTTGAGTGTCCACATACTTTGGTCCTTGAATGTTCCAGCATCCTTTTCATTCATGTTGGCATTTATCCAGCTTTTCTTTTAACACATGACTAACAGCACTGATGAAAGTGGAGGTCAAAGAGGCTGCTGAGAGCATATGCCTGAATATTTTTACATGGTGTAGAGGCTACTAGAATTAATGACCGATCAATATTCTATTATACTGTAATCAGAGACTACGGGCCGACAACACTGCGAGGTCCCACATGATCTGGACTCTGCTCCTTTAAGGCTGTCGGCTGGTGAGCCATCGCAGGGGGTGAAGTTGCAGAGGATTGAAGTTTGGAAAACTACCAGAGACGGAGACGTCTACATGTCATAAATACTTTCTCTTCACTTACTTTACATCTCTCAGGAGGAGTGTAACGAGATTCACCTCTCCTTTCACAGCAGGCGGTTTGTCTTTCACTCCAGTACCTCGATTTCTGAGTTCTCATTTGTGTCTTTCTTGAGTGCCACCATAAGTGTGTGTGTGTGTGTGTGTGTGTGTGTGTGTGTGTGTGTGTGTGTGTGTGTGTTTTAGCTCACCCAGCTGCATTGAGGTGCGTGCCTGGTTTGTGTGTTGGCTCGAGCGCAGGCAGTTCTTCAGCTGGGCGGCGGCAGTTTGAGGCGAGGAGGCGGGACTGACGGCGTTAATAGAGTTGGCTGAGTTTACCAGTGGGGTGGAGGGACGGGGCAAAGAGGGCCCCGGGGACCCTGGAGACGAAGGGTCAGGGATTTTACTCCCCACCTGACTACACCCACCAACTGGACTGGACAGACACGAGCGAGTAGCACCCACTCCGAATGGAGCCCTGCAAAGATGAGAGAGTAGAGAGATATTGACTCGTCAATTTTCAAATGATCAGATCTGATGTTTGGTGGTTTTCGTCAGCTCTAACCTATGTTAACATAGAGAAAAACTGCATGTTTAGCCTATTAAGTAGCATTTTAATCTTGACTGAAACTATCTGACTGCCAAGAAATTTGGAAACCGACATCCATGGTGCAGAGAGGATGGATATTTAAATACTTAATATTTACATCTGGAGCCGCCATGTTTTTTTTACAGTAGCCCAGACTGGACAAACTAAACACCTTTTGAGTTTTTATGAAAACTGAAGGCTACCACAGGTTCTCTTTCATGTTTGGAAGGGGAGGCTGGGGTGAGGTAACATGCAACTTCACCACTAGATGTCACTAAATTCTACACTCTGATCCTTTAAATAAACAAGCTTTTAGCTTCTTTTTTGAGGCATCCAGAGAGACTGCTAATCTGATTTAAATAGGAAGGGCAATCAATAATTTCAGAGCCATGCCTTCAATATGCGATCACCTTTTGTATCACGAACGAGGGACAATGAGTAAGCCCTGGACAGAAGACAGAAGATGTACATAGGTGCCTGGCTAATGTAAAGAATATAGAATGGGTGTGACATGGCTCATCTTGCTGGATCCAGTCAGCAGCCTTGCAGCAACATTCTGGGCCATTTGTCACTGAGGCAGGTGAGAAGGGAATTACAGTAGATATAAAAGCATGACATATTATCTCCAGTTCTGGTTTTTACACTAATTCCAGAAATCTCTGTCTCTAGAACTGTTCACTTTATCCGCTTCACACTTGTCATGTGTGTTGTTAAAGACCTGAGGAAGTGCAGTGTCGATTTGGACATGTGATACGGTCAATATTAATAAACTTTGAATGCACATGTGACCAGTGTCTAGGACTCATTAACGTGACTACGTTGATCACGACAACAGATTCTCAAGTTCGGGCGTTCAGTGTGCTGAACTCTGAATAAACAGGTGAACAGCCTTTTGTGCAGGGTTCTGTGGACTGAGTCCTGCATCTTTAGTTGCAACAGCTGAATTACTGCAGGTCACTTTTACAGTTTAAGAAAGAATGTTGCAACCAGCATCACCGCAGGCAAAGCAAACAGCCCATTCCAAACAGACAAGTTCAGAAAGCAATGCACTGCAAAATGCATGAGACATGAACAGGTTAAGGATTTGTTGTGCTGTTATTCGAAATGAAGTCTGATCAAAAATGACACAGAGATTTCTAAGAATGGACTTTTCAGTTGGAGAAAGAGACCCATACACTAGGATACCTTAGAAGTGATGTTATCACGAGCTATGATAAGAACTTCAGTCTTATCTGCATTTAACTCTACACAACAGCTAACCGTCCAGTCCCTAAAGTGAAATGTATCAGCAACAGCCATGATATAAGCATTAGCTCAAAGCATCAAAGAGCCTATAGGTAGAGTATATCCTCACAAAGCCACTAACAAAATGTGCACTCTTGTTAAGAAAAAAAAAGGTTATCGCCGGTAGTTTGTCCATAATGGCAGAGCAGGAGCGACAAATGGTTCTATTATCCTTTGTCATAGGGAGTGATGTAAGTGCCATTATCTGACTGGTGGATCATCACAACACAGTGTCCTGCTGTAACATGCATGGAGCGGAGTGCTGAATGGCAGAACAGTGAGCTGAACATCATTGACGCAGCGGTATTCACACTCTTATGGCTGCCCATCGACTTCCCGTCATGCACACACCGAGTTATGGCTTTCTGAGTGTGTGTGTGTGTGTGTGTTTTTTTTCAACTGACAAAAACAGCAAAGATATTCACAGCTTTTTTGAGTTGAGGTTCTCGATGGACAAAACACATTTATTGAACTGCTTTTTAGATATGTTGAGATATACAAGTGGATTTGTAAACCCATGGATCGTGATCGTGGGTGGTGATGAATCGTGACCGTGGTGGCAGCTGGCACTAACTCCTCCATTTCAATTGTCATTGCTGCTCCCTCCATCTCCATCAGGCATTTACTTATGTATAAATACTTTAAACATTGACACACCTTTCCATTATGTTGAAAACTGTTTCTTATAATCAGTGTTGTAAATATTCTAATATTCAGCTACACGCAGCATCTTTTTTCCTCTGTTAATAGGATTTATTTTGGTAGTCTTTCCTTACTCTTGTTGAGGGTTAAGGACCGAGGATGTCACACCTTGTTAAGTCCTATGAGACAAATTCTAATTTGTGAATATCGGCTATACGAATAAAATTTGATAAATAAATTTGAAATTTGTAAAGGCCCAGATTGATGTATTCAATGATTTTTTTAAGCCTTAATACAGTTCAAAAAGAGGAGTCAATTAATGTTAACCCATAACAGAGTGGAAAATCCTACAAAGCCTAAAAAAAAATCTCAAATTAATCTAGTAAAAAGGCTCCATTATGCTCAATTCTGGATAAATACTTAACCAGAACCTTCATTCCAACTGTATTTGTGCACATTTTCTAAAAAGCTGCCACTGAGACATTGCGAGTAGTCAAAAGTTCAAGTGACACACTAACATACGGCCAAACTGTTTGAGGAGAGGTTAAGCGAGTTGGTCAGAAATTTGAATCTGCCCTCTACAGCTTTGCCTCGGCTTCGCTCATTAAGAGGGACATTGTTATGACCTCTTCCTCCATCGCCACGTTTGGTGTTGTTTTTGGAGTCGTGGAAGGTTCAAAGAAGGAGAGGAATAGCAGCTCGAGCAGCAGTATCAACAGCTGAGCACGAGGAAAGGGGAGGTATGCCACAGAGAGAGTTCACAGCTACTACTTCTTCATCTCATGTTGGACCGAATGACTGTTCCAATTTAAAATAGGCCTAGGGGGCGCAAATGGAGGCTTAAGTGCTCCCCCGACCTGGCCCTTTGCTGCGTGTCTTCCCCCATTCTCTCTCACGCTTACTGTCCTGTCGATAAAGGCGAAAATTCTTGGAAAAACATCTTTAGAGAAAAAGTGTCAGCCCTAACAGTGACTCACTATCGCCTCTTAAGTTACAAAGTGGTATTACAAGACGAGATGGGCCAGGGCTGATAGGTTAGCATAAGTTTCCACAACGCTGTTTGATGTCAACGCTGTTATTTCTTCACATTGCTTTAATAAGTTAAGTTAGAAGAGATACTGCCTCATTTAAGTGCATTTTAAAAAGTACGACATGTCCATACAATCAGCATGTATTGGCTGGCTGTGCTTGTGTGTGTGTGCACGTTTGGCAGACCCTCATTATCATACTGAGAAATTTCTGAGCTGCACTGCAGACAAAAGAGGGGAAGAGGTTGGGGGGTTCGGGCGGGGGAGTGGAGGAAGAAGGAGAGAGTATGCTCGTGTAGAAATAACAAATTACCTCTCATTTGATTACTCGCCCATCCTACCTCTCTCTTTCTCTCTCTCTCTCTCTCTCTCTCTCCGAGATTGCGTAACTGCAGAATGTGAAGCAGCCATTCATATCCAGTGAAGAGAGACACCTGCTGTTTTTTGCAACCACTTCATCTCTTTGTGCCACTCTCTTTCTTTTACCTTCTCCTTCCACCTCCTCATCAAGTTGTTTCTTTGTTTTCAGATCATCTATTTCAGTTTTCCTCCACCTCCTTTTATTTCATCACCCTTTTTCTTTGAGCCGTTTACCCTCCCTCTCATTTCTTCTCTCACCCCCATCCGAGTATCCCGCAGTACCATATCTTTCACCTCATCTTCTCATTATCTTTCTCTCCCTCCCTTTTCCCTCTCTTTTCTTTCTCTCCAGCTATTATCCTAAATCTCCCTCGCTTTCACGTTCTTCTGCTCTTATGTTTTTTTTTTCCCAAATGCATCACGGAGCAGAATACAGATTAGATGAACAGCCACTGAAAATGTTTTCATGTTCAGTCATAATGAGGGAGAGTAAATTCCCCAAATATGCTTTCAGAACACTCATTCTTCTGTTTGATTTGATTTTAACAGCTGTGACTCTCCCTGGTCAGGATGCCAAAAGTAACAATGATGATGATAATGATCTGCATTGAATATATAGTGCTGGCCAAACATTAGAAAAGCCAGTCTGTGCTGACTGCTGTTTTGCATATTACGCAATATTTGATTCGCGTTTGTATTGAAATCAAATTCAATGACTTATAAAAATGGATTTACCTTGTTCCACTATGGATTATGGGGATACATTTTAATACTGAATTCCACTCAGAGTAGGCCTACATACCTCCCCCACCCAGATTTTAACTTTTACTGCACCAAAATTGTTTTCAGCAAAATCCATGAATTATTACAAACTAAAACGTTACTAAAATTGTCTTGCAATGCTTGAAAAAAAAGTAAACAAAAATTCCTGGATCTGCACCAAAATTCAGTTCAGAGGTATAAATATAATCCTGACATGTGGGACACAACAAACCGAAGCAGGAAAAATACATTATCTCCATGAGGAATACAGTATCTGCAGATTACGACTCCGCTATCAAAAGTCCAAAACATTCGTTTGTCTTTTGGCCTGCCTGTGTGATAAGAGGCAGCCGGAGCACACTCTGTACGATCCCCTCCTGTAACAAGCACCTAAATTACGCTGCTCAGGCTGATCTGTATCTTTTGTCGGAGCTGGGAAATGAAAATGAAAAATGACAATTTTAATCATAACTACTGTGTTAGTGTTATTGTGTTTGGATAAAATTAGGGACCTTGGTGTGATTGTATTCTATTGTTCAATTCACATGATTGAACTAAATAAATGGAGGTAAGGTTTGAACAGGACATGTGGCTTTGGGGGATTAACTGTGCTCATACTTTGGCTTCTCAAGCAATTCACTTCTCATCTTGGGCAAATGAAGAGCTACTTCAACCTCCATTGCCAACTGCACACCCCTATAGGATATGATTATAATTGCTACTTGCGTTTATCTGGATGTGAGGGATGACATAATCCCCTGGGAGGCTGTGTCACCTCAATACCCATCCGCCCCCCCTCCCCAAGCCTGAGCTCACTGACCTGGACACGGGGGTGACATAGTTTCCTGGGAAGACACCGGAGGCAGCTGTTCTCAGCGAGGTGCCTTTGAACCATCCGTCTTGACACTTCTCCGTCACCCGATACATCTCCCCTTTCCTAAGTTCAAGCTCGTCAGCCTTCTGGGGCTTGTAGGCGTACAGAGCCAGATATCTGGGGAAAAAAGCCGACAAAATGAGCAACAGACGAAATGGGAAAGTGAGTCAAATACTGTAGGAAAAACTGCAGCAAATATTGTACAACAGATTAGCAAATTATTTGTTTCATTCCATTTATCTCTCATTGGGCGTCTTCATTTCAAAACCAGTGGATTACTCCTAATGTGTTGTGCTGTATGAGCAAAAGCAAAGCCAGTCTAATTGCACAATTATGAAGTGAACATTAGCAAATTAATTCTTTCATAAAACGAGTAAAAATAACTGTCAGTGTGTAAAAAAGGGAGAAGAGAATTTCATTTTCTCTGGACAAATTTACAAAGATGAGCCCAAAATAAGATTTCACACCTGAAAGTCTGAGCAAAGGTTTGTGTCTTTCATACATTGTAAACATTTAATCAAGTTTCACATTGCAATTTATTAGGGTGGACTGAATAATGTTTTATGATATATGTCATCCCCCATGTGGGCTGTGTCGGACTGAAGGATCTCCCCCTCCCAAACAGTCCAGTAAGCAGTGAATGGCTGCCTAATCAACATGTCCTTGTTAACGTGCCTATAGAAACAGGTACACTGATGAATGTAGTATTTAGCATCTTCCCACAGACTGTGTTTATGTATCATGCGTATTGTTTATTTCATCTGCGTTATCACATAGCTCAGTTCCTGGTCCTGTCGCTGGGAGACATTGGTAGTCAGCAGTGCCAGACTCCAACAGAAGACGATCAGACCAAAAGAGTAAACAAGCAATATATGCGCTGCCTCCCGTTGCCATGGTAACAGATGTGGGAACTGTCTCCCATCTCCCCATGGCAACAGACAAGGTTGCCAGGTCAAGATGGAAACGTCCGACCTCATCAGTGGGACAAACCTGCTCCGGACGTACATTCATGTGCATGTGTGTGTGCTCGTGTATTTATTGTGTGTGATTGTCTGTGCATGCATGTGTGTGGGTATGTGCGCACAACAAAAGTGCGTTTGTACCTGCAGCACTGCTTTAATAAAATAAAATCATATGTTATTTAATGTGACTGTGGCTGTATTTGACTCAGATCCTGCAGGCGGGACACGAGATGGTATTGAAGAGCAGATACACTCATTTTTACCTCCATGCTCCTGAAGACCCTGACTGCCAATTCATTCCCTGTCCCCTTTTAATCCGTAAACCTAATTCTAACCTTGGACGAAGGGAGGACTGAGCAAATGTCATCATTTTCCACAAATATCCCAAAATATCCTCCCTCTCCTCGTGCTCTCAAACTCAAACTAGTCCGAGAACAAGATCAGAAACAAGCTCTGTTTGAAGATACCCGTGACTTTCTGGCAGTTACCTGCCACATTAATTACGAGGTAAATTATAGAACCACCTCGCTCAGCGCACCGGCCATCTGGATGTGACTGGAGTTGTTACATTTCCATGAGAATATAATTGTGCCCGTGAGAGTGTGTCAGGTAGATTTGGGCCCTTAATCCGTTTAGGAAATTATTGGCCCGTGTGAAGTCGGTGAAATCAATAGCAGAGCCTCTTACTGCAGCCTGTGCAGTTTGTCCCGTGTATGAACACCGAGTCATATTAGCCCTGAAATATCTGTGCGGAGCTACGGAATTAAATTTTCTGGCACATTTGTACAGGTACATTTTTAAAAAAAAAGAAAAAAAACACCTGCCTGCCTGAGTTCCTGGTGGCCTGAGGGTTTAAGATGCTGACCGTGACAGTGGAACATTTGCAGTTCAAGATTTTTGACTCTCTCTCTCTGCCCCCTTTCTCCATCAGCTGTCGACTGACCATGATTAGAGAATAAAAGCAAAATTTCATAAAAGACGAGTCAAACATTCCACATATCCATCTGATGAATTGAAGTGAAACTAATACAGTTAGCACAGTGCAGATTGTGCTTTGTTTATCTGGTGTTGGTTGTAAGGGAGAAAGTACGTCAGGCTGATAGTGATGTTGACTGTGTCTCTGCACCCACATTTGTTACAGAGAGAATTTCACAACACGAATTTGCAGTTGTGTCCATCCACTGCCTCAGTAAACAGCACATACAATGTTATATTGGACATAATTAACAAGATGGACAGAATATCTACTGACACACATGTCCACACAATTGGGTCTGGACTTTCCTCTGGGTTTGCCTTTTACACATGAACAACATAGCAGAAATCTGTGTGTTCAGGTGAGGGGTGGAGCGAGAACATGCTTTTGATAACAGCACATCGACACCTGCGTTGGTCCTTATTTTAGTTTTTACATTTTTAGATATTTTACAAGCCTTTATCTGTGTGGATGAATTGTCTGTGCACTTTTGTTTGCTTTCCAGCCTCGAATTGTCCCTTAAGAGACGAATAACGTATTTTGATTGAATTGAAACAATGTAGCTGTAAATGTTCACTTGTGCAACTGCCAACATCTTCCTGTAATAATTTTAGATATGTGAATCTATGAGCTACTGCCATACTTGTTTTAGGTTTCAGATTGAGGCTCACTTGTTTTCTACTCGTCTTCGTACCACAATGTCATTTCCAGGGTTTCCTTCATCAATCCTTAAAAGCTGAAACATTAAAGCACAATGCTCTGCACTGATTCTAAGCTTAATGTATATCCAGTGCTGTATTGGAAAGTAAAGACTTAAAGTCACATTGTTCATGGTTCATTTTGAATTTCACTGCTCATCTCTACAGCTGTTTTCAGAAAATTGGGTCAATTTCCAGACTTTGCCTTTCACATATGAAGAATGCAGCAGGAGACTGTCCGGGTCAGACACAATCACAGGAACAGGAAAATGTCCCCACACTCAGGTGAGGAGTGGCGTCTGGTTAGCGTGCAGGAGGGAGGAAAAATGAATAAATTCTGCTGAGGAAGTCAGAATCTCAACACCGGCGTCGGCTCATATCTTCAAAACCTCTTGAATCTCTATTTGTCTGTGTCTTCTACGAGTAGAAATACTTTTATTCTTTTATTTTTCAGTTTTACGTCCATCATGTGTTAAAAACGTCATCAACACACCCACTTACTCGCTGTGAATTCTCCAGACAATATCCTGCTGTACTCCCACATTCTCACTTGGACATTCTCTGAAGTTTCTACCAGGGGGCTGGCAGGAAAAATGTTTAATGTTGCGTTCTCACATCCAGATAATATCAGGAGAAAATCCAGAGTTCAGTACATGTCTGAAAACAGCTTATGAAAGCACACAACACACCACAGAAAAAATGCAGAGTATGCATAGTACAGACTGTGGCTGTGCTGTTGAAAGCCTTGTTATGAAAGACTGATGTAACTGTACTTGTGACTGTATTTTCGTTTCTGAGGATTTCATCCTTGACCAGTGGAGGAGTAAATGTAGTTTCAGAGGTGGTGGAACATGGCCAATATCTCTGGGCACAAAACAGAAGAAATATATTTAACACAGCCAGAAGCTGGGTTCAGAAATCATACTTGCTTCTCAGGCACAAATCCACACATTAATAAAACGGAAACAGGCGGGCGTGAGGAGGGACTAAAAACCCAGGTAGCAGGTGGGTTGCTCTGACAGCACCCGGAGGCGTACTCACATGTTGAGTGGCAGCTGCACCTTGGCATGGGCCAGCAGCTCAGAGGTGATGGATGCCACTTTGGGGGGCACCAGGACCCCCGTCGAGGAGGGAGAGGGACCAGGGGGAGAAGCATCCTAAAGACGAACAGAAAGATACATGAAGAGTGTTTGTTTTTTTGTTGTGGGTGCCTGCTTCCTTTCCAGCTTGTCAGAATGCATCCTGGGTATTATTCAGAGACAGCAAAAACACTTATAGCACAGGTGTGAATGCAACCACAGGCAACGCGTGTGCAGTTGAAAGCTGTCAGAGAGAGGAATCAATTTATTCATATGCAAGTGTCAGATGGATGATTGGGGGATATGTTATATCTTGAGGGAAAGAGTGGCCAAAGGGAAATCAGGTTTGCAGAATGAAAGTGCATGTTTACTGTATGTTTAGAGTCTGAATAAGAAATATCAGGAGCACAAAGTTACTCATGTGCTTCACTGACCTAAAGATTCATTATAAATTAAAAGCATTTTAATGATACGCTTTTCATATGAGTTGGAAAGTTAGTCAAACTAACCAAATGTATTTTTGCTAAATCTCTGTCAACTCGTATTCACGACAGAAAATGATGCATCCCAAATGACGGGGGAGCCCAAGTATAGTCAAGAGCGAATCTTGGGTTGTGTTGTTGTGTTGCTTTAATACTTCCACACTGTTTGACTACACTGAGGTATCTTTACCACTGCTACATATTATTATTAGAGTGTGTGTGTGTGTGTGTGTGTGTGTGTGTGTGTGTGTGTGTGTGTGTGTGTGTGTGTGTGTGTGTACCTGGATGCGTGCAGCAGCTCTGGGGTCAGAGGAGCTGATAAGCACTGGGTGGGAGATCTCCATGCTATGCCTGTTGTTGAGCTGGGCGGCCCTTTGGCTGACGGACAGCGCCGAAAACGAATGTCGCTTCTTGGCGTTTTTCTTTCCTTCGCCTCGCCGGTGGCCAGAGCCGTTCCCGTTTGACGGGGAGGCACTGGGTGAGGGGCCAGGAGAGCAGGGGCCCAACGGGGCGGGTTCGGAGCTCGGGCCCGGAGCGTTCGTTGGCGGAGGTTTGTCGATCTCCATCAACTGCTTGGCTGTTTCGTTTAGCTGAGAGGAGAGGAGATGTATTTCAGGTGTCAGTCCTCAGTGGTTCAAACACAACATCATAACAAGTGAGTTTGTGTGGCCTCTCCTCACTTGTTCTTCTTGGCAGCTTTTCAAACTGAGTGTAACCATCATCACTTACAGCAGATGGTCTAGAGAGAGTAACACACACTCTGACCATTTCTCCATCAAACACACAGATACAAGAATAACTCCCAGAAAGGTGAACATCCCTTTCGCTTTTTGTTGGTTGTAAGAATCAGAGTTAAACTCAGCATGTAGGTGGATTTCAGGAGGAATGAAGGACTACGTCTTGAGGTAACCTCGCCCAACAAGGGGTCTCTCAATCAAAACAAATAACAAAAGACATAGTTTGATGATGTCATGATGCAGCGTGGAATCATCAGAGTTTTTGTCTTCACCATTCCTTGTCCCACAATCCTCTTGGGTCACTTGTGCGTTGCAGTTTACTGGAAGTGCTTTGGCTACCGAACGCGCAGCAAACGGCAATGAATCATCGTGATCTGTTACTAGTGATCAATACAAACAATGGAAGAATAAAACAGCTGACTGGCTAACTAGCTAGGAGTGTGTTTTTCCTTCATGATGCGTTATTTGCCCCACATATATTATAACAGACATGGGCAAAGCCACGGATAAAACGTATATATTGCGCAATTTAAACTGCGCACCTTGAATAAAACTGGGGATTTTTGGTTTGAACATCTTAGAAAACATTTTGGAAACTGTGAATGCACAAGCATAAGTATTATATCTGAGATCTTATGGATGGTGCTGCATGATGAGGATTTATGCAATAAACTACACAACCCACAGAAGTAATGGTTGACTTTAAGATCTAAACATATTACTCTTTCTTACATGGCCCAAAAGAGAAATAAGCTTTTAGCCTTATTGTGTTTTTATCCTCCACGGCGTTAAGTGCATGTCAGGGCTGGGCGACTGCGATCTTCTGTTTACCTTCAGTATTAGCAAATAAATCCATCTATACAAGAAGTAAACATTCCCTGCAGCACACAGTGCATAATGAATCGAATGGTCCAGTCACAGCCCTGGATTTTAACAATGGTGGTGAATGTTGTTTTGGTTTTTTTCCACCAGAAACTGCAGTGAAAGAAACACCTGACTTCTGATTTAAGGTCACACTGCTCACTCTGATATTTAATGTGTTGACTGGTTTTATGTAGAAGCGCGACACAGGTGGAGGAAAACACATCTTACTAATGTGTATAACCAGCTGATGCAAAAAAACAGGTAAGACGGGCATTAATTTAGATGTGTAAAATATCTATTCATGTTCCTTAGCAGCCAATAAATGATTTGATTCATTAAATTTGTTTCCTCCGCCAAGGAGTCTGTCTGTCAGTCTGTTAGTCAGAAGGATTACGCAAAAACTACTAAACGCATTACCATGAAACTTGGCGGTAAGATGCCGCATTGATCAGGAAAGAACCCATTACATTTTGGTATGGATCTGATAAAATGGGCTAATCCAGGAATATTGTGCCACTTTATCTGCAGCGTTTCCTCCAGAATTAAGTCAATCTAATGTGGTTTCAGATCTGCTCACTTCAAATTAAGCCCTTTTAAAATACACTTTAAAAAAAAATTCATTAGTGTCTTCATTAAACTGAAATATCATGGCCGAGGCCAAACTATTGTAGATATAATACTTTTTTTGAATAGTTAATTTAACACCCAATGTGGTGAATTCCTCCAGCTACACGCAGTAGGCCACTGTTGACACTCGACAGGGACACTTCAGGGAAAAAGCTATTTTGCTTTCATTACGAGGACGTTTTGTTTAACACCCGCCTCAGTGAAAACTCTGTAGTTAACATTCTCTCTCCGTACTCGTCTCTACAGCGTAAAAGCAAACGAGTAAAGCAAATATCACACCTACAGCGAAGGTGTGTTTAATGTCCCGAGATTAATGTTAACATCCTTGATGGAAAATTCTTGGAGTAAACTTCGAAAAACTCTGAAGGTCGTGGTCTAATTCTGGTGTTAAGATATAGTGGGTCATGAATTTAAAGCAGCCCCCCCCCCCCCACACACACGGAGAGAGAGAGGCCAGATTGAAACAGGGTAACAAGAACTAATATGTTGACAGTCAACATCAGCTTCAGCCCTCATTTACATCAAAATCATGTCTGTTTAACGTAACCTCAAACTCCAGAACAATCCCTGGAGAGGAAGTCAAGCACCATTTTCTGTGTGTGTGTGTGTGTGTGTGTGTGTGTGTGTGTGTGTGTGTGTGTGTGTGTGTGAGACGGAGAGTGCAGGACCGAGCCGTCTCAGCTCAGTGTTGGCGATGTAGCATTTCCATATTAATAGATATGCTAATCAAAGCCGAATCATATGCTAATGAGCTTGATGGATTGATGCTGCAGATATAACTCAGTTTACTCTCATGAGGACACGCCAACTTGCACAAACACACACACACACACACACACACACACAAACAAAAGGTCCGAAAACACTCCAAAAACTTATATTGCGACCTTTCAAGTTACTTTTGCACATACATTCAAGTTTGTGTCTCCATATACACACACACACATACAGTAGTTGCCAGTTGCCATTATAGTGCCCAGTAATGCTGCAGTAAAGGAGATAAGGGAGGAGAGAGAGAGAGAGAGAGAGAGAGAGAGAGAGAGAGAGAGAGAGAGAGAGATGGTGTTGATAGAGACAGCTTTTCACTCGCTGCTGTTTGGCTGAATTTTTGGGCTGAATGAAATCTCCAAGGTCCTCTATTATGTTTGCTGCTCACTGTACACTGTGTACTCTGCGTCTTTTGGAGGGTGAGCGATCTCTCCAGGTAATATGGCCTGAGCTGATGAGCTTTTGTCTGCACTGTGAAAAAGGGTAAGCCAGCGAGATACATGCATGACCACGCATGCACGCACACACACACACACACACACACACACACACATGCACACACGCATGCAGACAAAACCAGTGGCAAGTGGCTTCTCCCTCCTGCTGCAGAGACGGTAAGGTGCATAAGCATGAGCTAGGAAGGAAGGAAGGAAGAATAGAGAAAGAGAGAGAGAATAGCGAAAGAGAGAATGAGAGAAAGAATATCGAAAGAAAGAATAAAGAGAGAGAGAGAGAGAAAAGAAAGGAAGAAGGACATAAAGACAAAGAAAGAAACAAAAAATAAACAAATAAAGACAGAAAGAAATAAAAGATGAAAAGGAAGTCCGTCCCAATCTCATCTCCCATTGACAGATCTTCAAATCCAAATCTTCCAACAGGGATCCTTAACTTTTACAACACACCCTCATTAAATCCTCACATGTTAAACTACACCGATCTAACCAAAGTCAAGTTTTATGATAATTTCTTCACAACAGTTTGATATAAGCTCTGGTATAAGAAGGACAGTATTTTATCTATAGAAGTTAATACAAAGATCTGGACTCCAGTCTCAAATACATCTGTTGCCATGGTAGTAAATCATTAAGTGGAAACTCATTTATCTGTAGTGGTTATGATGGTTATAAGTAATGAAATGTTTTAAACGGATTAAAATAAACCTGCACAATCTGAAATTTCAGCATCCTCCTTTTCTCCACAAACCATTCAAAACTTCCACTTTCAGCTTTTACCACATTATTTCAGTCGCAGTTTTTTCCTTACACCCAGAGCACAGGACAGAGTCTCCCACACCGAGAAAGGATTATTAAATTACTGAAGTTCATAATTTAAGAAGCAGCAAACAAAACCTCAGTGGAATTACATTTCATTTGCACAGTTATGGTCAATTAATTTTCCACAAGTGCAGCCATAACTGCTGCAAAATCAAAGTATCATAATAAAAGTTTAGAAGCCAATAAAGGTAGAAACCACAGATATATGTAATGCAGATCGTTTACAGTAACAGTGAAAACTCAGGAATAGTCTGCTATAAATGTCCCACTGATGCATGTAGCCATAAAGAACACAATAACAGTCTTTTTAAACTTTTCTGATTCTGCTGGTGGTTTATTCCATCTCAAGAGAAACTGATAAAAGTCACCTGATCATGTTTTATAACATTACATTGGATAAAAAGCTTTTTTACTCTATATTATTGTAGAATACTTGTAAGTACAGTAAAAACAGACTAGTTGGTGTTGTCGATGGAGATCTTCTTTCATTGTAAATTGCTTGAAATATGTTTTAAGCTGCTTCATAACATTTCCTTTGGAGTTTCTGGAGGGGTTCAAAGTAAGAACTCAAATGTCAGTTGCTACGTACATTTTCTGGAACGTTTCCTGCCAGCCCCCTTCGTCAAACGTCCCAAAAAATATCTAAGGAAAATTCACAGCGAGTGAGTGGGCGTGCTGATGACTCCTCTACGGGTGACGGACACAAAACTGGGAAAATACAAAGATCTCAGGGGGAGAAACAGTTGCCAAACACGTAGAAGAAGACTTTCTAAGATTCAAGAGCTTTTGGTGAATAGGGCCGACACCGCTGTCATTGTGCTCGTAAACAAAAACACGTGATTTCCACAGCGGAAATCTGTGCACGTCATGTTCTTCCTCCTGCTTGCTCCATCCAGGCTCCACCCCCCACCCTGAATGTTCTGCACATTTTCCTGTAGTGTCTTCTGATGTGACCCAATTTTCCAGACCTGCAGCTGATTCCCTCTCTGTGGCTGTTTCTAAACCTGTACACAATGATGCTTCATCCATCAGCTCACTAACTATTATTGGTCGGAGCTTTTCTAGTCTTATAAAGTCTTATAAACCACTCAAAGCCCTTTACATTACAAGTTGCACTCACCCATTCCAGCACACATTTATACACAACGCTTTTTCTATCACACAACATTCATACACTGTTGGCTCAGCCATCAGGGCTAATTTGAGGTTCAGTATCTTGCCCAAGAACACTTTGGAAAGCAAGAGTGGAGGTGCCAGTCTGGTGGTTGGACTTTCTGGTGGCGTCCCAGTCATCTGCGAACCACTCCTTTCTCGGCCCAATACCAACACAAGCATTCACATCAAATTCGGAGTGCTACAAGAGGTACTCCATGTCCACACACACACACACTCATACACATACACAAACAGCTCAGCAAGAAATCCAGCTGGGCCCCCCCCCCCCCCCCCTTGTTAGCTGCATGCACACACACACACGTGTACCCCTGCAGTGTCAGAGTCAGGGAGACGTCTAAATTATTGATGCATCTCTATTTAATAGGAACCCCTGTGTGTCTGTGTGTGTTTGTGCCAACTTTCCTCAGTTTATGGCTTAATCACCATTACCTAAGAGAGTCGTTTGGGCTAGCAGCTAATTTCAGGGGCATGATTGGATAACCAAGACTCCAGCACTATGTAGGGTGCAAATCCCGGAGAGAGAGAGAGAGAGAGAAGGCGATAGAAACCGAGAGAAAGAGTGTGCAGGGAGTGCAGTGTGATTAGACAATGACCAGGACATTGATTCCACACGTGTATCTGCATGGATGTGGAGATTACCACATGTATTGTCCTATAATTGTGTCTTTGTGACTGAGTGCATGTTCACTTAATAGCAGATGAAAAGCAGTAGAGAGCAACGTTTAAAACCAGCATGAAGGATGAGTCATCCCATTAGACTCCGTCTCCAGTCTCGTCCAGTCTCTACATTAATGAGCCACAGTGCACGAGCACACAGAGTGCTGAATACACTGGATCTGACCTTATCATATAACATGCACACACACACACACACAGATGCATAGTGATACTTTCCAGTGTGAGTGAACGTCCTGTCTTTGAAGGTTTCATCATTTGTTTTTGACAGGGCCAAATTTGTGGTGACAGAGAAGAGAAGCCTTAACAACAGCATGAAAGGAGGATTTACACATCATCCTTCCCTTTTCCACAACTGGCTTTTATACCATCCACAGCAAAATGTGCACGATATGTTTCCCAGCTGCACAAGGATTAAAGTGAAATATATTCCAGTCTTGAAAGGAGTCGCACTATGAAAGAAGGTAAAATGTTTGGGGAGCTGGATTTTATTTTCATCCTTTTACAGAGAGGAAATCCCGGAAAGAAACCTTTGACTTGCAAACAGCATTTTCAATTCAATTTGCATTTCTGCAGCAATTTTACAGTTATTAGTTATATAATAGTTATTATTATAAAAGTTTTCTGCCTTCCTCCTCTCTCCAAGGTAGCGGCATATAATAAATGAAAATATATATTTTTCTATAATAAATTGATATGTGATGGCTATTATTTTGGGTATGTGAGTGTGTGTGTGTGTGTGTGTGTGTGTGTGTGTGTGTGTGTGTGTTTACCTCCACGTAGAGAATAGGGAAGATGCCGATCTTGTCTCCCAGCATGCCCTCTGCCCAGTTCTCGTCCACTCGCCTGATTACTGTCAGTACCTCATCCTGAAGAGCGAGGAAATGAGTGAGACTACTACACACAAACATACAGTACACACACACACACACACACACACACACACACACACACACACACACACACACACACACACACACACACACACACACACACACACACACACACACACACACACACACACACACACACACACACACACAACTGTACTAAAAAAACTTCTGAATGAAGGACTAAGGAATAAATTAACAAGAAAAAAGACGTCAAGGGTTAAAATAATCACTGTGATGTTCTTGCAGCTCATTGACTACTAATCAAGCGTCGTGCAAACACTTTGAAAGCAGACATGTACGTTTTTAGATTGATGGGAAGCTACTGGTTTCAGATCATTTCACATGATTTCATTTCAAATGTTTTTCAGTTCAGTTCATGACAGATGTCACTGCTCATCCTCTCCTGTGCACAGACAGACTCACTCTGTGCTGCAATATTACAATTTTTTACCAAGCAGCAAGATTTATTTTTGGTTTTGTTGCAGCAGTGGGACATTTTGGACGATTGCAATCTTTAAAAATACGCGTCAAACCTGCTTGAGTAAATACAAAACTGTGGAGAAAGATGAAATCACTCTCACAACATTTAATGAATTAAAGACGCTGTTTTTGATCTATTATGACCTTGGCAAAGGATGGGAGTTACTCAGCGACACCACAGACTTCGGTACTGCAACCAAAGGAAACTACTACTAGATACAATACCAGTACTGTATAAGGTGCCAATCTTTTTTAATAACCTATAGATTTATTTAGCAAATTCATTAAAAAGGAGAAACGGAAATATCACATCATCACAAGTATTCAGATCCTTTACTCCAAACTGTTGAAGTAGTATTGGAAGTGATTCCAGGCTCAAGTCTTCTTGGTTATGTCTTAACAAGCTCTGCACCTGGTTTGGGGGATTGTCTGATTCTTCCCTGCAGATCCTCGTCCACTGACAGTTCATCAGGACTGTCGGTGGACAGCCATTTCTCCGGTCTGTCCAATGATGTTCGATGACTCTGACCCTTAGCTTCCGGTTGTCTCGGCTTCGAAGCTTAGTTTCAAGCAAACCCCCAACCTGCTCTGAGGTCATGAGTGCACCGGACCATCAGGGAAAGTTTAATGCAATGTCTTCTGCACTAGCAGACTTCAGGTTTCCCTCAAATCTAATTAGTCTTTTTTGTCCCTGATGCTGAAAAACAGCCACACAGCATGATTCCATCATGACCATGTGTCACCGCTGGGATGGTATTTGTCAGGTGATGAGCAATTCCTACTTCGGTCCAGACATGATGACAGTTCAATCTCGGTTTAATCAAACCGGAAAATCTTGTTTATCACAGTCTGAGTCCTTTAGGTGCTTTTGAATGGCTCTTTCCCTGAAGAGAGGTTTCTGTCTGGCCATCTGAACAGAACCTGGGAACCTTCCATGCAGAATTCTTTCCCCAGAACGTCGACTTGAGACATGAGCTCTGCAGGAAGCTCCTTCAAGTTCTTAGTGGCTCAGCTGCCAGACCCGTGTATCTGTCCAATCAATTGAATTTACCAAAGGTATATAATCCAATCAACGTGCTATAGTAAAAGGTAAATAAACTTAATTCACTTTTCTTAAAGACCACTTAAAAACACCTACACTGAGTTTAATTCATTTACACACACATCAGCAGAACTCTTCTATAAACAACACTAGGGGCAAATCGCAGGCTAACTGGATTTCAGTGTCCACGATGATCAAGAGGCACCTGAGTTCATATTTAAAGTGCAAAGAGTCTTGTCAAATCCTTGGACATCTGTACAATCTGAGACTGCACACGCACTGACCCCACAGCATGTGGTTAAATTGCTATTTATAAATGATAATATTGATGATATTGTAATTTTAGTTTTCCTTTTTAACAAATGATCATCTTCTGAAATTCCATTTTCGTGAGAGAATAATTGATTTTAACAATTTTGACTTTAGACTGGCAAAACAACAAAATGTGAAAAAAGGAATGGGTCTATACTTTGTGACTGCACAATAGATACACCACATATGGGGAAATAATATGTTCCTTTATCTCACAAATTAACACAAACACACCCACAGACATCTTCTCGAGTGCATTTTTCCCTCTGCTGCTCCTCACATGAATATGAGGGTCTTGGCAAGGCCATTAGGGCTGGCGGTTATGATGGTAAAATGTCTGTGTATTAGTCATACTAAGCTATTACCTCTCACACTGAGAAAACAATATCGCGCATACTGGTTCTGCATGACAACACGCGCACAACACACCACAGGGTTCGTGCATCTCGAGTGAGCGTATGGCTTCGCGTAATTACTCCAATCAGTAACCTGTTGATGAGTTTAGCAATAAAACCACACGTGAGCGACGGACGGTGGATTATATGTTCGTCTTGATCCATGGGGCAGTGTGTTTGAGACGAGGAATCCGTGACTCTGCTTTGCAATGCGGCGATCTGACTGAAAACATCTAGTGAAGAGAATCACAGCGCACTGTAATTTAATAATCGTTCTCTTTCCCTCTCGACTGACACGCGTGCAGAGAGTGGATGTGTCAGTGCGGAGACAGAGTGGATGTGTTGAGTGTTCAGTTCTAGCACAAATGAGCCTGTGTAACAGCAGGAACAAAATGATAAGGTTTGAGGAACAGAACAGCGCAGGGAATACAAATTACTGTTTACAACAGACCCGACCGGGGAAACACACTGAGAGGCTTCTCTCATCTTTGTCTCTTCATCTCCATCCTTTTTCAAAGTATAACACCAGTGACAAACAGGATTTATTTTGAAACGGCAGCCACTCATGTCCTCTACCTCTCATAGATGGGTCCAAAATATTGGTCTCAAGGCCAAGTCAGATAGAATGTGACAGCGGGTCAGCTGTAACGTAGTCTTTTTAATGGCTTCTGCCGCGTAAGGACAGTTTTTTGCTGCGGCAACAATGTTGAACTTTGACCACTGCACACTGTGACGAACACAGGCACATTCAATGAAAAGCAAGCCTGGGCACAGCATGCACAATGGAAGGAAAGCTGACATTGTGTGTGTAAGTTCCCCAAATTCTAAGATTACACGTCCTGACCTCGGGAGGAAAGCCGCATCATGCAAACACATTTCCAGTCACACAGGCATGTCAGATGCATTTCAACAGTTTTAATGACTTTTCCTTCCAGACCATCACTTTTGTACTTTCAGATCACACGCTGCCAAAAATCATGTGATTTGCAACTGAACTCTGAAATAACAGACTGCAATAAAAGTGCAGGTGTACGTTCTCAGAGTTTCAAAATAAAGCGTATTTAATACATTGGTCTCTTTCAAAACTCGTGTTTCAATGTTTTAGAACTTTTTCCCAGCCTACATGCACAAGGTTTCAAACCTGGAAAACAAACTGATGCACTGGGAGAATAGTCACAAACTTAAGTCTGAAATGTGTTTTTTTATTAGATTTGACGCTTTCAAAGCCTCTTTTTCAGTTTCGGAACATAGCATAATATTTACAGAAAACTTAACTAGCTAAACTAAACTCAAAATTAGCTCTATTCCCAGCAGCCGGTATAGCACAAATTGTTTTTCTATCTGAAGGGGCCTTTGGTCTGAAACAATCCAGAGAATACCCACTGAAAATTATATTTTCAAAAACAAGAAGAGATCAAATCCAGAGGGGACCTGAAGTTCGTCAGACACGTGGATAATTAGTTCTAATCCCAAAGGCGGTCGACCTTAACAGATTCAAACAGAGACACCGATACTGGCAGCAGCATGATGCTCAACTAATTAACACGGAGCCTTGTTAAGTCAGAGAGAGCATAAGTACGTCTTCTTTTTATAAGTACGTCTTCTTTTTCCAGCGCTCTCCACTTCACACTTTCCCATCTCCTGTCAAAACACAATTTTCCCCCTGCCATGACGATGAAGCAGCATGTGATCAGATCTGAGAGCGAGTTCACACGCACACACACACACACTTTCAGGATTTGATATGTTGCCACACAGACCTGTGATCTGCACAGTACCAGACCCGCATGACCTCATTAGACTGAATATAATTTGGACCTGGCTAACGCAGAGTCCTGGGTTCAGGTCTAGGAACCACATGGAATGATTAAAAATGAAAACCCTTCTAGATGGAGGTTCCTCGCTGACTAGCACTGACGCTCCACCACAGATATCCTTCCAACGTGGAGGATTCTCACTGTAGCTTAAGATGCTACTGGACTATTTAAATAAATGTGTATATTGTAGTAGTTTCATTAAGTTTCATGCTGGTGTAAATACAGTTTTAAAGGCTCTTCTATCGTAACAACAAACAGCTTTGTTTTCCTGTGCAGCTTCTTGGCCTTAAATCTTGACTGTGAGCAGAGAGAATATCAGCTGCCAGCAGCTTCATTCCAAAAACATGTGTGTCAGTTTTAAAAAGCACTTCTGCCAAATCCTCATGTAGACTGGCTGTGAGAAAGACATTTTACAGTCGGCAGCTGCTGGATATCGTCTTCACCCTTGAAATACCTCATCTGGCATCACACCCACAGACTTACAGAGCTGATGACCAACATCAGCCAATTAAATCCCCTCCTAATTTAACAAAATCAGTGCAAATTGTTAACACAGGATAGAATAAACCAAAACAACACAACAGTATTAACTTATAAACTGAAGCTTGATAGAATTCAGACTGTTTACTTCTTATAAATACAATTGTCAAGATACACAAGTCGGAATCAGAACATATTTCCGAATTAACTACTGACAACTAAAGATTCGGGCTGGGCGATATGACTTCAAATCAATATCACTATTATTCCAAACTTTTACCTCGATGACTATTAATAAATTATTATAATATCTGTATATATAGCGTTTTTTTAGTCTTATCCAACACATTCACACGCACATTCATACAGCAGTACAATATGCACACACCATTTACACACTGCTGGCAATTTGTAGGTTCAGTATCTTGCCCTAAGAACCCTTCGGCATGCAGACCGGAGGATCGAACCACCTTTTACCTGGTTTAAAATGGCTGTAGTTTACATTCTGAGACTGGATCTGAAGTGAGGCGTCAGGACTAATAAATTATTTGTGCGCTACAAAGAACCAGCCTGGTTTTACACCACGGATAAGTGTTGGCTGCTACTTCTCTATTTATGCTGCTGTAAATCCTGTCCATCTCCCCACTGGTTCCTCCACGCAGCCTGTCCACCCTACATTTATTCTGTGTCTAATGTAAAAATAGTGTCCTCAGGAGAGTGTGTGTGTGTGTACAGATTGCGTTACCTTGCTGAAGGCCAGGCAGTCTTTATCCTGGTCTTTGTCTTTCACCTCAAAGTCGTACAGCGCTTTGCCCTGGGGTGGAGTCTGGCTCAGGGGACGCAACAACTGGATGTAACTCGCGGGCAGGAA